>NC_081311.1:349062-680625 GCF_026419965.1 Kogia breviceps
CAGGCTCGACTTCAACGGCTTCTACACAGAGCGGCTGGAGCGCCTGTCTGCAGAGAGGAGCCAGAAGGCGGCCCCCCCAATGCCCAGCCCGCAGGGGCCCCCAGGTCCAGCACCCAGGGTCGCCGTCACTGCGCAGTGAGGCCAGCCGCTCCTGCCACAGCTGAAGCCTCAGGTGGATGAGTTCAGAGATTTCTCACCAGACGTTTCCAGGACGCTTGTGCTGTGTGTCCTGTTTAAACATAAAGTTGAATTGTCTGCGCTCAGCTCCTGTCGTTTCTCAGGGCTCGTGCACTCAGACCAGAGAGGGTCTGCTTGTCTGCGTGCTTTCCTGAAGCGAGCAGAGTCCCTTTAAAGAGTTTTTTGGTTTCAAGTCAGACAAAGTGAGAACACATGGCCTTTGAACAACATCAGGACAGTTACCAAGGTGCCAGGCGGGG
Organism: Kogia breviceps; assembly: GCF_026419965.1. Taxonomy (NCBI): domain Eukaryota; kingdom Metazoa; phylum Chordata; class Mammalia; order Artiodactyla; family Physeteridae; genus Kogia; species Kogia breviceps. The sequence continues at coordinate 349,500 of NC_081311.1, forward strand.
GCGAGGTCTGGGCCTGATGTCCACACGTGTCCCTGTGAAGTGGGGCTGGGCTCCCTGGGGTCAGCAGGAACCCCTCACGCTGCAGGCAGGGGACTGCTCCAGGCAGCAGGGGGCAGCACAGCCCCTTGTCCCGAAGCTGGAGCAGCTTGGGGGGCGGGGGGGTGAGTCACCGACATGCCCACTGAGGATGAAAGAGCTGCCTGGGGCCGGCGGCTGTGGCCTGTGTCCCGTTAGGCCCAGCCTCGTCCAGCCCCTCCCGTCGGGCAGTGGGTGGCACGGCCAGGCCCACGTGTGGCCTGCGGTGAATACCTCTGTGCGGCTCTGCTCCCCTCCCGGCCACCCTGCCTTTTCCTGCAGAATTCCACGTGTATCGTTTTCAAAATTCAGTTCGGACCGCCTGCTCCAGGTGCACCCCCCGTCGTCGTCGTCGTTCCCCGCCCCCCCCGCCCCCCCCCCCCCCCCCCCCCGGCAGATGAGGAACAACAGAGTTCCCCTAGGGGCAGGGGTCGGGCAGCTCCCAGACCCGCTGTTGCCCTGCGGGGGGGCACCCTGAGCTGGGGGCCTGGACTCAAGCCACAGACTGCTTCGCTTCCTCTTCTGAGCTGCAGTGCGTGCGGGTGCACCCCAAATGCCACAGTCCGGCTTCTGCAACACAGGCTCTGAGCAGAGGCGCCCACTGGCCCTCTCTCCTGGCCCGAGGCCCAGAAGCCCTGTGTCCGTGTCCTGGGCTCTGGGCACTGGGCTTTCCTGAAGGAGACGCCGCCGGGTTACAGGTGTTGACAGCGGGAGGGGAGCACCGTGTGGGCTTGGGGAAGGGTTCTCTGTGGACCCGCGTTGGTCCTGTAGGTGGGGTGGGGGGTGCCGGTGCTGAGCCCCTGTTGCCGAGTTCCCTGTTGAGATCTGGGCAGCAGAGCGTGTAGTCCTGGCAGCTGTTGGGGTTTTTGCCCAAATAGGGACACGTAGCCTTTGAGCTCCTGCTATCAGATAACATGCGGTACCGAAAAAGAGAAGTCAAACGGCCAGGAGGGTTCGGGGTGGTTCACACGTGTCGTTGCGTGAAACACGGTCATGTGTGGGCTCCAGGACACAAGCTGCCTGTGCCCCTTGCTCACTGTGGCCCTGGGGGCTTCTGTCTCCCACGCCTGAGCTACCCCAAAGTGGGTACAAACCCCTCCTGCCTTGTTTGCCTTTTTCTGCTGTTTGCTTTGGGGGAAATGATGGTTGGTCCATTGAACTTTGACCTCTGTTCTGGGCCCACTGTGGGCACCACACCCTTTCACCTGAGGCCTTGACATGCTCTGATGTCCTGCCTTCCCAGGGGCACGTCTAGAATGAGGCTGGGGTGCCACCGGCCGGCTCAGCTGCGAGAAGCCTGGGTCCCCAGGTACCAGGCCAGAGTGGGGTGGCCCCAGCCTACAGGGCAGGTCAGGGTGGGCAGAGACTGGGGCCGGGGGCAGCAGCAGGCAGGCAGCTGCAGACTTTGGCCCATAGCGACTGCATCCCAGGGCTGTCCACTGGGCCTCCACGTCCGCCCTCGCCACAGAGCAGGGTCTGGTTCCTGAGCCCGGCGGCTGCCCTGTACCTGGCCAGCAGCCCCAGCTGAGTGCTCAGTCTCCCCAGTGAGGCCTCAGGAGCTGGGAGCAGGGCTGGCCATGGGCTGCTGGAGATTTCGCACGCCTCACACGCCGCAGGGCCTCCGCTCCCACCCCCACCCCCGGCGGGGCCCTGGCAGCCCCAGCCTATTTCCTCACCTGCCTGGGGGGTGCAATTGCAGGAGTGGCTCAGGTTATCTGTCCACCTGCCCTGCTTAATTCAGTCCACACTGACAAAACTTCTGTGTGGTGAACACTGGATACGGGACACAGTCCAGGAGCCCCAGGGGACCAGAAGGAGACCGGGGAGGCGGAGCGGGGGCGGGACGCGCCTTCAGGTGCCCAGGCCCGGCCCCTCCCGGTCCCGAGGGGCTGATTGGCCGAGGGCAGGGGGCTGGTCGCTGGGGCAGGGCGGGGCGCGAGGGCACGAGCCTCAGAGGCGAGGGCAGGACCAGAGCCAGCCCGAGCACGGAGCACCTTCTCCCCGGACCCCCGGAACCGTGGGTTAGGATCCGGACCCCGCCCGCCCCACTCCCCCCGCCATGCACAGCCTCCCGCTCCTGCTGCTTCTTGCTGCGCTGTGGCTACAGGGTGAGTGAGTGCTGGGCGTCTGGCTCTGGCTGGTCCAGTCGCCTGGTCCCCTGCTCCCTGCGCGGGGCTCTGGGCTGGTCTCGGATTCGGCGGCGCAGGGGTGGCCATGCGGCGGGGAGGCCCTGGGCGGTGCACGCACGGAACCTTCAAAAGGGAAGTGCGTGGGGAAACGGCCACCTGGGCGTTTCCTGCGCTGGAGGTGGGGACCGGCTGGGACAGAACAGGGTGGAGGACCTGGCTGCTTCGGCTCCATTCCGGGGCCTCGGGGGGGATTGCCCTCGTCCACGGGGACCCCCCAGCCTGGCAGGGAGGGGAGGACCGAGGACCAGTGGCCTGGAGCCGAGGGCTTGGGGGCGCCCCAGGGGGCGGTTCTGCCACCTGGGGACCTGCCTCTCCTCTGGGGGGCTGACTGTGCTGCTGTCCTTAGCCCCCAACCTAGCTCCTGAGAGCCTCCTGGGGTTCGGGGGGGAGTGTGCTTACGGGGCAGGCCCTCCCCACCGGTCTTCACTCCGGGAGGTTTGCCAGGTAGCGGTTACGGAGACACAACTGTGAACACCTTGAAAGAAGGAGAAAAGAGTCACCTGGGGAGTAGGTTTCCAACTCTGGGCCTGGGCTGGGTCCCTGCTGTCTGTTGCTGGATACCGGGCAGCTTCTAGATCTGGGCTGGGTGACCCCTGCGGAAGAGGGCTGCCAGTTCCCCGTTAGATGCAGTCACGTGATAAGTTGGAAGCGCTGGACGGGCAGACCAGTCCCCCTGTGCCCCCCACCCCCGGCCCGGGGCCTGTGTGTGTCCTCATCCTGAGGGGGAGGGGGCATCCGGGTCACCCTAGGGTCTGGGAGGCAGCCTGGTGGGCTCCCGGAAAGTCAGGAGCTGGGTGGGGTCTCTGGGCACTGCTGGGCGCAAGTCTGCCCGACCCCACCCAGGGCGGGGGTCCTGTGGCCTTTTTCACGCAGAACCCCACTTGGGCTCGGCAGCCAGGCCTCAGAGTCTGCGGTCCCCACGCTGCCGGGCAATTCCCCAGGAGGAGGTGCCGGCGCACAGCAGGCTGGGGAGGGACCCCCAGGGCGGGGGGGTTCCCTGTGCGCCTGCTGACCCCCCTCTCCTGCAGAGGTCGCCCCCGGGGCCTCCCTGCCCCACGTGGAGCAGTACAAGGTGGTGAGGCCCCGGCGCCTGCCAGCGCCCCGCACCCGCCGAGCCCTGCCCTCCCACTTGGTAAGCCTGGGCAGGAGGCTGGCTTGGGGGTCCGTCCCTGGCCCCTCAGAGCCCGTTTCTGTCTGTGAGCAGGGTGATAGCTCCCCGCACATCCGGCGAGTTGTGAGGGGCCGCCTTTGGGGCTTTCAGGCAGGCGCCTGCGGAGCTCACAACCCACCTGGCCGCCTCTGCCTGGGCCACCTTCCTCCTCCCCCCAGGCCGCACCTCCTTCTTCCGGACCCGCCCAGATTAGTCAGACTCCTGAGACCGGAGGGGATGGCTCAGCAGGGGCGTAGCTTAGGCCTCTCAGGGGCGGTTGGGGCCGGGCTGGGATTCCCCGGGGCGCCTGGGGGCATTCCTGAGACCTGCCCCGTGTGTGCCTGCGACCGGGCGGGTGTGCGGATGGACGTGCCCAAGTGTGTGTCGAGGACAGCCCCGTCTGGACCTCGGGGTGCGGGCACAGCGCACGGTGTCCTAGGGGTCAGCTGCGGGCTGGGGGCGCCCTGCCAGTCGGGCCCAGGGCTGGAAGGGGCGGGGGCTCGCAGGGGCGGGTCACCTCTGCCGCCTGGGTTCTAAGGCTGCCTGTCAGGGGCTGTGTTCCCCCTCCCCTTGCTTCCTGGTAAGGGGCATTCTCCTTCTCCCTGTGTGGACTTGTGAGGAAACCGAGGCCTGAGGCACCTGAGTTCCGGTTCGGTTCCGGGTGGAGCTCTCCACCTGCCCACTGCCTCCAGTATCGCCCGAGGCCCCACCTCCTCCTACTGGCCAGGTGCTACCCACCCCCAGGTTTGAGGTGGGCAGGGCCCCTCTCTCTGGACCCCCTCCCTTTTCTCCCGGCTCAGGGCCTGTACCCGGAGAGTGTGAGCTACGTCCTGGGGGCCCAAGGGCACACTTTCACACTGCACCTTCGGAAGAACAGGTGAGCAGGGGCCTAAGGCTGCAGCCTGCCCCCACCCCTGCCCCCAGCACACCTGTGTCCTGGACATCCAGCTCCCTGGCCCAGCCTCTCCTCCACACCCGCGGTGGCTTCGGGGGCAGTCAGGCGGGGCGCAGAGCATCACGGGGGCTCTTTTCCAGGGACCTGGTGGGCTCGGGCTACGTGGAGACCTACACGGCCGCCGATGGCTCCCAGGTGACGGAGCAGCTGCCGAGGCAGGTATGGCCCCCTGAGTGACCCTCCCCAAGGCCAGCAGCAGTGACGTGGGGAGTGCAGACACTGGCGGCGGAGCCCTCACGCGCCCCCCCACCTCCCCCGCAGGACCACTGCTTCTACCAGGGCGACGTGGAGGGGCACCAGGGCTCCGCCGCCAGCCTCAGCACCTGCGCCGGCCTCAGGTGGGTGCTACCGACCAGGCGGGGTGCGTCGGGACGTCAGGGCCCAGCGCTGTCTCACTCTCCAGCGAAGTGAACTGAGGCTGAGAAGAGCTGGGTGGCCGGGGGCACCTGCTGCCCTGGGGTCCCTCACTAACTCAGAGCCACGGGCTTCTCTCTGCCTCAGGGGCTTCTTCCGGGCCGGCTCCACCGTGCACCTGATCGAGCCCCTGGACGGGGGCGGGGAAGAGGGGCAACACGCGCTGTACCAGCCACAGCACCTGCAGCAGAAGACCGGCACCTGCGGGGTCAACGACAGCAGCCTGGAGACCATCCTGGGGCCGCGGGTCTCGGCGGCCCTCAGGCCCCGGGTGAGGGGAGGCCCCGCTTCCCCTGTCCGCTTGGCCCCACGCGTCCCCAGACTCCCGGGTGCCCGGTGAAGCGGGGGTGCTGCGCGCCGCCCCCGGGGCTGGGGAGGGCCTGGGCCTGGTTGCGCGCTGGCTGCAGAGCCAGCGCCTTAGTCTGCGCCAGAGCTCCCCCCCCGCCCCCAGCGCTCCGGGGCCTGGGGATGCTCAGGGTGCACAGGCGGGCTGCGGCTGGGCGGCTGAGCAGCTTCCTGTCCCCACTCCTCAGAACTGGCCCGTGGCCCGAGAGACCCGCTACGTGGAGCTGTTCGTGGTCACGGACAGCAGAGAGGTACCTGGGGCGGGGGCGGGGGCGGGGGGCGGGGGCAGGCGGGCCGACAGGCTGCAGCTGAGGGTCTGCTGTCCTCCAGTTCCAGCGGTTGGGGAGCAGAGAGGCTGTGCGCCAGCGGGTGCTGGAGGTGGTCAACCACGTGGACAAGGTGGGGGCCGCTTCGCCCCGGGGGCTTCCTCTCGGCGGGGGCTGTCGGGACCCCGCGGCAGCACACACCCAGCCCAACAGGAACCCTGGCTGTAGAGGCCTGTTAGGGCATCTGGAGAGGAGGAGAGGGCTGGCCATGGGGGGCGCCCGGCTGCCGGTAGAACCATCCGCCAGGTGATGGGGGGGCTAGGACTCTGCCCCAGCCCTCGTGACCTGTACCTGTCCCATCGCAGCGGACGCCGGGGGGACCTCTGGCCCTTCGCTGCTCTCACCATTGGAACCTGACCCTCGGGGCTCCCTGTTCTCTGGCAGCTTTATCAGGAGCTCGATTTCCGCGTGGTGCTCGTGGGCCTGGAGATGTGGAACGGCGGGGACAAGATTCACGTCAGCACCCAGGCCGACACCACACTGAACAACTTCCTGTCCTGGCGGGCGCGAGACCTGGCGGGGCGGCACCTGCACGACAACGCACAGCTCGTCACGTGAGTGGGCGGAGGCCGCGCTGTCGCCGGGACGAGGGGGCCCCCGGGGGACGCGCGTTCCGAGGTGTCCACGTGCAGACACTGCTCTCCTTCCCAGCGGGGTCGACTTCGCAGGGACCACCGTGGGACTGGCCAAGGTGTCCGCCATGTGCTCCCAGGACTCGGGGGCTGTGAACCAGGTGCGGGGGCTCCAGCTGGGTTGGCTGGACACGGGCTGGAGCTGGCCCCCGGGGGTGGGGGCAGGGAGTGGGGATTGGAGCTTGAGCTGGGGCCTACGGTGGGGGGGGCCTCAGGGCTCCGGCCCACCTGCTGGTCCCTGCGCTGTCCCCCGGACACCTGAGTTGCTGCCTCTTCCGAAGGCTGCACTGACGCTTTAGGTTTGAAGCAGTGCTGTTGGCAGGAGGCACCGCCGAGCCCCTCAGCCTGCTGGGGGCGGGCGGGGGACTGGCCACCAGAGCGGCCCCAGCCAGCACGGCCCCTCCCGTAGGACCACAGCCCGAACCCCATCGGCGTGGCGAGCACCATGGCCCACGAGATGGGCCACAACCTGGGCATGGACCACGACGAGAACATCCAGGACTGCTACTGCCCGGTGCCGCGGGACGGCGGCGGCTGTGTGATGGCGGCCAGCATCGGGTGAGGCTCAGGCGCGGCCCCGGCCAGCCCGCCCGAGGGCCTCCCGCCGAGCCGGGGTGTCGCAGGGCACGGGCGGCCTGCCCCCACCCACCCACCCGCCCCCCCTTCTGATGACAGGGACTCCCCTCCCCGCAGCTCCAACTTCCCCAGAAAGTTCAGCCACTGCAGCCGGGCTGACCTGGAGACGTTCGTGGAGAAGCCCCGGACGGCCTGCCTGGTGGTCGCCCCAGACCCCGACCGGCTGGTGGGCGGCCCTGTGTGCGGGAACCGGTTCGTGGAGCGTGGGGAGCAGTGCGACTGCGGCGCCCCCCAGGTACGGGGCCCCCGCCATCCCTGCACATGGGGGCCGGTCCCCGTCCACAGGCTGGGGCGACCCTTCCTGACCCCCGGCACCCTGCGCACGCGCAGCCACGCCTCCTGTCCTCTGGCACCAGAACGGCGGCCGGGCTCACGGGTGGGAGGGGCCAGACCACCTGACGGAAGGGCCGGGGGCCGGGCCGGTGTGCAGCTGGCTCAGACCTTCGCCGTCGCCCCCACCCCCCAGGACTGTCAGAACCGCTGCTGCAATGCCAGCACCTGCCTGCTGGCCAAGGGGGCCGAGTGTGCCTACGGCACCTGCTGCCACGAGTGCAGGGTGAGCCTGGGGTTCTGGGGCGCAACAGCAGGCGTGGGTGTTTGGGGGCCTCCTGTTCCCGCGGTGAGCTTGGCTCTGCCGAAGCAGGTGAAGCCGGCCGGAGAGCCCTGCCGTCCCGCAAAGGACCAGTGTGACCTCGGGGAGTACTGCGACGGCCTGCAGCCCACGTGTCCCGAGGACGCCTTCTGGGAGAACGGCACGCCCTGCCCGGGGGGCTACTGCTACAACGGGGCCTGCCCCACGGTGGCCCAGAGGTGCCGGGACTTGTGGGGGCCAGGTGAGGCGGGCATGGGCCCCGGTCGTGGGACGCTCGGGCCTGCCAGGGTGGCTGCGGGTCCTGAGCCGGAGGGCCGACCTGCTCGTGCCCCGCAGGCGCTTGGGTTGCCGTGGAGACGTGCTACAGCTACAGCATCTCCGAAGGCTGCAGGGGCAGGATCCCCCTGGACTTGGGCAGGTGAGCGTCCACCCGTGGCCTGACCCCCCTGGGTCCAGGGCACGGAAGGTTTCCACCAAGAGAGTCCTCTGCACAAAGGAGTCCGGGAGCTGAGTCAGGGGCCTCTCCGGGGGCCTACCAGGCCCCGCAGGACCCCCAGGCCAGAGCATGCTGCCCTTCGGGAGAGTGGCTCACTGTGGCTGGGCTGTGGACCCCTGCGGGTGGACCCAGGGCCTCAGCCACGGCTCCTGGCGCGCTGAGCACGGTTGTGACCACCGAGCAGGAGCCGCCGCGGAGCTGGCTCCACGCACGTCCCTCTGTTCTCAGGGTCAACAAGTGTGGCCCTCTGTTCTGTGAGGGGGGGCTGAAGCCCCCGGAGCGGAGTTCCTGCACCCTCACCTCCTCCGCGGGTGATTGCCAGGCTCTTGTCCAGGACAGCAGCAGCGCGTACGAGCCAGTGCCAGAAGGCACCAAGTGTGGCAGGGAGCAGGTGGGCCGGACGTGCCTCTCGGTCGGGCTGCTGGACCCCAGGGCGAGCTGGTGGGGCCCAGAGCAGGGTGGCGGTGGCCGGAGGGGGGCTCTGTTCTGGGTAGAAACTTGGAAGGCGCATGTGGGGTGCGGGAGAAGACCCTTCTCAGTTAATGATTGGGTTTGAAGACTATTTGTCCTGAAAGCCCTCTGGGGATGGGCGGGGCCGGTCCTCTGTGGCCCTGGTGGCAGCAGAGGGCTGGCCAGGCACTGCCTCTCCCCGTGGCCAAGGCCAGCCGGCAGATGGGCTGTGGGCGAGGCCACCGGGGGTGTGAAGGCCGTGGCCTGCCCCTCCGAAGCCCAGACGCAGGTTTTGGATCCGCTCTGGTTGATGGTGGAGAGCTGGGGTGCTTCAAGCAGGGGTCTAGACTGGCTGCCTACGGAGACCCCCACTGCCCTCCAGATTTGCTGGAAAGGCTTCTGCCAGGACCTCCATGTCTACAGATCCAGCAACTGCTCTGCCCGGTGTAGCAACCATGGGGTACGTGGGCCCAGGGGATGGCCTGCCACCAGCCCTTTGGGCTTGGAAGATGCGCAGGCGGTGCTTAGGATAGCCCAGACAGACAGAGGGCAGAGGCTGGTGCCCTGGGGCCGTGCCAGGAGCCCGCTGGGGCCTCCCGAGGCTGGAACTGACGGGGATCTGGGTGTCCCGTGTAGACACGGAAGCCCGGGGTAGTCACGGAGCCGGTGGACACGTGGGCGAGGCCGGTCTGACGTGAAGTGTCCTATTCTGAGCTCTTAGTAACCTGTGCTGTGACGCTGGGGAGGTCAGAGCTCCGAGGGCTTGAAACTGGAGGGCCTGGGGCAGCGCCCTCCTGTGCCCCCGTCTCAGGAGGATAGCCTGCCCCGAAGTTGCCCTGCCCGCCCCGCGGCGATGCCTGCTTGGCTCAGAAAGCCCGCATCGTCCCATCAGAGCCCTCCTCCCTCACCCAGGGAAGGGCTGCTGCCGTCAGCACATCTGACGAAACCTGGGTGGTGGTGGTCCTGGACCCCTAGCTTGTCCTCTGTCAGTAGGGGCCCCAGCAGAGCAGACGGCGCCTCAGTGGGCACTGGGCGATGCGGCAGGTGGGGGTCTGGAGGCCCTGATGCCTGGTCGTCCCCCAGGTGTGCAACCACAAGGACCAGTGCCACTGCCACCCGGGCTGGGCCCCGCCCTACTGCGCAGAGATGCTGTCTAACGTGCGCACAGGTACCGCCCTGCACCTTCACACACCTTCACAAGCCCAGGGGGCTCTGGCTGCGGGCCCTGCCTTTTCTCAGGCCACCTGGGAGGGGCCGAGGAGGAGGCCGTGTGCCCCTAAACCGTGAGGGGCATGTTGAAGATGTGGCCCTGCAGCCCCCGGCCTCCGGACCCCGCAGGAGAAGGGGGGCCCGTCCCAGAGGGAGGGCTGCAGGAGCAACGGGGGACGGCGCCAGCTCCTTGCTGGGCGCTCCGCCCCACCCTGGGCCCGGGAACCTCGGGGCCCCCCCGCCCCCACAAGTGTCTTCCTCCCCATCGGTCAGGCCTACAGGGCCTGGCCTGGCCGCACCCACGTCACTGAGGGCCTGGGGCCGCCCACCGCCAAGCCCTCCACCTGGTCCCATGAGCCCAGAGCGCGGGCGTCGTGTACCGGTTCTCAGGGCCGAGGGTCCTCAGGTGGCCCTGGCCTTCGCAGGGGGCCCGGGGCTCGGGGTTGTTGGTGTGGCCAAGGAGGGGCCACCTTCCTCAGGCCCCTCCTTGGCCCCAGGCTGGCCTGGGCAGGCGCTGAGCCACCCACGGGCCCTCCCAGCCCCTGCTGCCTCGAGGCACGTCCGGCCCTGGTGGCAGCTGGCCTCTTGTGTCCCCACAGCGTCCCGGAGCCTCCTGGTGGGCGTGCTGGTGCCTGTGGTGCTCCTGGTGCCTGTGGCGCTGACCCTGGCAGGCGTGGTCATGTACCGCAGAGCCCGGCGCCCCGTCCGCAGGAGGTGAGCGAGCTCTGGGCTTGCGGAGCCTCAGTGTGTGCGTGCGTAGCGAGTCGCCTGCTCGCACCGCTGGAGCGGGAGAACGCGCTCTGGGCCCCCTGCCTTCGCTGACACGGGAGCAGGTGTGGGTTGTGGTGACAGGTTGGTGATGTGGAAACTCAGAGAGGACCCCGTCTCCCCCTTACACCCCAGTGGGCGCCGGCCCACCGCCCTCGGTGGACACTGGGCTCTGAGCCTGCCCTGGGCTCTGGGTGTTCCTGGTGCCCACTCTGGGGGGACCTCGACCCCCATGCTGGCTGCAGCAGGACACGCTTGCCCAGTGGCCTCCAAGTACCTCCTGCGGGCCCACCTGGACCGACCCTAGAGCTGGCGGGGCCAGGACACGTGAGGCTGCCTTTCCATCTGCGCGCGGCTGTCACTGGCGCACCCGGAGGGGCAGCTGCAGCTGAGTGGGCCTCTGGCCAGGCCGGGGTTCCCACGCCCAGGAGCCCCAAGTCCTTGGGCTGAATCCTGAGGCCAGGAAGTGCTGACCGTTCTTATTTCTCCCCAGGAATGTGGCGCCCAAGCTGCCCACGACGGCCACGGGGCTCTCCAACCCCCTGTTCCACGAGGGGCACAGGACACCCGTGAAGGGCAGGGCCCCGGCTCCCACCGGGGGGCCCCCAGAGCTGGGCCTTTCCTCTCACCCCAGCCAGCGCCCCAAACCCACGGCTTCCGCAGTGACCCCTAAGCGGCCACCCCCTGCTGTAAGCACCAAGCATCCCCAGCGGGCTCCCCAGGCCACCCCCAAAGCTCAGGCCAGGATGTGGTCCCCTGGGGCTTCGAGTCGCCACCACGACTGCCATTTAGAGGCGAAACGAGGCTTTAGGACGAGAGGTCTGAGGACCCGCAGGAGCTGGTGACAGAATTGGATCTGAGGCTTGAGGCCTGTGCAAGGTCCGCCTCAGGGCGCTTTTGAGGCCCAGACGCCCTTGCTGCCACGTGCCTCCCCAGGGCTGTGGGAAGGGGGCATAACTCCGGGCCCTGCCCAGCGGCGGGCAGGATGGCGCCCCCTGTGCACACACGGGGCTCTGTTCTTCCCACTCTGGGAGGGGCCGGAACCTTGGCTCCTCAGCTGGGTGGGGGCAGCTCCAAAGCCGGGGCTCCCTGCACGTGGCCGCCCCGAGACCCAGCCTCACGGCCGGCTTCCTGCAGCCTCCAGCCGCTGTGTCCAGCACACCGTCCCCGGTTCCTGTGTATACCCAGCAGGCCCCGGGTCAGGTGAGTGGGGGGCTGGCAGAGGGGCCATCGAGGTGGCATAAGGCAGATCCTGGGAGGCGGAGGGTCTGGGGCTGGATTTGGTGGGCCAGGGACCCTAGGGTGGTGGCCACTGCGCCCTCAGGGGGCTGACATGAACTGAACCCCGGGGGAACTGGGGTCCTGACCACTCCTCCCCTCCCACCAGCTCAGACCTGCTCCTCCCACCAAGCGCCTGCTGAAGGCCAAGCAGGTGAGAGGACCACCGGGCGAGGGGCACAGGGGTGTGCGGGGCTGGGGGCTCCATTGCAGCGCTCCCTTTGCTTTGAGACTTCAGAAGTTTGGGAAGGGTCTCTCCCAAATGTGAGTCCCTGGAGCCCCAGCAAGCCCCTGCCTTTGGGCTCGCGTGGGAGCCCCTCCCGCCTGTCCTGAGGTCTGGCCCTGGCGGGTCCCCTCCTTTGCCAGCAGCCCCGTGGGTACTGCCAAGGGTCCTGTGCACCTCTGGACAGGCACGCTCACCTCCCGGCAGGTGGGGAGGCCACCTGCTCTGGCGAAGTGTGAGGCAGGGAGACCCAGGCTCCTCTCTCCGCCCACCAGGAGACTGGCGGGCCCCCGCGGCAGCCTGTCCACCAGGCGGTGTGGAGTCATCACCTGGTTGCAGTGGTGTCTGCAGGGCTCTGAATCTCTGTAGGGCCCCGTCTTCCCTTAGCCGTTAATGTCGTGGAGATACCGTGGAGCGATGCCCGGCTGGTTACTTCCTGAACTCACCCACGGTGCCTCCGTGGGTGGATCTCGCCGACGACAACCGTTACTGTGGCGTTTGCTTAACGGAGTTTCTCTATTTTTTGCTTTTTATTTTGAATTAATTTTAGAGTTACAGTGAAGTTACAAAAATAGTCCGTAAAAAAGTCTTAGGAGGGGTTTTGACAGGCCAAACAGGGAAGGGGGCTTGGGCCGGGAGATTTCTGGCCAAGGAGATAGTGGCAGCCAGGGCATTGTGCTGGGGGAGAAAAGTGCAGGCGACTTCTCCCCCTCTGCTCAGCAGGGCCCTTCTCGGTGTGCTGGGCTCACCCTGTCCCTCTGGCGCCGGAATGAGCTGCCTAGGCTGAGCAGGGCCCCTGCTGGAGGCCTTCCTTCTCCACTCCAGCCCTGGCCCCAGGAAAGCTGAGATGCAAACAAGTGCAAATTCTGGTAGTGGATTCTTTGCTTTAGAGCTTCCGAAGACCCACATTCTGGCAATTTAAGAGCTTTTCCTGGGTGATGTGGGGGGGAGGGGGGAGGGGGGAGTTGAGGGAAGAGGGCGGGGCAGTGAGATAAGCTGATGGGCCCAGGAATGGGGGCCCTGCCACATTTGGGTTTCATTGGGGCAGTGGCAGCTGTGGGTGGGGAGGGGGTTGGGGGCACTTTTCTGTAGAGAGCTCAGCGAAGAGAAACGTGCAGGCCGGTCTGGAGCAGAGCGGAGCACCCAGGGAACTTTCTAGAAGGTTTTGGGAAGCTGGCACCCTGGCCCAGCTGGCCATCAGCTGTGTCTACCTCCTTCCAGGTCATCAGGCCAACCTGCACTCCACCGATGCCACCCGTCAAGCCCAGTGCTGGAGGGGCCCAGCCTGGACCCACTCAGGTGAGGCCCTCACACACAGGGCAGTGCCCACCTGGCCGGGCAGAGAGCTGTCTGTCCCCAGCTGACTGCCTGGGGCACAGCCCTGAGAGGGTATAACATCCGCCCTCTACTCTGTCAGAGGACTTCTCAGTGCTTGCCGCTTCTTCCAGCTGTTACTGTGTCTTTTTCTCCACTAGTGTAAGTACAGAAAGCTATTCTTGATAAAGCATCAGCTGTTAATACCCGGGCTGTCTCCACTCAGCTCTGAGCTCTGAGCACAGTCATATCATTGGATGAACTGAGGATCCAAATTTTAAGAAAAGTAAAAGGAAATGAGATTCAGTTGTGCTCTTTGTAGCAGATGGTTTTTAATGTCAGTTCTTTCTTCCTTTTCCAAGGGAGTTGTTGGCCCAAAGGTTGCTCTGAAACCCCCCGTCCAGAGGAGGTGATGGGGCCCGAGCTCAAAGCACCCTGGGGGGCATCTGTGCACCTGTCTGGACGTTGCCTGTGGTCATGTGACCTCGCCACCAGCACTGACAGACCAGCTGCCTGGCCCCAGGCCCTCCGTCCCCTTCCCCGACGAGGGCTGGGTCCACTGTGAAAAGCCCTAGCGGAAGAGCCAACTCCTCATGGCCAAGGTCACTCTTCAGCACCCCACGGTCACAGCCCAGGCCCTCTCCGCCCAGGACTCCGCGGTCGGGCCCTCGGCTGCTGTCCTGACCTCAGGAACGGGGGCCAGGACAGTGCCTCCTCACCCACGTATGTCTCCAGACTGCCACTGGTGTCTGGTCTGGGTCTCTGGAAACCTCAGATGCACATTCAGTAGCGCTGAAAACTTTAATGAAGTTTTTGTATTCTACAATTAAATTATTGATGAAATTCTAAATGACGGGAGATCGGTGGAAAATGTTGCATGTGAAACAATGTGGAATTTATAAGATTTAAGGGTCCAGTGCTTGTTAAAATAAAAGTCTACTGTAAATGGGTAAGGTCAGACTTTCCCCCTTCTTTTCTTCTTAGACTTTATCGTAAGCGCTTCTCTGCCTAAACTAAGCCGCGCGCGCGCGCGCGAAGCGGACCGCTGGCACCCAACGTGGCCGGCGCCCCTCCCCTTCCGACCCCGGTCTCCCGGCAACGGCCCCGCCCTTCCGCCTCCGTCTCCCGGCAACGGCCCGACCACGCTCCCGGTTCCACGCTGGGCGCCGCCAGGCCGAGCCCCCCGGCCCGGCCGCCGCTGCTGCCCGGCGCCCTCCGTGGCCTCTCTGCCTGGCTGGACGCACTGCCGCTGAGCCGCCGCAAGCGGCACCTGGCCCGGGACTTAAGCGACGGCGGTGAGGGCGGGGCGGCGGCCACGACGGGGGCCGGGGTGACGCCGGTTGTCCAGGCCGCAGGGCCGCCGCCTGTCAGCCGGGCCTTGGCGCTCTCTGCTCAGGGCAAGAGCCCAGCGGTCATCCATCCCTCCCGGCCAGCGGGAGCCCCGAGAGAGACGTGCCGCGGCCCCGGAAGGGTCCCCGCCCCCCGGGCTCCCTGCAAAATGCAGAAGACCCCAGAGGCGGGGCGTGAGGGGCCTCTGGATGGAGTGGGCAGGACGTGGGAAGGGCGTTGCCTCGACGGCCCCGGAAGGAGGAGGAATGCGGCAAAGAGAGGAGGGCCCGGTTATGTGTTCAACCTGCCACAGGAATTCCTCCTCTGCTCCCGGACCCCGCGTTCCCCGGGGAGGGTGGGGCAGACTGGGGGTCTCCTAGCAGCTCCTCTGACCCCGCCGGCTCTCACAGCCCTCTCCCCTGGGGCGTCCACAGCCTGCGGGCGCTCCCCAGGACTCCTCTCAGTCCTCATCCACCTCGGAGGCCCTGGATGACTGATGATTCAAAGAATCCAAGGACTCTTAGCTCACCCCGCGCCCCTGCCCACTCTGCCCCAGTGATGCCGGCCGCGGTCGTGAAGCTCTTCCGCCCCTGGCTTGTGGACCTGCACAACTATATCCCCACCTGCAACACGGACCACAGCTCAGCAACTGGAGCATTCCCAACAGGCGGGACTTCGCGGCAGGCTTTCCGCCCCCTGCCTTTTCTGCTGGGGCCCCACTCCTCACCCTCCAAGGCTGGCCTGGACGGGCCGCCTCCCCCCAGCCCCTCCCAGCCCGTGGGACAACTTTTCAGGCCGTGTCCCTGCTGTGGGTCTCCCTGACACTGTCCAGTCCAACCTGGGGCTCCTGGGGGCTCCCCACCAAGAGGACAGCACCGGTCAGCTCGAGACCCGCTCACCGGGGCGCCAGCCTTGCCCTCCCACTGCGTGTCCAGATCATGCTGACCACACCTCTCGCCCACCCACCCACCCGCCGACAATTCTGGGTGACAGGCTCTGCTCAGGCCCAGCAGACAACATGGGCCCCTGCCTTCCTGGGGCTGTACGTCTGTGGGGAAGACAGATAAATGAAGAGATGGGACCAGTGTCAGCTGTGACAAGTCCCATGAGGGGCAACAAGGCAGAAACCATAAGGCAGTGACAGGGAACAGAGTGGGGCTGCAGTGGGGAGGGGCTGTCACCAAGGGTCCTCGGAGGACACTGCCTGGGGGTGGGGCGGTCACTGCCGTGGCAGGGTTGAGGACTTGCTCTGAGGAGACAGGGGACTTCGGGGGAGGCAGAGGAGGGGTGGGCTGCCCCCGCCCCCAGAGGCGAGAGCATGGCAGCTGCAGGCAGACATGGTGAGAGGTCAGGCTCTGAGCACTTTGGAGGTGAGCTAGCAGGACTTCCGCCCAGAACAGAGGAGACTCAGGCAAGAGGATGAGTCCTCCGCAGAGTCCCTGGGACACTTATCGGGGAGGTGGTGGCCCAGGCTGGGACTCACCTGGCCTGAAGGCACAGGGCACCATGTGTCCTGTGACCCCTGATGGGGTGGCCGGGAACGAGATGGCCACGGGTCTCTGTGGGTACTGGGGCAAGCAGGTGCCCCTGTCCCGGCCCCTCTGCACGGAGGCGAGCCAGCCCTGCTGCCCGGCTCTGCAGGGCGCTCTGCTCTGAGGGCTGCACCCTGCTTCCTCTGCAGGAAAGTCCTCCACAAGCTGGGTTTCTGTGTCTCGGAGGAGGAGATCCGCAAGGTGGTGGCCAACACTTCTGGGGCCGTCGAGCCAGTCTTGTGTGCAGTGAGGGATAAGGTGGAGGCCGGCGAGGACCCGCCCGGCAGGGCTGGACATGTGGGTACCGTCGTACAGCCCTGGAACCTGCTGTGTTTGGACGTCGGCTCATAATCTGCCAAAGAGAGAGTAAAACCAGGAAATAAGTGGGGATGAAGCCCCGGGTCCCCACGGCCCTGGGGCCCAGACTGCAGTGAAGTCTTGGCCGCGCTGCTGGTGCGGCCCCAGGCCAGGGCCCCTTCCAGCCTGACCTGTCTGCTTCCCTTTTCAGAAGTGCTCAGGCCCAGCCCCTCCCCCAGTTAGCCCCTCCCCGTCTGTGACTGGGAGACCCAGGCAGGCCTGTTGGCGAGAAGAGCAGAGTCAGAACTCTCTGCAGGACCCAGGAGCCTGCAGTGGCGACACTGACAGACTGTGGGTGGGTCTCACCGCCTCTGCACACAGTGGTAATGGCCAACCCCTCCCCGCTGCAAGTGGGTGTCCCCGGGCCCTGTCCACAGGCCGTGCGGCGTGGCCGTCGTTCAACAGTCGCCTCTCCAAACGGGGAAGCCCTTCAGAGACACCGGGGGCTGCGCCTGGGCACCATGTTAGGCCCGACTGTGGCCCCGTGGCGCTGTGTGGGCTCAGCCCCCCACCCCACCGCGCCCCTGTGTGCCCCTCTCCCAGCCAGAGGCCCTGAGCTGGCGGTCTGCTTATGTTGTAGGCCTGCCGAGCCCCTCAGGGCTCTCCGGGGCGGAGACCCTTGGGAGTCAGAGGACTCCAGAGGAGACGGGCTGCTGGGCCCCACCTCTGCTGGCCCGCGGGCCGAAGGCAGCACCTGGACCCTGGGCTGCAGCAGCTGCTGGAGAAAGAGCAGGTGCTGGGCATTCTGCAGGAGGCAGTCAAGGCACAGGCCTGGGCGCCCCTCCGAGCAGCTCGGGCTGGTGCGCGGGGAGGCGGTGCGGGGCAGGCGGGATCCACGTTTAGTTTGATTATTTAAATACAGGATGTTCCGAAGATACCTAGAAGCCCCCATCCCCGCAGACTGACCACCCAGCTTCACCAGTCATCAAGCCGTGGGGCCCGCGAGCCAGGGGCTGCAGACTCGCAGGCGTTGCCACCGGGCGTGTGGGCCGGCAGCCCAGGGCCCGTGGGGCCGGGGCGGCGAGAGAACGCACGGCACATCCTAAAGCGCGCTCCCGGTTCTGGGGGCGCAGCCTCTTCCCCTCTCTCTCACCGAGGCTCTCCAGCACTCCTGGGTTCAGGAGGCACTCAAGTCCCTTCACTGCCACACAGCGACCACCGCGTGCTTCCCCAGCCCCCCGGGAGCACAGGCTGCCTCTTTGGGCCCAAGACAGTGGGGGGCGGGGCGGGTGTGTAGGCCGAACATGTCGGGCCTCAGGGTCCGAGGGCTTGTCAGGGATTGTGATGACAGCACACGGTTCCTGAGGGCTGCACAGATCTTGACTCGGTTTTCTTGAGGAAGCAGGAAAGTGGTGTCATCGTGTGGTTTGCGTGTGTTGGAGGCAGAGAGGAAGCCGTGGCAGGAACGAAGCTGCTGTCTCAGCGAGGCCCCTCGCAGCCCTCGCGCCCGTGGCCGTGGCTCTGACCCCTGGGCCGACACGGGGGGCCCTGGCCTCCGTGCGCCCTTGAATACCATGGGTTTGAACGGCGTGTGTGTCTTTCAGTAGCTACGCACCACGGCGCTGCGCCGTGCGTGCCGCGGACCCAGGGTGCGGGACTGAGCGTGCAGTTGCGCCGGGCTGTTGGCGGGGCGGGGCGGGGCTGTGTGGCACCCTTAACGTCCGCAGCCACACTCCTCGCCGCGTTGTTCAGCTGCCAGCTGGGTTTTATTTTGTGAAACCCAGAGGGGAAGACAGTTCGCGTGCCATTTAAGATGGTGACACGGTTAAGTGCCCTTCCGGTGACTGTCACTGACGGGAGATAAGGCAGGTGCGGGGAGGGCCGTGGAGAAGCGGCAACCCAGGGGCCTGGGTGGGTGGGGCCGTGGCCTCCTGCGTTGTCGGCTGGAATTAGAACTGGACACGCTCAGTCCGCTGCCTCGGGACGCCCCTGCCCCTCGCAGCCTGTCACTGGGGAGAGGTGTGGCCAGGCTGCGTGGGGCGGCGGCACACCGGGCCTGCCAGTGCACCCTGCCCAGGGTCCTTGGAGGAGTCTGTGTGCTGAGCGGCCGGCCCCCTGCCTCGGCCAGCTGCAGCCATCTGTCCTTGGACACGGCATCTAGGGGGCAGATGAGCTCTTCAAAATCTCTTCTCTTTTTCACCCGCTTGAGCGAGGCGGGCTCTGTGTTCCCTGTAAGGGGAGGCTTGCACCGTGGCCTCCCTGGGAAGGAGGCGCAGGAGGGCCAGCGGCTGCGCTCGAGGCAGGACAGCTGAGCAGGGGGCGCCGGGCGGTCCCTCCCGACCGTCAGTCTTCATGGGAGCGTTTTCTTGGCCGTTTCCCTTCAGCAGTGACGCTTGCACGTGGCACTGCACCACACCTCAGCAGGCGTGCTCCAAGGACCTGCCCGGGGCCGGGCAGGGAGGGGCTGCAGAGGGGACAGGCCGAGCGGCTCCGGAGGTCTCCGCCCGCGGCTGGCAGGACCCAGGAGTCGGCTGGAAGGGACGGGGGAAGGAAGCCAGCCCCTCTCTCTCTCGAGTCCTGCCCTCCATCCCCTGGGTCCCTCAGGCTCATTTCGGGGACCCACGTCGTCTCCGTCCAGGGTGCCCCACTCGAGGGCCTTCGGTCTGACCGCTGGCCGTGTGGCCTTGCAGCCCGGGGCGGAAGCTGCCCAGCTCCAGAGGGTGG
The DNA here is from genome assembly GCF_026419965.1 of Kogia breviceps. NCBI lineage: Eukaryota > Metazoa > Chordata > Mammalia > Artiodactyla > Physeteridae > Kogia > Kogia breviceps. Next base: position 368,434 of record NC_081311.1, read on the forward strand.
ACGCATGTCCCTCAGGGACGTGTGTTTTCCTGCAGGTCCTGCAGATGAAGGCGGCCAGGCTGGAGCACCCGGTGAAGCTGAAGGACCAGCGAATTGGAGAGCTCGTGCAACAGAGACCAGCCCCGGTGACAGAGGGACGCCCAGGCCAGAGCGGCCACGCTCCCCGCCCACCAGACTCTGACCCTGAACCCACGCGGAACTCCCCCAGACCAGGTGCTCCCGGGTGTGGCCACACGCCATCTAGCAGGCCCAGATCGCCACGGGGGGCCGAGCCAGTGTGTCCGCAAGCGTGAGACCCGGGACCGTCCCGGCTGCGTGTCCCAGGGCTCCCGGCCCATGTGGTTCCCCCGCGCCCGAGCCTGGTTTGGACGTTAAGACTCGGGTCCAATTCCCCGGAGGCCCTAAGCTGTCCCGTCATTGCTGTGTCCGTGAACGTGGAGGGTCTGCGGCGTGCTGTGTGCCGTGGGGGCCCGGGGGCGGCAGCGTTGCTCGTCAGCTGACACGAAGTCCTTGCTGGGAGGTCGTGTTATCTGAAGGGAGCCTGTGGGGGCCAGCAGAGCCTCATGGTAATCACCCCGCTCTGCTCTGCAGGCCAGGGGGTCAGAGCGGAGCCGGGACCTGTGGGACGGGCCCCACCCGGGCCATGTGGGGCCCCTGGCCCTGGACGGGGACTTCAGGGCGGTGGGCAGGTATGGCCAAGGGCCCCAGACACTGAGGGGGGCTGGGGGCTGGGGACAGGGGCTGCATCCTGCTGGCTTCCGTGTCCTGGCATCCAGGCTGGGGGGCTGGGGGGGCGCCTCGGAGCCTTGGTTCTGCTCCCCGCCCACTGACTCAGCTCCTGGGCCCCTGCAGGGTTTCAGGAAGTGGCGTCAGAGCTCAAAACCTCTGTCAGGGTTTCAGAACTGCTTCCAGCTGTGAGTCAGCCCGCATCGTCTCTGAGTCAGACTGCACGACCGCAGCCCCACGGCCCAGGTCAGGGCCATGGCGCTCCAAGGGCGGGCTCCGAGGCCCTTGCAGAGAGAATCGGGGCTCGAGCTCCCTAGAAGCACGGCTGAGGTCGAGGACCTGCTGCCCCAGGGAGGGGTGCTGCCTCTGGGAGAGCCTGGACGGGGCCATCTCTGAGTGTTGCCCTGGATACAGCCTCCAGGGGGGCAGCACGTTGCCGTGGGGGTAGCAGCCCTGCCTGTGGAGCCAGGAGCGCAGGATCCGTGTGCTGGGTCTTCCAGACCGCTGGCCACGGGTTTCCGGGCCACAAGCAGCCCCTGCCGATTCCTGGCGTCAGGAGCTGGCAGGCCCACGGAGATGAGCTCCCGCAGCCCGGAGCTCAGTGTCCTGCCAGCTGAGCAGGAGCCCGGGCGCGGTGCGGGCTCCCGCAGCCTCCCTCCACCTCAGGGCACAGCAAGGGGCTGCCACTGTGCTCCAGGGCCAGACACCCAGACGCGCACGCGCGCGCGGCAGGCTGGCTGGCCCTTTGTTGAAGCGGGAGCCTGCTGTGCGCGTCACACAGGTGCCTGTGTGTCAGGGAGCGCCCATGTGCTCGCTCACCAGCAGAGGTGGCCATGGGGCCGGCCTTTGGAAACAGAGGATGGAGCTTGGGAAACACAACCCAGGGCACAGGGCTGCCCTGACAGGGACCTGGGAGCAGGTGCTGAGCTGCAGGGGCCAGAGGCGGGCCCCAGATCCTGGCCTGCAGCCGAGCCCACAGGTGGCCCCTGCAGGGGTCCCAGCCAGAGCCACCGCCCTACTCTAGCTTCGAGGGGCCTTAAGCCCAGGGATGGGGCTGGGGGCAGGCGGGGAGACCTCAGGAGGGGCTGTGCCACCAGCAGGGTCAGGAATGCAGAGGAACGGCTGGGGTAGGGTCGGGCTCAGCTCGGGGCGCATCGGCAGGGCCTGATTCGGGGGCCCTGGAGGGAGGCCCCTGCCCTGGCTGGTGGGCCTGGGGGACGTGTGACGGGCAGTGGATCTGAGTCCTGCTGGGTCCCGATGGGGGCGGGGGGAAGCAGAGGCGGGGCTCTCTCTGGAGGAACGTGAGGAGGCCGCCCGAGGCCGTCAGTGCCGCCGCCGTCGTCGTGCTCTCACCGTTGCGGGCTGCGGACTCAAGGCAGCTCTCTGGTTTGAGCGCTTTAGGTCACTCCGGCTTTCTCCGGCTGTGAACTGCGCAGCGCAGAGACTGCCTAGCAGTTAACGGGGAGGTTAAGGCCAGGCTGCCCTCCCCCAAGCCCAGGAAGCAGACCCCAAGGCCTGTTAAGTGTCTCCGTGGGCGCAAGGTGGACGCTTGGGTACCTGGTGCGTTGTCTGACAGATCTTTTTGCACGTGTTAAATATTTCATAATTTTAAAAACATTTTTCAGGGGAAAACCTTAGGAGGCAGAGGTGTAAATGAGATCCTGAGGGTCCAGCAGTGACGCCGTCCGCCCAGGGTGGGTCGGGGTCAGTGGGCAGCCCTGGCTTCCCCAACCTTTGTGAAATGGGAAAGTGGAGGTGCCCGGGGCAGCCGCGCCCACACAGCCCAGGAGCAGCCCCAGGCTGGCCCGAGGGCGACTCCGCGTGGCCAGGACAGAAATCGCACCTTCCCGATCCTCCTTCAAAAGATCCTCCTTCAAAAGTGGTAACGCGCTGTGAGTCCTGCAAGGAACCACCACCCTCTCCTGTGAGAGAGCCAGAGAGAGGGATGGAGCAGAGAAACGTCCCAAGAGGGAAGAGATATGGGGACATATGTATGTGTTTAACTGATTCACTTTGTTGCAAAGAAGAAACTAACACACCATTGGAAAGCAATTATACTCCAGTAAAGACGTTAAAAAAAAAAAAGTGAGGCCTGGGGTCGGGGAGGGGCGCGCCCCCCCAGAAATAGAGCTGGGTGGGGAGATGAAAACAGAGGCGGATGTGTGGGAGTGGGGGCTTCCTCCTGAATAAAAGCGTGAAGAAAATGAGGGGCCGGCGGCTCAGACAGAGGAGCAGCCCATACAGGGGCCTGGGCAGAGAGCAGGGCTCTCTGGGGCTGCGGGGCGGGGAGGGCTGCGGGGCTGAGAGGCGGAGGCTGGCGTTGTTCAGGCAGGGCCACCGGGGCCGGTGCAGAGGGGCCGGGCCCGCAGCACCCACAGGCCGGGGCTCCAGGCCCCTCTGGCGGCCCCGCTGCTCCTTGCGCCGCTGCCACGGGGTTGGGGCGGGAAGCTGCCCTGGAAGGGATGTGGCTCACGCGCAGAAAGGGGTGAAAAGATGCCCAGAGAACAGGCCAGGCTGGCGGAAACCCACACGACTCACAGCGAGGACCCCCGGCTGGCAGAACAGCCGCTTGCGCGTCGTCGACAGTCACAGCCACGCGTTGTTCTGTAATCGGAAGAAGACGAGTAATGGCTCCAAGAAGCCCGCCTGAGCGACACAGGCCTGCTGCCGCGCCCCACGTACGCCTGACGTCCGTCCCGGTCGCCCCGTCCCCTCACAGACCCCGAAAAGGACACACCTGTGAAAAGGGAGAGGAGCTCCCTCAGGGAACCAGCCAACGAGGCAGTCGAGGGCCTGATCCGTCTCTTGGCCTTCAGCCACGCTGGGCCTCACCCACCAGCAGAAATGGAACCGTCCAGGAGAGCGTTGCTGGGAGGCCAGAGCCCAGAGCAGCGCTGGCCTCACCCCGGGGGAAGGCGTGAGGACCCCAGGCCCAGATCCACCGCCGCCCACCCGGTGTTCGGGGTGGGGCGGTCTTTGTCCCCGCAGTGTAACAGGTCACCAGGTGCGGTGAAGTGGTGCCTGCCCTCTGTGACCCCCACTCCACCCCTCAAGTCAGCTGAGTGGCCATCCAGGCAGAGGGCATGCCCGCAGGCGGGGGGGGGGGCAGGGGCAGTGCGGGGCTGTGGCATGTCTGGACACCTGGACTGCCAGCCCCACCCCTAGACCCCTGGCCCCGGAGGACAGCATGCCGCCCACCCCGCCCACTGGGTGCAGCCACGCTGGGTAGCTGGCTGGTGGGTGTCGAGCCCTCTCTGGGCTCCCAGAGGAAAGCCCACCTTCCCAAGCCAGGTCCCGGGAGAGACCAAGCGTTCCTCACCAGCCCGCGCACCCCCTTCACCACCGCGAGGTCACAGCCCCAAACCCACAGGTCCTCCCACGTGTGCACACTCAGCCCCCAGGGCTCCCCCTCTTCCCACCGCCTGTGGGCCCGGCTCTGACCTTCCGGCTGGGCGCTCCTCTGTGACCCACGGCTGCCTGGAGCAGGAGGGTCTCGGGACTCCCCCCGGTGTGGCCCTTAGCCTGGCAGCCAGGACAGGTCGGCCCCAGCCCAGCCCCTTCCCCAGATCCAGGGCCCACTCGGCCCTCCCGGGCCCCTCCCAGGTCAGGGGCAGCGAGTCCACGGGGGCGGCTCAGCTGGGGGCTCCCACCGGCCCGGCCCGGCCCGGCCCCGTGGCTTCTCCATCCATGAGGATGGGAAGGGGCCCCTGGGAAGCGCCTGGAGCCGAGAGGATGTTGGTTCCAGCTTAGGGCGCCCTTGTCCTTGGGAAGCTAGGCCCCTCTGCTGGTCTGGGCCTCGGTTTCCTCCTCAGCAGAGCGGGACCAGTGCTGAGGGAAGCAGGAGGTGCCCAGTCTCAGGCTGTGCCCTCACCCGCAGCGCTCCCCACCCCTCACTGACCCCCAGGCCTCCACTAAGGGACCCTCAGCACCTGCGGGGACCCCGAAGGGCCTTGGATCAGGGAGGCTGAGCTGCCTGCCTGTGGGTGAGCCGGCTAAGGGCCCAGGAGGCCGCCAGGGGCTGCAGCCACCGAGGGGGCAGCCTGAAGGCGACAGGTCCCTCCCCCTCCCCAAACGTCGGGGCCCAGCCCGTGAGAAAGAGACCCCCGGCCCCTGGGTCACGGGCAGCAGCGACCGTGCAGGGGCCAGGGGCTGGGGCTGGGCCGAGCCTGGGGTCCTGACCCAGGGCCGGTAGGTAGGGCTGAGTGTGAGTGCAAGCCTGTGTGACAAGCCCAGTGGCCCAGGCTCTGAGCCAGTGGCCGGGGTGGGGCTGCCAGGTCAGCAGTCTGGAAAAAGCGGCCACAGTTCTTCCTCGGGTTGGGGGTCCCAGGAAGGCCAAGGGTGCCCTGGGAACGGCCGTCTATGCCGTGGCCTTGGAGGGCGGAGGGCAGTTCCCATGGCCGGGCGAGTGTTCCGGATCCGCCCTGGAGAGGGGAGAGAAAATATCCAGAAGCCGAGATTATCTCCCCAACAAGGGAGCTGCTCAGACACAACCTTGAAACCCCGATGTGGAGGCTAGGGGGTGGGGGTGGGGGTGGGTCCAGGCTTAACTCTTTGTCTTCCCTCCCGGCCCTCCCTCAGCGCCTTCAGGCCCAGCCTGGCCCACCCATTGGTCCCGCCTGGGGACCCAGCGCCCACAGGGGCTTCCCACAGGTGCCCCAGGGCCACCGGGGCCTCTGACCGCGGTCACGCTTGCCGCACGGCCCTCCCAACCAGGCCGGGCTCAGGCTCTCGGCGCCAGAAGCCCCGAGCCCAGGAGGCCCCAGGAGTCACAGGAGTCTCGGTCCAGACCTGGTTTCCCGTCCCCCCACCTCTCCAGGCCCACGTCCTCTCCATAAACAGGGTGTAGGGACGCCAGATTTAGCAAATAAAAATCCAGGGCACCCAGTTCAAGTCCAGTTTCAGACCAACAACGCATAATTCTCCCCGTGGCCACGCTCCCCACTTTACCGTGTGCTCTCCACCACGTGGACCTCAGGCTGATGGGATTTGCACCCCCTGCTCGCCGAGGGGCCTTGGAGAGGTTTCCAGTCTGAGGACACTGCTGTTCCAGTCTGTCTGGAGCAGTTCCTCTTGTGTGGACAGAAACCTGGGAGTGGAATTGCCACGTCACAGGGCAGACACCGCTTCGACCTACTGTCTCCAGGCAGGTTGGCCATTTTCAGAGCCTCCTTTGATGGGTGGGGAAACGAAGGCCAGGAGAGGCGGCCTACACAGCACAGCTGTGTGAGCTGCAACCAGGCCTCAGCCACGCCCTGGGGAGGGGCTGCTGACCCTACCTGGCCTGCCTCTTGGGGTGGGGAGTGCCAGTGGATAATAACCCAGGGAATGCGGGTCGGGCGCAGGGCAGGATTGGGGTGCAGGGCAGGTTGGGGTACAGGGCAGGATCAGGGAGCAGGGTGGGGTTGGGGTGCAGGGCAGGATTGGGGCGCATGGCAGGTTGGAGCACATGGCAGGTTGGGGCGCAGGGCAGGATCGGGGAGCAGGGCAGGTTGGGGCGCGGGGCAGGATCGGGGTGCAGGGCGGGATCGGGGAGCAGGGCAGGTTGGGGCACAGGGCAGGTTGGGGTGCAGAGCAGGATTGGGGTGCAGGGCAGAGGCCGAGGTCTGTGTTCCACAGGCCACCCTCTCTGGGAACCCACCAAGGGTTAATGTGGCTACCTCCTGGCGGCTGGAAACTTTGGCCTGAGCTGAGCAGACAGCTGTGGCCCCCCACCCCAGGAATGCAGCAGAGGGAGGGAGGGAGCTGTCCTGAAGGACACCCCTTATCACCCGTCAACTCCATGCCAAGCACGTCCTCCAGGGCCAGCAAGGATACTTTCTGTCTTGTGGGCAAAAGTCGGGCCGGGCCCAGCATGTTTTGTGTTCCAGGGGCCGCCTGTGGGTGCCTCTGCGCCCAGGGTTTGGCTGGACCCAGCAGGGGGCCCTGCCCCAGGTGACAGGTGCCAGGACGCAGTGCCCGGGGCTGTGTGGACGCCAGAGAGTTGGCCAACAGGAAGGCTTCCCGCAGTGGGGTCCGGCCAGCGGCTGCAGAAGTGAGGGGCCCCTGTGTCCCCCCTCCAGCCTCCCTGGGATCCAGCTGCTGTGTCTGCCCAGGGGCCCGTCCTCACCACTTAGGGAGGGGGCTGGACCCGGCATGCACTGCTCCACTCGGCTCCTAGAAAAGTCTGTCTGACGGGGTCCCCTGGACGGGTCTGCGGCCAGAGCGCAGGAAGGGGCAGCCTGGGGCCTGGGTTCCTGCTCTGGGCTTGGGTCCCACTGAAAGCCCCGAGGGGCCGCACAGCACCTCGAGGCAGGGGAGCACTTGGGATGCCATACCTGTCGGGCAGCGAGCAGCCTCGGCGCCCTCTGGCTGGGGCCTTCCTGCCCTCGGCCACCACGGCCGGAAGTTGGCCCCGAGTCCCCTCCTTCACCTCCAGAAGCCACAGAGCAAGCCTTCCGGGGGCTGAGACCCCAAGGGTCTGGGCCCTCCAGGGGTCCAGGTGGGCTGGATGGGACTGAAACCCGCTGTGGAAGGAAGGCCCAGCCCCCAGCTGCCTCCTCCCCCCTGCCTGGCTCTACGTGGTAGCCTGAGGGGGGCTCCTGGACACACAGTCTACAACCTGCCACCCCTGGGGGAACACAGTGGGTCCGGCCCCCTCAGCCCAGCTGGCCTCCCACCCAAGCCCCCTGGGCTCCCGCTGGTACAGGGCCAGCCACCCCCATTGCCGGAGGGAAAGTGGAGGCAGGGACTTAAGGGGGTGACGGGAGCAGGGTCAGCGGCTCAGCAGCGGACGGCTTGGGGTCCATACCCCGGAGACGCTGGGCTGGGGCCAGAAGGCTCAGGCTGCCGTCCCTGCCCCGTCTTCTCTTTATGCCTTTCTGGATGCAAAAAGTGGTTTGTAATTAGCAGGCGTTGATTTTATAATCAGGACGGTAAGATTAAGAAGACGAGGGAAGGTCTCAGAGGCCTGCTTTAGAGCAGCAGGGCCTCCCGCACCCATCAGCACCCATCACCCCTCCAACTCCCAGTCTCTGTCTGTGTGTCTGTCTCTATCCATCTGCCTCTCGCCTCCTTCCCTCCTGCAGGCCCATCGCCCACCAGCCTGAGGGGCCCAAGGTCAAGGGCGATGGAGGCTCAGGACGGGGCGGCCCCCGGGGTGGGGATGGCAGGACCCCGAGTGGTTCTCCAGAGAACAGGGGCCAGAGCAGACGGTCTCAGAGCCGCCACTCGAGTTGGGGCTTCACCCGTCAGCCTGAGACTCAGCAGGCGGGGTCCCCTGGACGGGTCTGCGGCCAGAGCGCAGAGGAAGCCCCCCCACTCCGGGAGCTCAGAGGCCCCAGGGGATTTCCTCCACCAAGGGCCCCTCCCCTGCCCAGCAGAGGTCAGGGTCTGACCCCACCTTTGTGGCCCCAGGCAGGCCAGAGGTCGGCCAGGCCCCTCCCGCCCGCCCGAGAGAGCCCTCAGCAACTGCCCACTGGCGCCTTCTGCCCCTGCGCCCACTGGCAGGCTGCACGGCCCCCAGAGGCCCTGGACTGCGGACAGCCTCCCAGCAGAGGCACCCGCTGCTTCCACGCAGCCCAGGGTCTGCAGCTTCTCAGCCGCACTGCTCGGCCGGGACACGTCCAGGCCGCGGTGGGCGTGTCAGGAGGGCCTGGCGCGTCCACGGTCATGGGTGGTCGCTCTCTCACCTGGCTTCCCTCACACGTCCCCCTGTGCCCTCCGCCTGCCTTTGCCCATCCAGGAGCGCGCCCCTCAGTCGGGGTGTGATGCAACAGTCCCGAGGCTCCACCGGTCGGCTGAGAGCCCGGGGGCTGCTGCACACACACCGCACACACATGCACAGACACACCGGAGCCGGTCTCAGGGCAAAGGGAGGGCAGGGTGGGGTCGCCTGTCCGGACCCTCAGGCAGGGAGGGGGACCATCCCTGGTCCTGGAGGCGCGGACCACCCTAGGGGTGGAGGCTGTGGGTGCTGCATGGGAGGGGCCCCTGGGACCCGGGGGACAGGTGGCGGATGTGACAGCCGGTCAGCCTCAGACTCAGGCTACCACCTCCGCCATTCCCCGCAGGTCAGAAGTGTTCGGGAGCAGAGTGGGGGCACTCGCCCGTGTGGAGCCAGCTGCCCTCCGGCAGGTACCGACTGCGCTCACACCCACGCACGGCGGGAGGCTGGGCTGCCCCCGGGGTCCCTGGGCCTGGGGGAGGGGTGGCGTGCCTGTGGGTGTCTGTCTCCGTGTGGGAAGCCTCGGGCCTTCGATCAGCTGTCCCGACAGTGTCCCCCCAAGACTGCAGAGCCCCTGCCTTTTTCCAGACAGCCTGGGGCCCTGGGGCAGAGCTGAGCACACAGCGGGCGGCTGTGCGGCCAGGCAGAGCTCCCCCACCGGACCCTCTGGACTCCGGGCAGCCCCAGGTCCCAGGTGGCCTCCTGGGGCTCTGCGGCCGGGGCAGGAGGCTGGGAGGCCGGGAGGCCGGGAGGGGAAGGGAGAGGTGCCACCTCCCTGGAGGCTCTCTCTCCCCTGTGTGTTCTGGGCCGTGACGCAAGCAGAGGCTCGTGGGGAGATAAGGTCCGGAGGAGGCTGCCGGCCAGGTCTGGCCGGGTCCCAGGTCCTGGCCAGCAGCCCCCGGCCCCGTGGGCCTTGCCGCCCGCCCGCCGAGGCTGGGCACTCTGCTCAGAGCGGGTCTTTGTGCCCCAATCTCGCAGGTGCGGGGGCGGGCGGGGTCCTTGGCACAGAGCAGCCCGCGACCGCCCATGACGGCCGCTGTCCCGGGCGCCGCCCGCCAAGGTCTCCGCCTCGCATAAAGGGGCGCCCGGAGGCTGTAGAGGCAGAGCCCGCAGCCAGCAAGCGGCTCTCCTCCTCGCTCCGGCCCGGCTCGCCCGCAGAGACCCCGGCCCCGAGGCTGACCAGGTAAGGCCCGGCTGGCCTCCCTGCCTCCCCCTCAGCCCGCTCGCTCGCACCCACAGGACGCCTGCAGCCACCCAGCCGAGCCCGCAGCTCGTCCCCGCGCCACGCCAGACCCAGCACGGACCCTCCCGGACCCGCGCCGGCCACGCCACTCGCTGTTCCTTTTTCCTATGCATATACTTCTTTGAGGGTCTGGCCTAAAGAGGTGTAGGGCATGGGAAAATGGGGCGCCGAGGTCCTACCGTGCCGCAGAGTCCGTTCCCCACCACGCACCTGCCTCTGGACCTGCTTCCACGTCCCGCACGCCGGATCGAGGATGGATCAGGATGTCGGGGGCAGGGGGTCCTTGCCCTCCTGCACCAGGATGATGGATCAGGGGGCGGGGGCAGGGAGAGGGAGGGGTCGCCCGTCGTAGGACAAGAAGATCAGGCAACCCTTGCTTCCGTGGTCCAGGCCCTGCCCCTGCAGGAGCGTGGGAGAGGGGCTGAGCAGGCCCCTGGTCCACGGTGCCTGTCACTGGGGCTGCCCTGAAAAGTTACAGGTGCCGGAACAGGAGCGGGGGCAGCCCACTGGGACCACTGCGCGTCTGGGTCTGGGACCAGGGGGCTCGGACGTGCAGAGAAGCGGGCGGGGGAGGGCGTCAGCGGGGCTGCCGTAGGGCTGCTCTCCCTCCACCTTCAACACACCTGTACCGAGTGTGAGTGGCTTTTCTCTTCGGAAACATCAATAAAGGTGGCTTCACGGGAAGTTCAGTGCGGAAAAGCTCTGGCCCTTGAAGCGCTGAAAGCAAGCAAAGCTCCCTCGCTGTGTGCTTTCCTCTCATCCGTGCTGGTGGGGGCGGGGGGGGGTGCACAACAGTAAGAGGGAGTGGTCTTCAGGGAACTTAATTAAAAATATGTCAATGCGAGGGAATGAAACGACTCCCAGACACATCCACTGGGGGGGGCAGTGGGGGGGGCTTTCTGATAACCAGGGTCATGGGGGCAGGACACTCCCAGGGCCCTGGCGGGCGCCAGGTGGGCGGGCCAGGACTCCCAGGGCTGGAGTGAGCACAGCCCGCCCCCCCAGCACTGCCCGGGGCCGGTGCCTGGCTGGTGCAGGTGGGAACTCCCTGGCCCTGGAGCCCGTGACGGAGGGAGCCCAGTGAACTGAGAGCTTCAACAGAGATGGTCAGGCTTATCTTATCGGCAATCACCCCAGCGCACGGAGCTCACACACCAGGCTCCCTTCAGCCGCCCACCCCCACAGTACCCCTCTCTGTCTGGTCCATCCTCACCAGGGAGCTGGGGGTTGGCTCTGCTGGTGAGGCTCCCCCCGGACCACTGAGAGTATTGAAGGGAAGCAAGTATATACAATAATACCCTGAGTGCGTGAGGAACAGTGGCCTGATCCGGACACCTGTGTTTCCTGTGATGGGGAGAGAGGTGGGTTTCAGGCACAGCTGGATCCAGGCAGCCAGTGGCTCTGCCTTGCTCTCTACCATTATCCTCCTGTCAGCAGCTGCAGGGTATGGGTCCTGGGCCCAGCGAGGGAAACCCTTCAGAGTCACTGCAGCTGGCCAGGCATACCCGGACTTGCCCCAGCCACAGGGTGGGGTCCCTTGTGGGCGGCTCCCTGGGCAGGGAGATAGGCCAGGAGTCCCCACCAGGAGGTCGAGCAGAGCAGGCCAGCGTGTCCTGTATCAGCTCTGGTTCAGCCGAGGAGCACGGAAAACAGCCTGGGGCCAGGCAGCCCTCGGTAAAGCCAGGTGACACCCCTACAGGCCACCAGTCTCAGGGGGCCCCTGTCCTGTAAACGGTGGGGTGCGATCACAGAGGCACTAGGTGAATGATGCTGCCCCACAAACCTCAGCATGGCTTCCCTGGGGAGGGGTTTCCCTCCACCTACCCCCTTGTCTCTTGCAATGACCACCACAGCTGGGAATGTGGACCTTACTGGCATAGGCAGGGGGTGACACGGAGCCCTCCAGCTGCGGAGGCCTGGGTGCTGGCGCCTACCTGCCACGCCAGGGGGCTTGTGCTCCACCTGGTGGCCAGGAGCCCTGCCGTGTGGCCCTGGTGGTCCTGACCCCTGGACAGGAATAGTCTTGGATATGGCAGGTCCTCTGCTACCAGGGGCCACTGAAGCGGGAGGAGGACAAAGAGTCTGTGCGGTCGTGGTGGGGAGGTGCACCCCCACCCTTAAGGGGGCTGGGCAGTGCTGCGTCTGTTCTGCAAGCCCACTCCTTCCACTCAGCTATGGGGCCTGTGTGGGTGGCCTGGCGGAGGGCACCCATTCTTGACCCATAACCAGGCATCACTGCCTGGGCGCCAAGAACTGGGGTTGGGGGGGCAGGGGGATGCGCTTGGCCCTGGGAAGGGGAGGCGCCGACACCCAAGCAGCCCCGCCCAGCACCTCCTATGACAACTGCAGACAGAAAAGTTTAGAGCAGGACAGACAGCCCGTAGACCCCACCAGCTGGTTCCGCTGTAAATATTTTGGCCTATGTACCTATCGTATGGATTTGGAACCTTCTGCATATAAGTTTCAGGCATGAGGCCCTGCAGACTGTCACCAGGTCTTGCTCCCAAACCAGAGGAGGTGGCCCTGGCCGAGCCGTGGGCTCTCCCGTTTTCACCCGGCTCCTGCTCAAGGCCAGCTGCCCCAGCCAGTGTCCACTGCAAAGTCCCTGTTTCCCTAAACTGGCATTTAGACTGTTCTGCCCAGTCCCTGCCAGCGGGTGAGGCTCTAAGGCGCCTGTCTGAGCTGCAGGAGGGAAGGAGGGCTTGGGAAGCGCGGTCCCAGCCGTCACTGCTGGTCGTGACAACCGTGGGTGAGCGAGGGCCAGGTAAGCGGGCACCGCTGCCCAGCAGAAGGCGCAGGTTGCAGACAAGTGACACCCAACGCCCTGGGAGCGGGGGTGACAGCACTCAGGCAAGACACACGCACACACACACACCACGGGACACAGACAGTGAGATCGCTCAGCTTCTCACACACACACACACACACACACACACACACACACACACACACCCCACGGGACACAGACAGTGAGATCGCTCAGCTTCTCACACACACACACACACACACACACACACACACACCCCACGGGACACAGACAGTGAGATCGCTCAGCTTCTCACACACACACACACACACACACACACACCCCACGGGACACAGACAGTGAGATCGCTCAGCTTCACACACACACACATCACGGGACACAGACAGTGAGATCGCTCAGCTTCACACACACACACATCACGGGACACAGACAGTGAGATCGCTCAGCTTCCCCTGAACCGCTGGGTAGCTTGGAAGTAACAAGACAAGCTAAACACTGGCTAAGATTTTAGGGTCGAGAGAGAATCCAGGCAGGCATTTTTGAACCAAAGGTTGAAACAGCTGAAACCACGCAAACCTGTACACGTTTAAGCAAATCCCGATCCCACGAGAAATCTTGACTAAACGGCTCCACACAGCTGTAAAAGCCTCACCTCTGTGAAGCAAGCCACGCTCGCCAGGCAGTGGCAAGGCCCACACCGTGCTGCTGCGGGCTCCGACTGGCCTTGGGCAGCTGCCCCCACCCTGGCCCGGCTCTATCCTCCGACACCCGGGCTTCTGCTTCCTGCGCGCAGGCTTTCCGCTCAGAACCCACCCTCCACAGCGAGCGGGAGGTCTCAGGGTATCAGTCCCTCGTCGCCCTCCTGCCTGACAGGCCCCAGGGCGCCCTCATCCTCCGCCCAGCTGCGCCCCGCCGCCCTCCCCGTCACCTGCCTCTTCCTCAATCCTCCTACCCTCCCCCAAAGCACTCATCCCGTAACGAGTGCCCAGGTCCCCTCTGAACTGGCCCTTCACCGCGGCATCCGGGCATCGTCCCCACGCCCCGGCTCGCCCGCTGTCACCCACGTGGCGCAGACACCCTTGGGCTGCCGTGGTGTCACAACCCTCCGGAAAGTTTGCGCCCCTGGCTCTTTCCTCCAGCGGTGAGGCAGCTTCCAGGCGCGCCTCCGAGGGGCCCTCTCTCTCCTGCTCCAGGGGCGCGGCCCTGCAGGCGGGGACAGAGGACAGCTCAGGGGGAGCAGGCCAGACGCCGCGTGGGTCCTTCCTCAGCCAAGGAAGGGGCGGGGCAGCACACAGGCAGCAGTCCCTGGCTCACGTGCTCGGGAAGCTGCCATCAGTTCCTTTCCCCTCCAGCTTCGGGATCGCCGTTAACGAGGAATTCAAACACCAAGGTGAGAAGCACCTTCGCCTCCTCCTGATCTTGCCAGTTTGCATTGTCACGCACGAAGCTTGGAAGCATACAGAAGAATCCACTTTATTATTCTAACCGGAAGCCTTCTGTTGAATAAGCTATCCTTAACGAAGGGTAACGTTACCCACGCGTGTGAGGGCCCAGCGCAGCACAGTCCTCTTTGGCCTTTGACTGTTTGCTGACCCATCACTTCCTAAACCAACCCTTTGGCAATTTTCAGGTATGAAGTGGCCCTGAAACGCCTTCGACTGTAAACCCTCCACAGTCCTAAGGCCGGAAGGTTCCAGGTGCCACTGGCCTCAGGCCCACACAGGGGATCACCGTGTCTCTGCAGGGAGATGCCAGGCAGAGCTCTGCACGGAGGCCCAGCGTCTGACAGGCCTCAGCCGCGGGCTTCTGGGCAGCCACACTTCCTTAAAAGGCATCCCGGGTCTCTGGCAGGGCGCACAGGCGCCAGGCTCCCCAGGGCAAAGCTGGGCTCAGTGTGTGTTCCGGGCTCCCGGCGTCTGGGGGGCTGCCTGCCACACGAGGCCCACGCGGAAGCCAGGGAGGCTGGTTCCGTTCGGCAGGGACCCCAGAAGGAGCCCAGAGGCGGGGCCAGAGCCGGGGGCCCAGGCAAGGATGCCCATGGGCACAGCAGTTGCAGGCCGCAGCCCAGGGCAGAGGGTGGGGGGTCAGAGCGCCAGGGGCGCACGGAGTGCTGCGGGGAAGGGCGGGCTCAGCTGGGAGCCCTGCAGATGGCGTTTGTGTTTCACACGGCGATTCTGAAGCCAGGTGAGCAGGGCAACGACGGGCCACCCCCCTGCCCGGCCAGCCCCCTCACCTGCACTTCGGAGAGCTGCATCTCCCGGGCCAGCCTCCGGTGCTCCAGCGGGCCCAGGCAGCGGCGGTGCCGGAAGGAGCGCTCCAGGGCGCTGACCTGCTCCGCTGCGGAGGCTGTGCGCACACGGGGAGCCCGAGCGCCCTCTGCCTCCTGGCTCAGCCCTGAGGGAGGACGGGAGGGCACCCAGTCCGTGGGGCTGAAAGTGCTGCCTGGGGGGACAGCCCCCCTCCCCGGGAGGTGCCACCAGCTGTGACCGCACAGGGTGCTGGCGGCGGGGCCTCAGGAGAGCAGCCCGCCCTCCAGCCTCCCGCTGGGCCAAGGCGACACCCCTCCTCGCCTTCAGCTTGAGTGTGCAGGGGGTCCAGAGGCGTGGATGTCGAAGAGGATGACGGAGTGGACAGCAGTCCTGACACCGGCCCCTCACCCGCTGCCCAGCGCTCCCTTCCAGAAACCAGTTTCTTTCACCCGCAGACAAGGAACTCCGACTCACCAGCGGGGTGGGGTGGGGGTGTGTGCAGTGGGGGCTGGCGGAGCCCACCCTCGGCAAAGGCCTGCAGTCTGGGAAAGCCCTCCCATGGACTCCCCGTGTACCCAGGCTCTGTCTCCTGCAGGTCTGTTCTCTGATTTCTAATTACCAGATAGGGCAGCACCAAGAAGCCCCACGAGGTGAACATGTCTCCATGGTCGTTACTTAAACTTTTTAAAACATGCAAACTTACAGATAATACCAGCCCCACTTTTGGCCACGTAGGACTCGACACTTAAGAGTGGTGATTAAGTCACGACGACTAAAAGACGGACTAAGAAATCCCCCTCCGCCAATGACAAAGCGTTCCGTCAAGCTTGGAAACCACGGGAAGCTCACAAGGACGGAACCACAGCGGGCTCCGGGTCGTGGCTGTCCCTAAGCAACCCTGCAGGACTCCAGGTGGCCAGCGAACAGGCCATAGTCTGGATGCTGAACGAAGGCACCCGGCTTTGCAGGAGGAGCCATGGCGAGCCCTCCGGACTGAGCAGGTTCGTGACCTGCAAGACGTACTTACCTGTGACCCTCTTGCAGAAGCGGGCCCCGAGGACTCAGAGCTTGAAGGCCACGGGTACCGAGTGCTAAGGTGGGCATCCTGGCTCAGAGAGCGTGGGGGCAGCCCCTCCAGGGCGGGTGGGAAGAGAAGTTCCAAGCGGTCTGAGCAGGGAAGACCGCCACTGTGGTTTCTGCTTCCGAGGGGAAGGGTTCACCGGCCGGAGGGGTCCGGCACAACCCGCAAGCCCCAGCCCTGCAAACAATGCCCCGCCTGCGGCCGGAGTACACAAATGTGTGACCCTGCTCCTGAACCCTCCCCAGCTCCCTTCCCAGCCTGGGAAGGAAGGCCCCCCCATCCCCACACCTACCAGGTGTGGGCGTCCCCGGCGCAGACACTCCAGAGGACTTCGCCTCCTCCTTGCCCACGGTCTGGGGGTGGTCTCCTCTGCGGCACACCCGTGCTGGGGCAGACAGGCTCCCCCGGGAGACTTCGGCGGGCCTGGCGGTGTGTGCTGGCCCCGCGCAGCTTCTCTGGGAGAGCCGGCCCACCGAGCCAAAGCTGGAGGCTGGCTCGCAGGCACCAGCAAAGGCGGAGGAGGGAGGAATTGTTGGATGGTGCGGTCGAACGCAGGATCCGCCTCTGGACAGACGGTGGGGGCTGGGAACGGGGTGCCCCGGCCGGGCAGGAGGGCCAAGATGAGCACAGGGTCCGCCTCAGGCTTGGCAGGGCTGGGCCACACTTATAAGCTCAGGAGGTGGGAGGTGGATTTGCAAAGAGGACCCAAATGCCCCCCACAGATAAGTAGCACCTAATTGCCTTCAATTCAGGGGCACAAAGGAGGCCATTCACACCTCCCCCGGCTCCAAGATGTCTGGGGGAGGGGCGGGTCTGTGTCCCTGGTGAAGGGAGAAGTGGTAACTGAGGACTTGTTACAGCCTTTCATCTCCCCCCCACCCCCACCCGGCTGGCCTGGGCTGCAGGAAGGCGAGGACGGCCCCTTCCCACCCAGCACCCCGGCTGGGAGCCTGTCCTGTGGAGTGCCGAGCTATTTCCTCGTCCAACTTGCCCCAGTGGGTCTGCAGTGCCAGAGGTGACAGGTGTGCACACCCGAGGGGGTCAGGGGTCCGCATCACTAATCCCAGCAGAGGGTGGGCTCGGACAGGGCGTGTCTGCTGCAGCCTGTTTTCCCGCTGGGTAGGAATGTGGGCGGGCAACTAGCCAGACAGGGTGGGGAGGGGCTGGTCAGGGAGGGTCCCTCAGGCTCCGCTGGCCCTTCTCTCTCTCCATCCCCCAGCCCCTGCCCAGACCCTCTGCTGGGTTTCACTCTGGTGCCACGGGAGCTGTCTCCAGCTTCGGGTGACAGGAAGAAAGGGGGTCTGCTGGCTCAGGACGTGGATGACTCCGCATCTGGCTCCCAGGAGGAACCGAGCAGGAAGGACAGGGGAGCCACCGTGCTCCGCTGTGGGTCCCCAACCGCTTCGGGCTCTGTGCTGTGCTGCTGCCTGGCTCCACCCCGTGGTGGCCAGGAGGGCGCAGGGCTCCCGCGGGTTGAGAAGCCCAGGCCGCACGGACTAGCCTAGGGACAGTCACCCTGTCCGAGTCCCCTGTGCCGCCAGCGCCTCACTACTCACTGGCCCCATCCGCGTCCCTGGCGCCAAGCTGGCCTCGGGGAAGGGGGCGGCGAGGTCTGGGGTGGCGGCGGGGTCAGCGGGACCTCTCCTCCAACCTTGGCCGGACCGCGTCTGTCTCCTCCACGCCGCCACGCAGACGGACACGTGGTGCGTTCTAGACGACCGCAGAGCGCTGCTGCGGGGACCCGCCGGTGGGAGCTGCGCCCCCCGGAGCGCGGGCTCTGAGTCGGCGCGGCGCCCCAGGCGGCCGGACTCGGCCCCCAGCCCGCCGCAGGGCTTCCGAGCGGTCGGGTCGAGCCCGCAGCCTGGACTCCCAGGGGCGCCGGCGCCTGTTTGGGCGGGACACCGAGGCCGCCCCCGCGCCCGCCCCGCGGACATCAAAGGCCCCACGGGCCTCGCCTTCGGATTAACACCCCAAACCCGCCCTCGAGCCTCTCGGGCTGGGGAGGGGCCGGTGAGGTGGGAGCCGGGGTCGCCGACCCCGCGTCTTCCTCCCAGCCCCCGGGCCAGCCCAGTTCGGTCACCGGACCCTGAGGGGTGAGGCTGCGGATGTAACTCACTCGCCGTGTATCGCGTGGGGTGTCTCGTGAGATTACTGCTAGGTGTCCTGGAAGTCGCCTACGCGGAGTCCCTCCGGGTGGAGGCGGGGCGGTGCCTCCCCAGCGCGGCAAAAAGAAGTAAACCCCACAGCCCCACGACTGCTGCAGCTGCACAGAACGGGCGGGACAGGCACCCTCTAGGTAACAGGGAACATTTGTTGGGAATTACTGCACTGTGTGCTCAAAAGCGGTGATTTATGAAATGTCAGGCATTAACACGTACCACGCCTTTCAAACCCGTTTTAGCATCTCTTCCTTTCTAATCTTTTCAGGGCCGGCCCCTCGGTCTTTTGTCCGCACACGGGCACCATCCTCCGCGCCCACCACCCCAGTTCTGCTGGGCGACCCCCTCCCTAATCCGGGACCCTCCTCTAATGGCCCTGCCACCTCGACTTTCCCAGCCCCTACCTGAAGCTCCCCTTCCTGAGTCCTAAGGTGACCTCACCTCCGCAGGTCAGACGGCCCCCCACTCCGAGTCCTCCCCGCCAGCTCCCGGCTGCTGCTTGGGGTGGTCCCCTCTCTTCCTTTAGCACTACCGCGGGCGCAGGCCCGCTCTCTCCCGACGTGGCTGGCGCGTGTCCACAGGGGTCTCCCCTCCCTCTAACCCTGGCTGCTCCAGTGACAGCTGTGTCGCCGACGTCTGGCCTCAGCTTCCTCACTTGGCTTGGGAGCAGCGTCCGGGGGTGCTAGGCCCTGCCCCTCTCCTGGCTCTGGGACCCACCCCCCAGGTTTGCTGCCCCTCTGCAACCCCGCTGCTGCCTTCCTCGGAGACAAGGTGATTAGGCACAGGCGTGGCCTTGGCTCTCGGCAGCTGGCCCGCTAGTGCGCGCCGCAGCCGACCTCGCACCGAATCCCGCGCATGCGCGCCTCGGAGACGCGCGTCCCTCCTGCGCCGAGTCGTGCGGGCTGGTGGAGGCGAGCGGTGAGTGCCCGCCCAGCGTTCTCGAGTGCCGTCTACACTCGGAGGCCCTGCGGCCCGACCCAGCCCGCGACCAAAGTCAACTCCCCCCCTTGCAAACGGGCTCTTCCAGCAGCCCCAGCCCTGCGTCCTGGCACCTGGTCCTGGGGGTTCAGTTGCCTAAATCCTTAGACCCGCCGGGTTCTCGCCATCACGGCCTCGACTAGTCCAGGCCACCTCCACCGACAGCGGGGACGACTACGCCGAGGGAGGCCCCGCCCCTCCCAAGACCCCTTGTTCACGTCCACCCCCACCAAGAGGTGAGGCTGGTCCTCTGTGACCGCATCACTGCTCCTCTGTCCCATCTCTCTCCAACGCCCCGTGGTCTCGCGAGGATCTCAGAGGGCCACGGCTGTCGCCCCCTCCCCGCTCGCAGGTCGGGCCCTCCCCCTTGTCGCCACGCCCCTCCCCTAACCTCCCTCGTTGTAACCCAGAGGGCGAGTTTGTGCTTCGGTGGCGACAACAGAGGTGTGAGTGTGGGGGCGTGGTGGGCATGACCGTACCCCAGCAGGATGGAAGTCTGGAAGAGCACCCGATGGGTGGGTGGTGTCCGATGCCCAGGTTGCAGGTGCGATGAGCTAGAGCCCCGCACGCCCTCCCCTAGTTTGGGAAGGGGCTGCCCCTGGGGACCCCATCACATCTGTCTGGGTCTCCCTGTTGGGCGGGTGGGCGCCTCCCCTATGCCCCTTCCTTCCTAGGGGACCTGGTAGGAGAGCTTTCTGCTGCTGCCCAAGGAACCTCAGCCCTGGACCCTGCCTCCCCGTCCCCCTCCATCCTGCCCTCAGAGGCTGCAGCAGGGCAGGCCGAGTGGACAGGCAGAGGCAGGGTGCACCTCCCACCCCCCAGCCCTCACCTCCCGTCCTCAAAACCACCGCCCTGACGCTGGTGCCGTAGAGAGTATGGGGGCTGCAGCCCCCTCTGCTCACCACCCCCCACCCCTAGCCAGGCCTTGCCTTCCCTGCTCTGCTCAGCTGCCTCAGAAGCGATCCCAGCACCGGCCGATTCCCATCACGTCTCCCTTGGCAGGTGGGGGCTCTGCCATCCTCTGGTCCCGGGAAGGCCTCTGGCAGGAGCCGCTGGGGTGTGGCCTCGTGCGGGCAAGGTCCTCCGAAAGAAGACAGACTGAACGTCACTGCCTGCAGCCAGGCCCTGTGGTCTTGCATCTGTCCCCCAGACACACGGGGTCGGAGTGGTACGGGGGCGGGTTCAGGCTGCATTTGGTAAGTCCCCCCGTAAGTCTGAGACTCAGAAAGGGCCTGTGGTGACCCTGTTGACTCCAGGGCTTTGTCTTTGGTGAAAGGAATGGGATTTTGCTGCTGATGATAAATGTAAATTTCAAGGTGCGATTCTGAAGGTAGGAAGCTGAAACCAATGGCACTAGAATAAAACAGAATTTTACACAAGGACTGAATGTGGAACTCTGAGGCATATGTGGCGACGTAAATTAATTTAGATTAAAAAATTAAGTTCCAGGACTTCCCTGGTGGTCCAGTGGGTAGGACTCTGTGCTCCCAATGCAGGGGACCCGGGTTTGATCCCTGGTCGGGGAACTTGATCCCACATGCATGCTGCAACTAAAGATCCTGCGTGCTGCAACTAAGACCTGGCACAGCCAAAATAAAGATAAATAAATAAATACCTATTAAAAAAATTCAGTTCCTCTGTTGCACCGGCCATGTTTCAGGAGCTCAGTGACCGCATGTGGCTGGTGGCTGTCGAATTGGACAGTGTTGTTCTAGAACATTCCCATCACCCCAGAGAGTTCTTTTGCTTGGTGCTGTTATTAGAAACAGCAATGAACCAAGACAAGTCAGACAAGCACCTGCTTATAAACATGACGAGGACAATGACCCTTGGGGTCTTCAGGAAGGGACCCCTTTATGGGAGATTCTGGTGACAAAGATGAGAGGCATTACAGATGGCGGCAGCCACGGTGACTAACTCGATCTGTGATGACACAAAACAGGACAGGCTGACCCACAGAGCTGCGCGTGAGCAGGGCTGAGTCACATGGGGTCAGGGGTCACAGACAAGATGGGGAGAAGTAGTGTGGTGCTCTAAAAGCCGTGGTGACTCTGACACGGTGGAGAGGGCAGGTGGCAGCCTGGCGAGGGACACGGGGACCTTCTGCTCTGTTGACAAAGGAGGGCTTTCGAGAAAGAAAGGTGTGGGTGTGGTAACAAACGTTAGTGAAACAGCTGGTAGAAGACAGAACCATAAAATGCAGGCGGATTAATCATGGCCCAGTTGACACAGTGAAGAGTAAGACTTAGCACCCATCAGCCGGGGATCGGCCCTTTCTTGGAGGCCAGGAGGGCCCTTGAAGGAACAGAGCCAAGCACTCGGAAAATGAAGGCAGGAAGGGGATGCCCACAGGGGTCCTGAAGGGGAAGGAACTGGGTTAGACCCACGATGGGCAGAGAAACTGGACCAGAAAGGACAGCGGCTCTCACATGGATAAACGGCCAACAGAGATGGGCCCCAGAGACTCCCCACTGACCGCTGATGGAGGCTGGGCAGGGGCTGCATCCCACTGTGAGGCCCGGGAAGAGGACCAGGATGGGTCACACACAGGGTCCACGCCGGGGACTCCGCAGGGCCTGGATCTGGGCCAGGTGAGGGGGAGGAAAGCCCCACCTGGAGTAGCCGTCGTCTGTTTAAAAACTGCAGATTGTAAGTGAGGATAGTTCTGGGAGAGGCCAACCAGCACGTGGGCAGGAGGGCTGGGCAGATGGCAGCATGTTGGAGCAGACGCAGCACTGAACCCTGAAGGCACGTCTGTAGACTGGCAGCGGTGTCCCGTCTGCTCTTGCTGCTGTGACACACCACAGACTGGGGGCTTCAGCAGCAAATGCTGGCTGCTTTCTTGCTGTGGCCTCGCCTGGCAGGGAGCAGGACCGAAAGCCAGCTCTCTCATTTCGTTCCTTACAAAGAACTAATCCCAATTATGAGGCCCCACCCTCATGACATAATCACCTCCCAACACGCCCCCCCCCGCCCCCACCCCACCAACACCTCCACACTAGGGGTTGATTTCAGCATAGGAATTTGGGGACGCATTCAGTCCACAACACAGAGCAGTGTGGTTTTTGGCAGACAGATAAGCTTAGCAGCAGAACCAGGATGAGAGGGAAACATTGCTGTTGTGCCTGCTGGCACAGTTGCCCCCCACCCCCCCGGGGGCACAAAAGTGGGGAAGAAGTCACAGACAGGGTTGATGTCCTGTAAGAGAAGGGGGTAATTAGGCAGACCAAAAGCACGGAGGAAAGACTAGAGGGCGCCAGCCTTATCTCACTAGAAATCACAGAAACGTACATTTACCAAATCTTAGCGATTTCTTCTTTGCAAAAACAGTAGATCAACATCCTCAGGCCCCATGTGCACTGACTTGAAAAACGATGTGGATTCAGAGCCTGCGCCTGAGTCCACCCCACAGACTCCCCAGTTTGAGATTGTTCCGAATACCAAGCTCTTTGACGGTGGAGCATTGTATAGACGGTGTGATTAGAGGAACAGGTACAGAAGAGACTAATTTGGAAGACAAACAACGAGAATCAAGAATCCGGGCAATTCTGAAACATGAGGTTGTACAGGAAACTTCAGTTAAATTTTTAGGGACAGTCTGGACATGGGACGGAGCACAGGAGCAGAACTAATTAGAGATAAAGAGCGTAGCCCTATGCAGGGGTAAAGAAGCCCCCAAGTTGATAGGGTTAAATGCCTCTTGGGGAAAATACATCTAACATTAGGTGTTCCGTTATAACCAATGTATCGCTCATTGGAAACAGCTGCTTTTCTAGGGCCCTACAGCACTGATCCTTGATGGATGAACATGCTGTGAAAACGAATTCTCTCTGGCCCCAGCCCGGGAGGAAACGGAATCTGGGTGGAAGGACCAGGGCGCTGAATGAGGTGGGAGCTGGGTTCCAGCCTACTGGCTGCCCACACGGAAACAAAACGGGCCCCGGGAGAGAGCCTTGGCTACCACCCTGAGTTATGGGGGTGGACAAGGATGAGGGCCCAGGGCTGGTCCTGCACACACAACAGGGCAGCACAAAGAGGATGTGGGGTAAAGGGAAAAAGCAAAGCCAGCCCCAGGGCCCTGAAGCTGTGGGCGGCAGGGCCCCACGGCAGGGAGCGGAGGACCCATGGTCACTGCTGGAGGTCATCCGAGCTAGTGGGGGCACAGGTACCCTGTTCACGGTTCTCAGTGCACCGCAGGACAGAACGGGCGTGCAGCTGAATTCACGTGGTACGAACACAGGGAGCAGCTGGCAGAAATACCAGCCAGATGGGTCCACCAAGCAGCTGGACAGGCGAGCATCAGCTGGTCAGTTGCAGCATTGCTGTGGTTCCACATGCTGTAACACACTCGCTAGGATGGCCGAGATAAGAAAACAAAATCAAAACAGAACATAAGTGTGGATGAGGATGTGAAGAAATTGGAACCCTTGTGCACTGTAGGTGGGAATGTAAAATGGGACAGCGGCTGGAAAACAGTATGAAGTTTTCCCCCCAAAATTAAAGATGGAACTACCATGTGATCCATTAATTCCACTTCTGGATATACACCCAAAAGAATTGAAAGCAGGGTCTTGAAGAGATATTTGCACACCCCTGTTCATGGCAGCATTATTCACAATAGCTAAAACGTGGAAGCAACCTAAGTGTCCACCAATGGATCAATGGAGAAGCAAACTGTGGTTCATCCAGACAATGGAAGATCATTCAGTCTTAAAAAGCAAGGAAATTCTGCAAATATGCTGTGACTTGGATGAACCTGGTGGACATTATTCGAGGTGAAATAAGCCAGACACAGAGAGACAAATAATGTCTGATCCCACTGACATGATGAGGTCCCTACAGCAGTCAAATCCACAGAGACAGAAAGTAGGTGCTGGGTGCCAGGGGCTGGGAGGGGGCGCTGCAGAGTCAGTGTTTAATGTTTCAGTTTGGGAATATGAAGTTCTGGAGCTGACAGTGGTGACGGCTGCACAAAAAATGTGAACATACCTAATGCCACTGAGCTGCACCCTTGAAATGGGTCAGATGGTAAACTTAACGTTACGTGTATTTTACCACAATAAAATAAAAAGTGTGAATCTGCTGGCCAAGGGGCCACTGATGAGACGAGAAGGGCACTGACCTGAGGACTGGTCCTAGGAGACCCTGCTGGGTCGTTGCCCTGCACTTGGGGTCTGGCACCGGGAAAGATGTTCTCATGGCCGGGACACCATCCCACTGGGGTGTGTCCAGCGCACAGGTGCAGAGCCAAACCCAAGATGCCTGGCTTAAGACACACGTGTCACAGAGCGGGACAGGGACACACCTCACCCCACAGGCCCACGAGAGAGCCACAGCCAAAGGGAGTCACGGCAGGGCCAGAAGAAGGGATTTGAGAATTTCCACGCATCAGGAACGGCTGAAGTTTAAAACTAAAGCCACTAGCCAAGGAGCTGGGGTGAGACAGGCTCTCTCCCCTCACCAGGCAGGAAGACGTTAGCGATGCCGGGGGAAGGGGTGTTCAGAGTCATTACCGCAACATAGGGCCCCAAGGAGAAAGCCATGGGATGTGGCGTCCGGGGCCCCAGGCAATGTGGGCAGTAAGGCAGATGGGTTCTCCTTGGTGCCCCCAAATATCTCAGACTCAGAGACTTACACGGATTTCAAGCCCCGGAACAGCCTTTCTCCAGAGCAGAGGGTCCTGGCTGACATCGTCCCCACCCCTGGGGGATTGACGTATTTGCTGGGATGTGTCCCAAGGCTGTCTCTGACTGACCCCCCCAGCCCACGGCTCTTGCCTTCCGGGGGCGTGTGGGGGTAGGGAGGGGTGTTTACAAGCTCGAGTCAGCCCACCCCAGGTTTTTGGTGGCTTCCGGACTCACAGGGACCAGGGCACAAACAGCCTCGTGGAGCAGAGGCCAGTGTGTCTTAAATGAAGATTTGGGATTTTCACACGGAGCCCCCAGGCCCGGCCATCAGTACGCGGCTGAAGGACAAGCACACCCTTGGTCTGCCCAGGGTCCCTGCGGGCAGAGGGCCCAGCTGGGGCTTCCCGGAAGACGGCTCCAGGAAAGGGCTGGGGGAGGGGCTGGTGCCACTGCCGGCCCAGAGGGCCAGGACCTTAGGGCCCGTGGGGACACCCTTCCCTCTTTTACCTTTGTGGCCTAGAGCAATCGCTTAAGTCTCTGAATGAGCCCCTAGTCGCTGAGAAGCTGCCCCGCATTCAGCCGGAGCCTGCATTGTTATGCTGGCCAGCTCCTCGGGCTACTTCCTCCTTCCCGCCCGGCTGTGAGCACCTCCGGCCCCGCCCTGTCCCCACTGCGTCTGATCCTCCGGCCCGGGGTGGGGCCCTCAGTTACTATTTGGAAAATGCTCCTGGGGCGATTTTGATAAAGTCCTCTTGAAACTGCAGGGACCCTGGCCTCAGCCAAGGTCGAAGATCTCAGACCCCCAGCCGCCCCCGGCCCAGTCACCTCCTTGGGGACAAAAGGAGCACCTTCCCTGGGCGCGCGTTAGCTCTCCTGCCCCCCCCGCCCCCCCCTGCCCCCGCACCTCTTTCCCTGACCCAACTCAGCCAAGAGCCTCAGACTCTTCCCTGGGCGGCAGGCGGTGGGCGCTGGAGACTGATCACACCTCCCCCCACCGGCTCCGCTGAGCCAGGCCGTCGCCATTTCCCTGGACCCTCCCTCCTCCTCCTCCCTGCTCGGCCGGGCTCACCCACCATGGCTGGTCTGCCTGCTGGGAAGTCCCGGGGGCAGGGTCAGGAGATCTGGAGAAGCTGGCGTGCAGCGAGGGCCCCGACCTCGGGTTCCACGTGCCCACAGCCCCTGCCCCGCCGGAGACTGGCCTGCCAGGGCAGGTAGGACCGGGCAGCATCCCAACGGGGCCTCAGCCCACCCCAGCCCTCCTGGCCCCTCCCCGGGATCCCGAGGCCATTTTAACCTCGCCCTGAGCTCCAGCCCTTTGCTCCTACCCAGTGCGGGGCCCGCACACACTCACAAAATGAAGTCGGAAAAAGCAACCTTTTTATTTAACCCATACCTAGATTAGGGGTGGGGGAGGGCCGCAGGAGGGGTCAGGGCCGAGGGGCGGCCCTGCAGAGAGGACTGCGGCGGTCGGGCCTCACTGGCGCGGGTCGGCCAGGACGCCTCGCTCGGCGGCGGCGCTGCCCAGGATGAAGCCCACGGCCAGGGACACGGTCTGGTCGAAGGAGCCGCGCAGCTGCTCCACGTGCTGGTTCAGGGTCAGCAGCTGGTCACGCAGCGGGCCCAGGATGGACACGATGTCGCCCAGGTGCCCCAGGGTCTGCAGAAGGGCGGCGTTCAGCGACGGCGGCGCGGACTGCGGGGGCACGTGGTCCTCCGGGCGACCAGGCGGCGAGTCGGGATCTTCCCGGGTGGGGCCGGGGGACGACGGCGGCGGCGGCGAGCCGGGGGCGCGGAAGGGCTCGGGGTCCTCGGGGCGGCCGGGCGCGGGGGGCACTGTGGAAACGGCCGTCGGGGAGCCGGGGGCGCGGGGCGCGTCCGCACACTTGGGCGGGGACGGGCTGAATCTGAGCGTCCAGGCGGGGTCCGCGTCGGCGTCTCGGGTGGCGGGCAGCGGTGGGGCGCCTGGAACGCAGAGCGGGTGGTCGCGTGAGGCGCGCCCGCCCCTCCCCCCGGCCCGCAGCCCACTTCCCCCGGCCCGAGGCGCCCCGCCCCTCCCCCACCCCAGCCCACCTACCCGGCTCAGCGGGCGCGGCGGGGGCTGGCCGGCGGCCACGCGGGGGTCGCCCGGGCCCGGGGGAGCGGCGGCGGCTGCGTCTGCGCCCGCTGTCGCC
Source organism: Kogia breviceps (assembly GCF_026419965.1). Lineage (NCBI taxonomy): Eukaryota > Metazoa > Chordata > Mammalia > Artiodactyla > Physeteridae > Kogia > Kogia breviceps. The sequence goes on from NC_081311.1 coordinate 395,137, forward strand.
CAGCAGCCCCATGAGCTGGCGGATCTGCGCGTCGAAGGGCCCGGGCGGCTGACCGTGCGCGTCGCGGACCTTGTCCTTGAGGAACTTGTAGCGGCGGCGGCACTGTGCGGGCGTGCGCCGCACCTGCTGGCGGGCCAGCGCGGCCGACACGCGGCGGTAGGTGGGCAGCGCCTGGCGGCGGTCTAGCAGCAGCGCTCGCCACACGGTCGGCTGCAGCAGCGTGCCTAGCAGCAGCTCCGTCTCGCGCGCGCTCCAGGGCGTACGCTGCGCCGAGCCCGGGGATACGGGCGACCCGGGGGATGCGGGCGACCCGGGGGGCGCGGGCGCCGCCAGCGCGCCGGGCGAGGCGGGCCTCCCGGGCGGGGTCCCGGGGACGCCCCCCGCCAGCCGCGGCTCGGAGTCCGGGCTGGCGGGTGACGGCGGCGCGGGCAGCGCGGGCGGGGGCGGCCGCCGGGGCCGGAGCAGCATCCCGGGGCCGGCGGGCGCGCGGGGGTCGGGGCCGAGGCCCGGGAGAAGCCGCCCACACACGCTCGGTGGGCCCTGCGCGTCCGCCCTCGGTCGGAGAGGGCGCCGGAGCCCAGCCGGGTCTTGGCGGCCCTCCCACCGCTCCGCCCCTCCCCGCCCCGCCTCTGCGCGCCAAGTTCAACTTGGCTGCTCCGGCGCCTGGGTCTCCCGGCCAGTCTTTGGGCCACTAGGCCCTGAGCGCCTGGAGCAAGGTTCTGCCCCCGCCCGACCAGCAGGGAAGAACCCTCCCAACCGCCTTTTGTACGTCTTAAACTGCGCAGTTGAGGTACAAACAAATATGGCTACGTGCATTGGGCGCGCAACGTGCATTGGGCGCGCAACGTTTGATTCGTCTATACGCATGTGCCGTGACCTTTCACCGCTGCGCAGATGAAGCCATGGAACATTCCAGTTCCAGAGGCTCCCTCGTGCCTCCTCCTTTGTTCATTGGTGCACCCCAGATGTTGTTTGTAAACATAATTGTGTTCTGGGTCTGCTCCCCACCCCCTCTTCCTAGTGTGGTCTTAGTCTGTGCAGGGGGTAGTGTTTATCACTGCCTGCTGGCAGCTTTCTGCTGGATCTGATAAAGAGCCAGGCCAGTGGTCAGACGTAGTGTCATAATTCACACACACACACACACACACACTACACAGAAAGAAACTTCTTTATTCTGTTAAAGAATGGCTGGCTACAGCTAACATTGTGGTTAATACAGAATATTGAGCCTCTATTTCCCTGAGAGATTAGGAATAAGACAAGGATACCCAACATTATGGCTTCTGCTCAACCTTATTCTTGAAGTCCTAGCCAGAGCAGTAAGACAAGAAAAAGGAGTAAGAAGTATAGAGATAGCAAAGGAAGAGGGAAAACAGCTGCCACTTGCAAATGAGATGGTTGTATAAGTGGAAAGCACAAAATCTACAAGCATGTTATTAGAATTAATAAATGAGCTTAGCAAGGTCATTGAATACAAAAATAAAAGTCAATTGTATTTCTGTATACTAGCTACAGTAGTTTTATAAAAAAAACTCCTTAGTTTGGGATAATTCTGTGTCCAAGTTGCACAGACAGTACAGAGTCCCTAACATCTTACTTGTCCGTGGAACTTTGGCAGAGCTAAGAAGTTAACGTTGACGGAACCGCAGGCTTAACTGGGCTGTGCCAGGTTTTCTGCTGATGTCCCTTTTCTGTCCCAGGATCCCATCCCTGTGCTGAGCTGCATTTAGTCGTCCTGTCCCTTCAGTCTCCCCTGGGCTGTGGCCATTTCTAAATCTTGTTTTCCACGTCCTTGACAGTTTGAGGAGACGAGTCAGGCTTTTTGTGGCGTGTCCCTCAATTTGGGTTTCTCTGCTGTCTTCTCATGATTAGAGTGGGGTTCTGGGACGAGACCCCAGAGGTCACGTGCCGTCTTACTAGTTCGTGTTAGGATACATGACGTCGGCAGACTTGGGGCCATGATGCTGGCCCCCATCTCCGGTTAAGGTGGTGCCTGCCTCTCCCCACTGTCAGGTCACCCTCTTCCTGTCCTGTCCTGCCCTGCAGTGGGGGCTGGTCACCAGGTTCCCTGCCACCCACACTCGAGGGGGTAACAAACCACACCTCCCGGGGCAACCACGTGTACTCTTTGGGTTTCTCCCAGTTCCTCCCGTTTATTTATTCATCCAGTTGTCCGTTTACTCCAGTGTGGACTCATGGACATCCGTTTGTCCTGTTCCTGGGTCACAGCCCATCACTGTCGTACGTGGGGGCTCAGACAGCCCGGCTCTGGCCGTGGGGAGTCTTCGCAGCTCTTTACCTCTTGTCCTGTGTCCTTTTGATGTGAGATCTACCCTCCTACCCACAAGCCCCGCTTTTAGCACTTCCTAGCTCCTGGTTCATCTGGTACTTGCCCCACTCAAGCCCTGGAATCAGCCATTTCCTTTTCCTGGAGAATTGAATGGTATCTGGAAACCAAGATTTGGGTACAGGATGCAGCTGCTGCTATTGGGGTGTCACCGCTTCTGGGCCCGTGGTTCTGGGGGCAGTTTTGCTCCCCAGGGGACATTTGGCGATGTCTGGACAGTTGTTGGTTGTCACAGCTGGGGACAGGGGGCGGTGCTGCTGGCATCTAGAGGGTAGAGATCAGAGATGCCGCGGAACATCCTGCAGGCTCAAGACAGCCCCGCAGCAGAGAGCCGTCCCCCGACACGTCAGCGAAGCTGTGACTGAGGTCCTGCGGTGGCAGCCAGGAAGTGGACCGCGCACGACCTGTATCTCGGGTCCCTGACTGCCTCGCACCTTGGGCTCCGTGAGATCCTTTCTCGGATGGTAGGAGGCCTGGTACCCTCGTCTCCAACTGTCTACTCGCGTCCCACCCCCCAGCGAGTGCGCGGAGGAGCCTCGGAGGGCTGGCCTGGTGCCTGAGCAGCTGCTCCCCGCCGGGGTGCGGTCCTCACTGCAGTTCTTTTGTCTTCAGCTCAGTCTCCCTTCAGAACAGCGTTTCCCACGGTCACTGCGGGCCACCCCCTGGGGAGCGGGAGAGGCAGTGAGGAGATGCGGCTGCAGGAAGGTGGCAGCTCAGGCCGTCCCGTCCCAGGAGAAGCCCCGCTGTCCTTGCAGCAGGTGTCTGACAGCAGCCGGAAGGACACAAGCCGCAGGGAGGGGTGTGGCCAGCACCCAGCCGGCCCCTCGGCCTCTTACCCCAGCACCACCGGCCACTCCAAGCCCGTGTCCCAGGCGATGGCCTGGCTGCCGGGGTCCCACCGGCCTTCTCCAAGGGGCGGGTGCTGGCGCCGGCCCGGGGGCTGCCTGGGGCTTGATCCCAGCCTGCTGTGCGCAGCGGAGTGGGACCCCGTTTGTGGCGGGGGCCTCCCCAGAGCCTGGGTGCGCAGGGCTGGGCTCCATTCAGCGTAGGAGAGGCTGCACGGGGCTGGGGGGCCTGGCTGGGGTGCTGGCTGGCAGTTTTCAGAAAAACGTATTGATGTGATCAGAGCCGGTGTAGTGAAGGGAGAGCCGGTCTTCCTGGTGCTTTAATCGTGTCTCGGGAGGAGGAGGGACCGGGGTCTAGTGGTTCTAAGGTGGCTGAGGACACCCCGCCCCGGCCCAGACTCCAGAGCCATGTGACCACGGCAGCTACCGTCCACAGTAACACGACCCCACCGTCTCCCCGTCTTTGTTGGTGTCCACCAACCCTTAGCTCTTCCACTGGGACCCTTCCCAGTGGTGACCAAGCCCCGGGAACACCTCAGCCTGCCCCCGGCGAGGATGAGCCTGCTGTCTGGCCTGTGGGCTGCGGACAAGGTCTGGGTGGCCGGACGCCAGGATGGGCAGGGCTTGTGGCGGGCAGGCGCGGGCCGTGGTGCCCGGAGGCCTCGGCAGGTCAGCGGCTGTGGGAGGTTGGCTGTCTCCTCCTCCAGCGGCAGGTATGTCCCGGGCAGCGGGGCGAGTCCGCCTGCTCGTGGGCCCCGGGTGGGGGGGGTTGGCCCTCTGAGCACCGTCGGGGGACATCGCCGTGGCCTGAGCCCCCTCGTCCCCTCCCGCCTTCACGAGCAGCCCTGAAGACGTCTTCGTCCGGCTCAGAGGAGCCACCCTGACCCACGGAGCAGGTAAACACCGGGAGTCCGCGGAGGCCATCTTGGTAGAAATGACTTTATTTAGAAACCTAAACCGCGCGTGAGGGCGACATGCAGACAGTCGTGCTGGAGCCGAAGCCTGGCCGCTCCCCCAGACAAACCGGTGCGGTTGGAATGTTTATTTGCGCTGGATGCTAACTTCATTTCAGGCTTTGTGGCGCTATCTTTGTTGAACTCAAATCCTGCAAATGTAGGAGCTGATCTGCAGAACCACATTCTCATATAAAAGCCACGTTTGCAGGGCCAGGAGTGCCCCCCGTGTTCCACGAAAGCGGGACGTACATGTCGCGCGTGAATTTATGTGGGAAAACACATCTTGACAACAGAAATTCAGTGTTTTATCACAGGTGATGGTTTTCCTAGAAATACCACGAGCTGGCTGCGCTAAAGAATCACTAATTCTAAAACTTAAAAGAACAGTCTTGGGTCTTGCAGCGATTTGCAACGTAAAAACGTTGGTGCCTGGGATGGTGCCAGGGCTCTCGCCTCCCTGCTGTGGAGGTGTGACGTGCTGTCCTGGTCCCGTGCCCCTGGCCGAGCGCGGTTTGGAAACAGCCCTGGGGAAGAGCTTGGTACCACCGAGGCAGCAGACTTCATTTCCTCGTCAGAAAGCGCTGGTGGCGGCCAGCCTCGGGAGCTAGGCGTGGGCGTGGGCATCACATGCATGGCTGCTGAAGAAGGGGGGACCCGACCGTGGCCCTACAGCCCCCAGGCCCCCAGGTAGGGCAGAGGAAGCTCTCAGGGCCCCTGAGGCTGTCCCTCTGCATTGGAGCGGCTGTCCGAGTCCTGCGTGCTTTGCAAGCAGAACCTCGGCCCAGGTATACCTGCCCCACCAAGAAGTGCTCTCGGTGGTGGGGCGTGGGCACAGGGGCCACGGGGCACTTGGGAGCTGCCAGTGTGGAGCCACGAGGCACTCGCCGGCAGCAGGAGGCAGGCTGGGGCGGAGGCGAGGCCGGGCCTTTTGGCGGGAAGGGCTGCGAGGCTCTGGCACCCGCATCTGGGCCTGGGTGAGTAGCCGGGGGTTGGGGCTGAGGGAGGGACTTGAGCCCAGGGTGGGGCTTGGGCCCCGGGAAGCCTCAGGGGTCCCAAGGGAAGGTTTCAGAGCCCCCTGGAATCTGTGGTTGGCAGGGGGGTCAGAGGTCCGACTCGGCCCTTCGTTGTTGGGCAGACATACGTCAGACTCGCGGGAACACTGCTCAGTGGGCACCTGGGTGTAAAGCCTGAGCTGGGTGCTGGGGTGCGGGGTCTCTGGGGGCTGAATGGCCAGAGAATCAGGTGAAAGCTGTTTATCTTTGAGAAATATAAATGGGTATTCGGCTCCTGGGGAGCGAGCTTACCCTATTTTGGTTTACGTTTTAAATCTTTAAATTTAATTTCAAAATTCTAGAAACCCCCCTCAGCCTCTCCTGGCGCCGTCTCTCGGGTCTGGGTGTGAGCCCCCGCCCCCGCCCCGGTGCCCCTCCTGGGCTGTGGGGGTCCCCGCCTGACACAGCAGGCACGGCCCCTTCCACCCCAGGTCTGTCCTCGGTGTGGACTCCACACCCAGACCCGCTGTCCTGCGCTATTGGAACGTGGCTTTCATTCTCCGCAGCTTGTCCTGAATCTTCTTGGAGTGCTTCTCGCTGGCCACCTGGTGGGAGCCAGCCCTGCTGTCCTCGGCCAGAACGGAGATGTCGGCCCCGCTGAATCGGGCGATTCTCTGCTTGAGGTGGGACTGCAGCTTGGGGTCGGGGGCGAACGTGTAGGGGTTCTCCTGGAACGCGTGGACCTGGCTCGCCACCTTGGCGATGTTTCTGTGTTGGGGGAAGAAACGAAACGGGAGTTTGCACAAGTCACGGGGGCAGCGTCTGCAGCCAGTGGGTTCCCAGCCTGCTGTCGGGCACTGTCCCAACCAGGCCGCATCCAAGTCCAGACTCCGAGGGACCAGTCCGCCCTTGACCCCCCTGAGGAGTCCTGCCCAGCCTCCACCTGACTGCCATGTGGACGATGAAGTGGGGGGAGAGGATGGAGTGGGGTGAAAGGTCGTGGGGGAGGGTCTCCCTGGAGACAGGCTGGCACTGTCCTGAGAGGCAGTGCGGGCCTGGGGCGCTGCGGGGGGACGTGGGCCTGGAGCTCCTAAGGAGCGGCCGGCCCCAGGGTGGGCTTCCGAGGGCACCCCTGCGCCTTCCGAGGCCAGAAGGAGCAAGGATCGCCTTGGCTGGGAGTGTCTGAGGGCCTGGCAGGGTCGCGGTGGTGGGTCGTCACCAGCAGCCCCCCAGTCTGCTCCGCCCAGGTGGGGCTCCGCAGGTGTGCAGGGCAGTTGAACGGTGGGGGCTGGCTCTGAATCCTCCGGACAGCTCTACAGAGGGCCCCCAAGGGGGGCAGCAGAGGCAGGGAGAGAGGGAGGGGAGACGCGGCTCGGGGGGTCTGGAGGGTGGTCGCACAGAGGTGGCGTTCTGGGTGCGCCTGGATCTCCCAGTAGGAAGGAAGGTCACGGCAACCTTGGGGCAGTGTTTGGGGCCGTGGACGCTGGACTGTGCGAACTGTTCACCCCTTGTTTGTGGAGAAGGAGGTGGCTGGAGGTCACCCAGGGGAGAGGGTGTGGAGGCCTGGGCTGGGGTGAGGGCTGGGTGAGGGGCAAGGCGGCCCAGGCCTCAGAGGAACAGGAGAGATGGGGGCGGCCCTTCACCTGGCTCGCTCACCTTCGGGCCCCTTACCTGCCTTGTGCTACCTGGGGATCCCTCACCTGGGTTGTTTCACCTGTGGGCCCCTCACCTGAGCTTGCTCCACCTGTGGGCCCCGTTGGTCATGGTGAAGCCCCCTGTCTCCAGCTGCTGGATGTGCATGGCCAGGAGGTGGGCTGAGGGCAGGGTGGGCTGGGCCCTGAAGCGCCGTCCTTCCATCAGACACAGGCTGTCGCTCTTCAGGAAGACCTGGGGCGTGGCCAGGGGGGGGCCGACGGACAGGTGAGAGGTCAGCCCAGGTGCCCAGCGGGGGCCGGCTCAGCCTGGCCAATCCCAGCTGGCGCCTGTATTCCTGCTGCATGGGGGCTACAGCACCCCGGTTTATCAGCCAGTCCAAAATGTACCTTGGCTCTTGGGTTGGGGAAAGTGCAGATGTCTAAAGCTTGCAGACACAAAAGGAACACTGACCCCCACCGGAAAGCTGTGCGCTTCCCGCTGCTGGTGGCAAATTCCTCTCCAGAAAAGAGCCAGGTGACCCCCCTGCCCAAATTAGACTGGGAGCCGGGCTGGCCGGCCGCAGGGACCCCTGGGTGCGGTGGCAACCGAGGACACACAGCAGTCCCCCCACCGGCAGAGTGTGGGGCCGGCTGCAGGCCGCTCCGCCTCCTCAGTCTGGGAGACGCCCCTCATCCAGAGGGCGTGTCCTCGTTTAGGGTCTCATGAGGGGCGGCCGGGGGGCAGGTAGGTCGGCCAAGCTCAGGCAGGGCTTCAGGGCACCTGCACCCCAGGCTGGAATCACGGCCCTGGAGCAACCCTGCCACCTCTGCCCAGCTGAGCGGCCGAGGCCCCGGGGGAGATGCGGGGGCCACGCACGATTCTGAGGGGGCCGTGAGGTGGGCGCCACGATACAGGATCTGCCGGGCGACCCCCCCCCTCCCCCGGGACCGAGGGGTACCTCCACGGCTTTCAGCTCCTCCATGATCTCCGCTATCTTTGCGGGTAGGATTCTCCAGGCCTAGAACAAAAGCACAGGTGAAACTCCCACGGCCCTGTGTGTGCCCACTGCGTGGCTGCCGCCGGGCCCCCGGTGACTCACAGGGCACCGCCGCACGGCCGGCTGCTCCAGGCCGCCCAGGATCTGCATGGCTGTTGCGAAGTTCCTCTGCTCGTAGCAAGACTTGGCAAGCAGCAGAAACTTGGAGAGCAGGTTCACCTGCAGCTGAGACCAGAGAGCAAGACACTCAGCGTCCCCCGTCTCAGACGAGGGACCGGGGCACAGGGCAGGGGGGTGCGCCCACCTCCGTGCAGGGGAGGGGGTCGGGGGCCCAGAAAACAAAGGCTCAAAGGTGTGCAAAGTCCATCTCACTTCTCTCCCGGGACAGATCTCTGCTCAGGAAAAATGCGGGGAGCAGGAAGGGCACCCCCACTCGGGGAGATGGAGCCGAGGTGTCCAGAGGCAAACGGGGAGCCTATTTCAGCTTCTCGTCTGCCCGGCCGAGTCCGCGGCGGGACGGGGTTGCGGCGCCTCAGGGGTTGCTGGTTGGCAGGGCAGATTCACCGGACCGGCAGCCTCTGCTGCCCCAGTGGGGTTCTCTCCGAGCAGACCTGAGAGGCCTGCCTCACGGCCCCACAGTTAGCGCGTGGATTTTGCACAGTTCCAGCAACTTCTGGAAGATTCTGGAGATTTCAGCTGACCCCTCATTTCAGAGCTGCCTCACCCTGTGGACTGTCGCCATGGCCAGGGACATCCTTCAGGTGGGAACATCGCCTGCGGGTCCCAACCAGACACCCTTCTGCTGGGCTTGACCCTTGTCTGGGTCACAGGACGGGCCCTGGGGGTCACTCAGCACCGTCGCCTCCCAGCTGTCTGGCTTGAGTGCCTCTTAAAGGATCTCGAAAAACATCTACCCACTCCTGCTTCTTTTTTTTTTTTTTTTTTTTTTTTGCGGTACGCGGGCCTCTCACTGTTGTGGCCTCTCCCGTTGCGGAGCACAGGCTCCGGACGCGCAGGCCTAGCGGCCATGGCTCACGGGCTTAGTTGCTCCGCGGCATGTGGGATCTTCCCGGACCAGGGCACGAACCCGTGTCTCCTGCATCGGCAGGCGGACTCTCAACCACTGCGCCACCAGGGACGCCCTACCCACTCCTGCTTCTTATGTTGACTCCTCATCATTTTCTTCATAGGTTCAGATGGATGCAAAGTAGGCGGTTTCCAGCCCGTCCAGGCAGAGCTGTCCCCTCACGGCTGAGCCTCGTACCAGTCAAGTCACACGGTGGGTCTGCTCTTGGGACTGGCGTCCCGCCCGCCAGGCTCAGCCGTCGTGGCCTCTGTCACCATCTGGCTCCCTCATAGGGCTGAATATTTTCGCAGGGTGGATATGATGTACCATGTGTTCGTCCATCGACGGATAGCAGGTTGCTTCCTTCGCTTGGCTCTCGGGTTCCGTCACTTTACACCTGTCTGATGAAGCCAGAGCCCTGATTTGCTTTCAGTCCGACCATTATTCATCTACAAAAAGGGAAGCTTTTCTTGAAGGTGAGAAACTCTACACTGTTTCCTTTTCCTCTTGACCTTGTATTTCCACTGTCTCACCTGCCCCCCCCTCCCCCCGCCTCCATCCCAGGCTGTGATCTGGAAGGAACGCGCTGTTATCACTGAGGGCTTTCATCAGCCTTCCGTTACATTCTCCGGCTCGACATTTGAGCTGTGACGAATCTTTCTGAGACCAGCGTTTATGAACGTAGAAGTCGGGCTCCGGGTCGTTCTGACAGCGAGTGACGCCCAACGTGTGGGACAACGTGTATTTCCGAACTCGATCAGCACGTTTGCCGAAGGTGCCACATGGCTTCCTGAGAACTCCTGGCGCTTTGTCCCCTCGGTCCCTGCGCTGTCCTGTCCCTGCTGAGGCGGCACTGCCCCCAGAACAGTCCTCCCTCCGACCTCTGCTCACAGGGACGGGGCAGCGTTCACGCAATGGGGAGGGTTTGGTCACCGCGAGTGGTTCCTTCCCGCCAGGCGCTGACCCCGGGTGCGTCCCAGGTGGGTCTGAAGACCGTTCCGTCCTGCGGCCTGGGGACGCCGGCGCCCCTTGTGGTGACCTGTGGGCGGGGCAGCTGCAGAGGCTCTGGGCTGAGGACTCCCTGGTAGCCGAGGTCCCCTAGGAAGCCCGAGCACCCAGGCCCCGTGTGATGCCCCTGGTCGGGGGAAGCTGCACTTTGATGTCCCTCACGATACCATCGTGGATTGGACCGAGCCGGGTGGGGGAGGGGGGCCAGGCCACATCCCGGCAGAAGTCGGGACGGGTCTATCTGTCAGCTGATAAACCCTTAAAGAAAAGTCTCCCGAAAAGGGGAAAGAGTGGAAAACTCTGCATTTGTTCATGGGCCTTGGGGTCGCCCCCAGGGGCTTGGGGGACACAGAGGAATACTGGAAAAGGAAAGACACGTCGCAGAGGCTCTTAATGCTGGAACGGGCACGTCCGGGCTTCGCCGTCTCACGGGGAGGTGGTGGCGGCGGAGGGCTCTGGGGCAGCTCCTGGGACAGAACAGGGTGCCCTGCCCCGAGCTCCCCCTTCGTGCTCAGCCCACTCCAGGGGCTCATGCCTGGGGAGCTGATTCTTCGGGCCGGGGAGGCGGTGGGCGTGCACCCGCGGGAAGGGGCCGTGTGACACAGCGGGAGCCCTGTGGTCCCCACCGCTTCCTCCACGTGGCCACGTCCCACAGGCCGGACCCTGTGACCCCCCACCTGCGTCTGGCCTCAGGTGGAAGCACGTCGGAGGCCTTGGCAGCAGGGTGCTTGCTGGGTGGCCTCTGGGGCACTCGGCCCGCCCGCTGCCCCTTCCTCCCTGGCTGGGACCCGAGGGAGGTGCTGGCCCTGAAGCAGGTGGGTGGGTCCAGGCCGAGGCCTGTGGGACCCAGAGGAGCCTCCCCTTGATGGGACCACTGACCAGTGTTTGGCCGAGGACACACGTGCCCCCGTGCTGTTGTGACAGCGGCCACGAGAGCTCAGGCCAGCGGGTCCGTTCCCAGCCCTGCGTCGCGACCGAGGCAGGAGGAGCGTGGGAGCACGCGGGGGCTGTGTTAGCGTGTGTGACGCCGCGTCTAGCCGTGAGTGGGGGTGTGCCTGGGTGAGGTCTGCGTGTCTGCGCCGCGGGGACAGGCCTGGGTGGGCCTGGAGCCCCCGTGCGCCCCCAGCAGAGGGGGTCTCCCAGGGAGGTGCCCTCGCTGCCAGCAGCCCCGACTCTGCGCTGGGGCCAGAGCTGAGGGCACCGACCTTGGAGGAGAGGCTGGTCACGATTTCGGCGGCCACCCAGGTGCTGACGTCGTCTGCGCTTCTTAAGAGCTGTAGCAGGTACTTGTCCTGGACGTAGTTGGGCAGAAATAAGCTGCAGGTTTTGGCCGACAGAGCCTCAGAGGAGCTGGCTCTGCAAGAGACGCAGGCGCACGTCCCAGCCAGGACCCGGGGTGGCGCTCGGCCCGGCCAGGACCCGGGGTGGCGCTTGGCCCAGGAGGCTGGCGGGACGGGCCCCGCGAGGTGGGGGTCTAGCCGGGCACCACAGGTTTCGCCCTTCCGCTGGGAGTGTCCAGGAGACGCTTGGGTGAGGCCCCAAGACCCTCCGGCCAGCCCTGCATCCCAGGCTTCTCTGACAGCCACGCCGGACACTCACTTGGGGACGGCCACACTTTTGTCCGTGACGCCCAGGGCCCGAGAGTTTAAGAAGTGGACGGGGTGGCACTTGTGAAACAACTCCTGCCGGGGACAAGGACGCAGAGGTCAGGTGGCGCCGGGGCCCGAGGGGGGGTGGGGTGGGCATTTGCAGTCACAGGGCTGGGCCACCAGGGACTCCGCACGTCCACCCAGACAACAGGGGCGGCGGGGAGGGGTCGCTCGGTCCCTTTCCCTGCTGTCACCTGCCAAGTGATTGGGGCCCAGGATGCCCGGGGGGCCTGGGAAGGGGCACCTCGGTGCTGGGCGCCCAGTTCCAGGAGGGAGGGCCTAGCACTCGCGGTCCCCCCGCCCGGCCTGCAGGGAAGGGCGCCCTCCAGCACGCAGGGGTGTGTGTGCGCCCTGTGGGACCTCGTGGGGCCTGTGCACGTGGCACCCTTGCTGAGGGCCTTCAGCGTCCACTCGCTCACCCGCTGCCGCAGTGCCAGCCTCTGCCCTCACCTGCTGCAGCAGTGTCAGCTGGCTGAAGAGCTGGTGCGTGCTGTACTCAGTCAGGAAGTAGGGGCCCTTCTCGCCGGCCCTGGCGTAGGGGCCATAGAAGTCCTCGAAGAAGCAGGGCTTGGGCAGGGCGGATGCAATGCTGTACTGGCGCTCCTTGTGGTGGGGCAGTGCCAGCCCGTTGCCCCGGGACAGCCGCCAGGGGAAGCTCTGCAGGTCAGGAAGGCCAAGCCCCGGAGGGTCCCCTCCAGGTTAGGGCGGGGTGGGGCGGGGCCCAGGCGCAGGACCTCAAAGCCTGGCTCAGCTAGAGCCACAGGGCAAATCCGTCCCGCCTGCGGCCATGCTGGGTCGAGGATGCCTGTCCTGGTCATTTCATGGATGGGGCTGTCTGCACGTATCACGGTGAGGTCCCCTCAGCCATGCTCCCGTCCCAGGCCATTTCCCGCCCCCGCCTTGGCCCCAGAGTCAGGGAGGCGGGGTGCTGTGAGCCCCTGGCGCGCCCTCTGCTGTCCTTGTCCAGGGCCGGGGACAGGAAGTGCCAGGCCCAGAGGGCTGGTGCCCAGGGCTGGCAGCACGTGTGCCTGTCCGTGTGTGTGTGTGTGTGGACCAGGGCACGCGTGTGTGTGCACATGAGCACGTGCGTGTGTGTGCCTGCGTAGGCGGTGTCCCCACGCCGGCTCCCTGGGAAAGGACGCACCTTCCGGGAGACGCCGTCCTCCGAGAGCCTTTTCCACAGGGCGTTGAGGGGCCTGGTGGCGTCCTCCGCCTCCTTGGGGTCCTGCAGGTCTGTGCTGCGCGGGGCGCCCTCAGCCCGCCGCTCGGTGCCCACCTCCAGGAGGCCCAGCAGGGGCTCTGCGGAGCCGTCCAGGGGCAGGATCTGGACAGAAGCACGCCGGGTCGCCCGCTGCTCCAGAGGGGCTGTGGCCCCGCTCCCCGAGCCGCGCCCTCACCTGGGAGGCGAGGTAGTCCTGGAGCCTCCCCAGGAGCCCGGCGTCCCTCCTGAAGTCCACGGCGTAGCAGTCCTCCAGCCAGGCCTGCAGGAGGCAGAAGCTGCGCCTGTAGATCTTGGAGGAGGTGGAGGTGGGATCCTGGTGGGCCCTGGGGGCAGATGGAGGCCTGAGCCACACAGGTCCCCCCGCGCCCGCCTGGCGTCACACCCAAGCCAGCGGGTGCGTGGGGTCTGAGCGCGGCTCTGTCTTCGCGGCACTTTAGCCCCACCGAGCCCACCCACCTGGTGATGGGGGCGGGGCAGCGCCGCCCCCCACCTGTTGCCTGTCCTGGAGCCCCTGCCACCCTCACAGTCGGCACCCAGGGGCTGGAAGGCGTCCCAAGAGGCAGGGCGGGAGCCCGGCTCTGCGTGTGGGGAAGCAGGGGGCTGGGGTCTCCCATGAGTCCCTCCCCTCCCGGGGCTCCTGGCCTGGGCTTGTGCGGAGTCTGGGGCGCGAGGACAGGCCAGCTCAGAGGGCCAGAGTGCGTCCAGCACTGCCCACCACCCCCTCCCTTGTTGACCCCACCTGCTGGGCTGAGGCCCGCGGGACCCCAGCTGCCCTCCCCCAGCCCGCGGGCCTGGTACTCACCATCTTCCCGCCTGTCCCAGCACCCGCCCTCCGCCTCCCCGCCGCCGTCCCCTGACACTCCTGCCCCTTTCCCGCGGCCCGTCTGCGCCCCGCTCCCCTTCTCTGCCCTCGCCCGGGCCTTCCCGGCGGCTCTGGCCTCCTCCTCGTCAGGGTGGGCAGGTACCTGGACAAGGTGCTGCTGATGCGGTCCAGCAGGAAGTGCAGGAAGTCGTGGGGGCTGCAGAAGTAGCGGAAGGTGTACAGGAACTGCTGCACGTAGCCCTCCAGGAAGGCGTCGCTGCGGGGAGGGGGCAGTGAGCCGCCAGGACGCGGCCCGGCTCCCCCAGCCCCGCGGTCCCAGGGTGGGCGAGTGTGCGCGTGAGCCCCTTGCCAGGAGGGAGGCCAGCAGGGGCGCCGCTCAGAAAGAAGCGGGGGGAGCACCAATCACGTTAGGACTTCCTAAATGTGGCGAGTCTGAGGACTTCTGCAACATCCGGTTTTTAAGGCCCTCACTGTGTCTTTTAGACACGATTCAGAAAGCTAGGCCACAGCAGTGGCCCAGCCTCAGCCGGAAATCACTGTTAGGAAACAGGCGGCTGAGGGCGCGAGGGTCCTCGCCCCTCGGGGAGGGTCCCCCACCTCGGAGTGCCCCAGGGAGCCAGGGGAGCGAGAGAGAGAGGTGGGGGTCCAGGAATGAGGGAGCCTCTGCCTGGGACGTTGCGGCCTGGCTCAGGCCGGGGACTAGGCAGACCGGGTTCAGCGCCCCGCAGAGGGGACACCCATGGGGTCTGCAGGGATGAGCCCGTGCCCCCTCGGAGATGCTGTGCTCGCACAGGATGCGCAGCACGCCCTGTGGTAGCGGTGCGCACGTGCGCGCGCGCGCTTGTCTTCTGGGAAGCACGGTGCCTGTGGCAGCGTGTGATGTCCCACGTTGCAGAGGAGGCCGGAGTCAGAGGGGCAGCCCGGAGCCCCGCCAGCAGGAGCCCCAGTCAGCCCATCTCGGGGGAACGGGCCAGGGAGCGGGGAGAAGCAGCTGCCCCAGGAGGGCCCCTGCTCCCCACTGGCTGCCAAGAGCCAGCGGTCTGGGGTCACCACACCTCCAGCCCAAAGAAGACCCCGGGGGCTCCGAAGTGGTGTCATGAGTCCCTGAAAGTCCACGCTGGGGTGAGGCTTCCACCATCGTCTGGGAGGTCTGTACTCAGCCCTGATGGGGCCCGGGAGGGGGCCGGGCCCTGGAGGAGGCTGCCCTGTGCCCGGGAGCCAGGTGGAGCTGGCAGGGCGGATGGAGGGCTGGCAGGGTTGGGTGTGGCCTGGGGGCCCCTGTGACCCTGGACGGAGGGGCCTGGCCATTCCCGCGGTAGGTGAGCCCGCGCACCTGCATCATTAGGGGATCCCGCGAGCCTAAGCCCCGCTGGTGCCCAGAAATGCTGCAGAGAGCTGGCTGGGGCCGACCTCACCACAGCCCCGGGGAGCCCAGCGTTAACTCTGGGTGGGGTGTCTGACTGAGGAAACTGGATGGGGTCCAGGTGCCCCTGAGGTGGCTGCGTTCAGATTCAGAAGCCCACCAGGCTGTTAGTCACGGCGGCCGCATTCGTGGGCTCTCCTTCAAAGCGCCCCCTGCACACCTGACCCAGACGCCCGGGTCCACAGGTGCGGGTCCAGTAGGGCCCGTGGCTCTGAGGCCACTCAGCCAAGGACCTGGAGGCCAGCGGGAGCCAACACAAGGCAACTTAAAGGGAACTTTATAAATAAAAAAAAGTGCAAACCCGTCTCAGATGAGGGCAGGCGAGAGTTCTCACCTCTTTCCCCCCCGCCGCCCCCCACCGCGGGGCCTATCTGTTTCCTCCCAGCTTTTGTCTCCGAAGGCCTGGGGGGCGCAGAGACGCCCTCCCTCCCCGCTGCACCTGGAGTAGAGGTAGGCCATGAGCCCCAGCGGCGTGCCGGCCTGCAGGACGCGGGCCTTCCTCTGGCGGCCGCCACGCGGGTGCTTGCTGGCGTTGTAGAAGATGAGGGATGAGGACTCGTCCAGGGGGCTGAAGTCCAGCGTGTCGCAGTGGGCGGCCGCGATGTTCACCATCACGGGCAGGGCGCAGGGCTCCAGGCCCCACCGCTCCGCGTACATGACCTGGGGCGCGAGTCACCACTGTTGGGTTGACCTGCTGCCGGCTCAGCCAGGCCCTGACCCGGGGCGGGGGTGGGGGGGGGCGCGGGTGGCCTCTCGGGGGCGGGTGTGTTTTCACAGGGACCGATTTCCAGGGATTTAGCGGGAGGAGCTCTGCGAGCGCCAGGCCGCTGGAGGGAGGGGAGGGGGGGCCTTGCCTGTAGGTACTTCTTGACCAGCCCGAGGAACTGCACCTTGGACCTCATCTCTTCCAGCTGCCCTTTCAGTTTGGACAACATGCTCTTCTCGTCGGAGCCTGAGGGCGGCCAGAGTCAGCCCAATGCGGCCCCAACCCCGGCCCCGGCCCCCGTCCAGCAAGGCTACCTTTGTTCCGCTTCGCCTTCTGTAAGAGCTTCTGGTAGAACTTGAGGGTTTTCCGGAAGTTCCTCTTCTCTATCATGAGCTGCTGCTCTAGCTCCTGGAGAGGAAAGAGCCGTGAGCCCCAGGCGCCCACCCCTTGGCAGTTCAGGGGAAGCAGGTTTGCACGCAGGACCCCGAGGCTGGCCTTCGGGCGAGAGAAGGGACGTCTGCGTCTGGTCAATGGAACTGGACATCCAGACGGGTTAGCAAATGTCTCAGTAAACTAACTGGAAAGAACCAGAAGCGATGGACTCGCTTAAAAAAACGAGGCCAAGTGTGTGAGGCAGCGGTGAGCGTCAGCCTCTCCTACCGCCCCCAGGTGGCCCGCCCCCCGCAGCCGCCCCGAGGAAAGGTGGGCAGAGCTGGGTGGGGCGCGTCCACTGCCGGGGGTCCCGGCCACAGATGGCCTGCCTTCCAGTGAGATACCCAGGCAGCACGCCCACTGTCGGGGCTGGGGGGGACCTGGGTCCATGCCTCCTGTGCTTTCTCTGCTCCTGGGGACTGGCCTCCGGTGGGGTGTTCAGGGCAGGTCCACGCAGCAGGCGGTGGCTATCCTCACGGGCATGTGTGGTCCTGAGAGGCCTCTCTGTGGCCCCAGGCACACCCTCTGAGGCCCCCCCCCCACCACGCTTGGCCTCTACCCTTCAGGACCCTCGTTGCAGTGCAGCCCGAGCCTCCCCCGTGTGGGCCAGGGGGCCTCCTGAGCCCCCCATGCGCTTGGCCACCCTGCTTTGAACGTGAGGTCGGACACGCCCAGCGTCGCAGACCCCACGTGACCCGTCAAGACCGTCCCACCCCCGAGCCCACCGTGTAGGCCCCCTTGAGCCCCCGCTGCCCACTTGGTGCTTCCGTCCAGAAACCCAAAGACAGCGGGGGCTACAGCCAGGCCAGGTCTCCACGATGGAAGCAAGACCGAGACTCGCAGGCTGCAGGGGAGCCCAGGGCCCCCCAGTTCTGTTTCGCGTGCCCGGCACCACGACGGGTCCCAGCCCCTTCCTGCAGGACCTGCATGTTCTCCTCTCCCGTGGGGGGAGGGAAGCCCTGAGGGCCAGACTGCCCCCTTCAAGGTGGGGAGAGGAGCCCACGATCCTGGGGCAGGCGTGGGCTCTGGGAAGCCGTGGGGGGTCCCTGTGAGCTGGCCCTGGGTTCTGGTGGGTCTTCCGCTGGGACTGAGGACAGGCCACAGAGAGGGGCTGGGCTGGGGGCAGAGGCCAGGGGGCCGCTCAGACCCCTGGGGAAACCACTTGCTGCTAGCAGGAGGGTCAAGGTGGCGCCCAGGTCATGAGTTGGCCAGACTCGCGGGAGCTCTACCCTGACAGCCGAGGATCTGGGCGTTCGTTCTGGGGAGTCTGATCACATCCAGTGCAGACCACGTTCCCCCGTCTCATCGTCCTACGGCAATGGACTGAGCTTTGCTGAGAGCACCTATTTCTGGACAGTTCTGTGGAATAAAAAGTGCACGTGGCACTTTACTTAAACACCCGAATCCCTTCTGTCTGGTGGTTTCACTGAAAACTGGCGGTGCACGTGGTTGTCGTTTTCCACGTGCTAGTGTTTTAACGACGGTCCGTCGTCGTAGACAGCCCCCCGGGGGGTGGGACCTCCAGGCCAGGGCAGCTGGGGGGCAGGGGCCGTGCCTGGGGCGGGGGAGGTGTTGCAGCCTGAGCACAAAACCTCGTCCCTTTGCGGAACCTCAGTTGTTAAACCCGGTCCCTCAAGACCTCTGGCTCCTCCTCCAGCTCAGCCGTGTGCAGCCTGTGGGTCTCACACCGGGATGCCCTGCTGGAGTCGCCAGGAGCTGCCCCACAGCTGGTGAGACGTCACTCTCCTGGACGTGCCTTGGAGGAGAGCTTGGGCTCGTCACACAGCCTGGGTCCCATCCAGTCCCCACGTGACAGCTGGCCGGCCCCGGGCACGGTCGTGGGAGTGGGGGGAAGATGGGGCAGGAGGACATCACGACCCGCGTGCAGGACCTGCGCCCCCAGCACGGAGCCACAGGCCATACGCAGCGGCTCGAGTGTTAAATGAAAAGCGAATTCCTCAGCCACGTGGGCCACACCTCAACTGCTCAGTGGCCACACGGCCGGTGGCAGCCCCATGGACCGCGCGGGCCTGGAACGTCCCATCACGGAGCACGTCCTGCCGGGCGGTGCCGGTTGGGGCTCGGCAGTAGGCAAGGTGGCCCCGTGCCATCACCCTCTGCTGCCTGGCATTGTCCCGGCGAGGCCCAAGGGTCTGCACGGCACCCCCTCCCCCATGCCTGCTTCGTGGTGGCCCTGGCTTCCCGAGGACGGTGGCCTGCGTTCCAGGGCGCAGCTCAGGTCCAGCCCTTCACCCCCGGGCCGCTGCCCAGATGCTGACTTGCGCAAACTCCCCAGGAGGGCCTTGCGGGCGTGGCGGGGGCCGCCGTCAGTGCCTCCATCACCCTGGTTTATAAAGCGTGGAGTCTTGTCAGCAGCACTCGTCTCATCACTGAAGTGCACACTGACTCTTAGAAAAGGACCGTTTTGACTGATTTTAAAGATAAATCTACACGAGCCACGATTCACAGAGCGGTTGCTGTGAGCTGGTGTCACCCCCATGGCCACAGTCCGGCGGGCGCACAGGCAGGCGTGGCCCCCGGGCTGAGTCGGACTGGTAGGTCTAAATGAAATACTCAGAATCAGCTGAGTTTAGGCAGTTCCTCCCGGCCTAACCCGACCAGGGGTTGTTCTCATAGAATTAAAAGAGCATTAGTTCACTGGACGAATAAACGAGGATGATCTGAGGCCCAGTCTGGGCCCAGCGGCCACCGGACTGACGTGGCCCTGAGGCGGACAGATATGAAGAAGTAAACAAATAAAACAATAGCCAGAGGGAAGTTGGAAGGCCAGACGTCAGAGACAGAGAAAGGAGGGATGACCCGAAATCAGTGCTGCCCACCTAACGGCTGGAGCAAAGCCTGTGTTGGCTGCAAGGTGAGCTGCGTGCTCAGATGGGCTCCCTTGGCCTGGGGGACGCCGCGGCGCTGGACACGCAAAATCACGACCAGGGCCATGGCTGCGCCCACACCCACGGCGGTGCCGGGTGCACAGACGCTTCTGTGTGGTCAGCGACGGGAGGAGCCGCCCGCTTCCCTCCAGCTGCCCCGCCCACCCCAGCGCCTGGCCTGTCAGACCCGCACTCTTTTTTTTGGGCAGCAAATGTGAAACATGTCCACTAGCTGTTTGATGCCTTTTGTGTTTTCCTGAGGCCCCCGTCTGAAAGAGACACAGCGGGTCTCAAAGAGAGTGTGGAATTGTGGCCGGGGTCACCCAACCCGCCCGAGGCAGAGGGCACAGGGCACTCACCTGCGCGCACTCAGGTTCCAGGAGCCACGCCTTCCCAGGTGAGCAGGAGAAAGGGAGAAACATGGTCACTGGTCACCCCCCGGCGTCTCCCAGCCCACCTCACTCGCTCCGGACTGGCCCCCACGTGAGCCGCCCGCAGTCCGATGCTGGGACCCATGTGGGAGCCTTGTCCCAACCACGGGATCACGGGCCAATAAGAACAGATGCTGGCCCAGCAGATCTGGGACCGCAGCTGGTCCCAGCGTCCACCTTCAAGGACCATCGACGTGTGCTGCAGGGGGGCACCCAGGGCTCACCCGTGGGCATGTCTCTCTCCAGGGAGCAGCCACCCCAGGACAGCATGGGATGGAGGACAGGCCCCTCGGCCCTAACCAGGCACCTGCACAGCGGACCCACCGGCACCACCCTCCACGGCCCTGAACACGACACAGGCTGATGATGGGGCTGCCTGTCCACGGGGGTCCACAAGGACGTCATGCTGCCAGCGAGCGTGGCCTGTGACATCAGAGGTTGTGGCCTGTGATGCCAGAGGATGTAACTTGTGATGTCAGAAGACATGACCTGTGATGTCAGAGGGCGTGACCTGTGCCTTCAGAGGACACACAGGGACCGCCCCCCCACCCTGCCCAGCACTGTCGAGAGGAGGCTGTGGGCAAGTCCGTGTGGAGCTGCCTCTGAAGGCGCCCCGTCCTCCCTGGGGCAGGCGGCGGCTCCCGGGGGATGTGGGCTGCCAGCCCCGCCTCTCGCCAGCCCTGGTCAGCAGGGGTCCCGTCTTGTGGTCCAGCTGCGGTCAGGGTGACACCACAGTGCTTCTGGTGGGACGCTGTGGACACCTGGGCTCAGAGTTGAGGGGGGGGCGCAGGAAGCCCACCAGGGATCAGGGACCCCCAGAGTCCCTTCTCTATTTAGATTCAGCTACAGTGACGTCTGCAAGTTCAGTTCAACCCTCAAGTCCCCAGTGCTCACCCCTCCCTACTTTTTTGTTCCCGACTCATTAAAATGTTTTTTATTTTGAAATTTCTTAATCGTGACAAAATACACATAACATAAAATTTACCACTTGAACCATTTCTCATCGTGCGGTTCAGAGGCGTTAGGTACATTCATCCCCACCGTCGCGCAGCCGCCACCACCACCACCTGCGGACGCTTTTCATCTTCCCAAACTGAAACTCTGTCCCCATTCAGACCAGCTCCCCAGCCCCTGGTTGACTTTGACTATCCCAGGGACCTCCTGTAAGTGGAATCATATAGTATTTGTCCTTTTGAACTGGCTTATTTCCCTTAGAATAATGTCCTTAAGGTTTGTTGATGTTGCAGCAAGTGCCAGAATTGCCTTCTGCTTTCAGGCTGAATAGTATCCTTTGTGTGGTTGGACCGCATGTTGCTAATCCATATTCTTCCATTCGTGCACACCCGGGGTGTTTCCACCTTTTGGCTGTTGTGAATAACGCTGCTATGAACACAGGTGCACAAATATCTATTTGAGTCCCTGCTTTCAATTCTTTTGGGTGTATATTCAGACGCTGAACTGCTGGCTTACGTGGGAATTCTATGTTTAAATTTTTTGAGGCATTGCCATACTGTTTCCCACAGTGGCTGCACTAGTTTACATTCCCACCAACATGCACAAAGATTCTGATTTCTCCACATCCTCACCGATGGCTGTTGTTTTCTGCTTTAAAAACAATCTTTTATTAATAGCCGTCCTAGTGGGTATGAAGTGGTTCTGATTTGCTTCTCCCTGATGACCAACGGCGTTGAGCATCTTTTCACGTGCTTTTTGGCCATTCGTATATTTTCTTTGTACAAATCTATTCAAGTCCTTCACTCGTGTTTTAATCAAGTTGTTTGTTTTGTTATTGTTGAGTTCATCAGTTCTTCAAATATTCTTTTCTTTTTTTTAACTTTTTAAAAACTATTTTAAAATTTTATTTATTTATTTTTCGCTGTGTCAGGTCTTAGTTGCAACATGCCGGATCTTCGTTGCGGGTCCTTTTTGTTGTAGCACGCGGGCATAGTTGCCCCGCAGAACGTGGGATCTTAGTTCCCCAACCAGGGATCGAACCCGTGTCCCCTCGTTGGAAGGCAGATTCTTTACCACTGGACCCCCAGGGAACTTGATATTAACTTCTTATCAGATAGATGGTTTACAAATACTCTCTTCCATTCCGCAGGTTGCCTTTTCACTCTGCTGATGGTGTCCTTTGATGCACAAAAGGACAAACTTCAACGAATTGAAGTCCAATTTGTTTTTTGCTTTTGTTGCTTGTGCTTTTGGCATCATATCCAAGAAAGCATTGCTAAATCCAACGTCATGAAGCTTTCCCTTATGTTTTCTTCCAAGAGTTTTATAGTTTTAGCTCTCATGTTTGGGTCTTTGGGTTTTTAGTTAACTTTTGTATATGGTGTAAGGTACAGGTCCTGGTTCGGTTTTTTGCATGGGTTATCCAGCTTTGCCAGCACCATTTATTGAAAAGACTGTCCTTCTTTGTTGAATGGTCACGGCACCCTTATATGTGTGATTTTTTTTTTTTTTTTTGCGGTACAAGGGCCTCTCACTGCTGTGGCCTCTCCTGTTGCGGAGCACAGGCTCCGGACGCGCAGGCTCAGCGGCCATGGCTCACGGGCCCAGCCGCTCCGCGGCACGTGGGATCTTCCCGGACCGGGGCACGAACCCGTGTCCCCTGCGTCGGCAGGCGGACCCTCAACCACTGAGCCACCAGGGAAGCCCTACGTGTGATAGTTTATTCCTGGGCTCTCTGTTCTATTTCATTGGTCTATACGTCTGTCTCTGTGCTTGTCCCACACTGCTTTGGCTACAGTAGCTTTGCAATAAGTTTTGAAATCAGAAGTGTGACTCCTCCAGCTTTGTTCCTTTTCACGATTATTTTGGCTGTTGGGGTCCACTTGAGATCCCACGTGAAATTCTAGATGGGATTTTCTCTCTGTAAGAAGGGCCGTCTCTCCCTCTTTAACTCAGCCGTCTGTACCAGCACGGAGGCGTGGGTGGCCCACGCCTGGAGTCAGAGCCCAAGGCCGCGTTAGTTCTTTCATAGCTCCCACTCCTCCAGCTGGTCCCTGTGGCCTCTGACACACCCTCTT
The DNA here is from genome assembly GCF_026419965.1 of Kogia breviceps. Lineage (NCBI taxonomy): Eukaryota > Metazoa > Chordata > Mammalia > Artiodactyla > Physeteridae > Kogia > Kogia breviceps. The sequence goes on from NC_081311.1 coordinate 417,589, forward strand.
CGTTGTCTTCTGGATCATTTCCTTACTTTCTGGCACCAGAGATGCTCCCGGATCCTGTTTTTTTTTTTTTTTTTTGGGCCCAGTCCCCAGATCAGCCATTTCTCCAAGGAGCCCTGGTTCCTTTGTTTGAGAATGGTATTAGAAACCAAGAACTGGGCACTAGGTGTGCTCACTGCTGCTGGGGTGTCACTGCTTCCAGGCTCCCTCAGCTGACAGAACTAGGAGCTCTATGGTGCATGTTAGGTTCTCCCCCACCTCTCATAACCACCTCACAGCAAACGCTGCGCGCATGGACCCCTTCACGCCAGCCAAGACCCCAGGCTCCTCATGAGCCTTCAGTGCCAGAGCGGCTCCATTTTGGGGGGACCTGCTCCATACTCGGTTACGAGGCCTGCACTCGTTTTGGGGTTTTCATGAGTGCTGCCCCATCACTGATGCTGCACTCTGGCCTCTCATCGGCCCTGCGAGTCCCTTAACTGCCCCCCCCGCCCCCACCGCCTCCCCAGCCTCCTTCTCTGTGACAGCAGGTGGAACAGTGGCACCCTGCCGCACCGGCGCTCTCTGCGCAAGGCTGCTGGGCACGGGGACCAGGACACTTAGTAACTGGGTGAGCCGCACTGTGCGCAAATGCACAACAAAGAAAGGGCACTGAAGTGGGAGGAGGGAGACCGGGGCTCGTGGGTCGGTAAGGGGGCCGGGCTCCACCCTCTCCTGGTCCGAGCTCCGGACTCTGACACAGAGACATCAGGCTTCCCCAACCTGGACGCCGCGCGGGTGGGCCAGGGTGTTTGGTGGACGTCTGCCGTGCCAGCCGTCCTCCTCGCCAGTCCCCGTGGGAGGCCTGAGTCCTCGCAGCCCCCCACTCCCCCAATGCACGAGGCCAAGCACATCCGCGGCCCGGCTTTAAGGAAACCCGGAGGGAGCAGCACGTTTCCCAGGAGCACAGGCCCGAGGCATGCAGGTCTCTTTCTAGCGTGGGACTGAGTGACCAAGCGAGAAGGTTCGGACGGCACTGAAACGAGTGGAGATGCAGCTCCTGGGGCTCACGGCTCGGAGGCTGCAGCTGGTGAGGGTGGGGGCAGGAACGGGACGCCAGGCCACTGACAGCTCCCTCCTGTCTGCTACCCTGGGGCCCGGGCCCCATGTGGCTGCGGCCCAAGTGGGAGCCCCTGGTCACGGGGCGAAGGATGCAGCCCAGGTCAGGCCTGAGTTCTTGGCCACTCAGGAGTGGGGCTGCAGTCCAGGTCAGGGCTCCTGGTCACTGGGGTCAGACCCCCAATGGCACAGGCAGCAACCTTGGGTGCAGAATTCTGTGCGGCTGCCCTGCACATGGGCTGGCCAGGCCTGGACACTCTCCAGCCTAGGGCGTCCCCTCTCCCTTCTGACCTGGGAGGAGCCCAGGCTACCCGAGCCGGGGCGGCACGCAGAGTGTGCTGCCCATCAGAGACGCCCCCGGGGGCCTGGCCCTAGTTGACCGCCATGGGCCAGGTGCTTCTGTGCTGCTTTTCATCTCGTGATGCTGCCTGAGGGTTGACCCTGATGCCCAAACCTGACTGTGGTCACCAGGGTGAGGTAACCTCCTGCCAAATGTCCCCTGGTGGCCAAGAGCCGAAAGAGAGAAAAGCCATTTCCTTTCCCAGATGTGGGGGATGCATGCAGATGAGCCCAACCCCCCGGGAGGACACGCAGGGAGGGGCCCAGACCAGCGTGGTGGCTGCTGGTGACCCACGGGCACCAGGGGTGGGGGACACGGGGGCCCTTCTGTCACCCGAGGTACCCGGGAGCTCCAGCGTGAACCCGTCCTTGCGCCCCACAGCGCCCTGGGGCCGAGTATCCTCCCCTCCAGCGGTGGACAGGAGCCCGGGACTCACCGGGCTCTGGGCATTGGCGGTGGGGCACCCGGCGGCCTTCTGCCTCGCCAGCTCCTTCACATAGCGGTGCACGTCGGCGCTGAAGCAGTCGGCCTCGTAGAAGGCGCTGCACCAGCCGGGGCTGCAGCTCTGCAAGCCTCCTGGGCCTGAGCTCACGGACGGGCCGCCCTGCAGGGGCCGGGCTAGCCGGTCCACTGCCTCGGAGTCCCCAGCCAGGCTCCCGCTCTGCTGCCGGGCCTCTCCTGCCTGGGGCTGCTGGTCCCTCGCCGCTTTTACCGACTTCTGAGGCCGAAACCCCATCTCAAAGTTGCTCCGTGGGAGCTCGTCTGAGTCCACGCTCGGCTTCTCCTTCCCTGGACAGAGGAATGGGGGGGACAGGTCACACGCGGCAACGTGGGTTCCCGGGGGAGAATCCGCCCCTGATTACAGAGAGGTGACAGGTCCTGAGTAGGCGGCAGGAGGCCCCTCGGGATGGCCAGGTGGCCCCACCTCCACTCCAGAGGAGCCGCAAAGGGTCCTCAGGGTAGGGGTCGCCTCGGTCCCCTCCCAAATGGGCTGCCATGCAGGGCAGAGTTGTGGCAGAGACCCGAGGGAACTTTGAACTGTCCGTAAACAGACAAAGCAGAGAGTCCCCCGGGAACCAAGGGTCCCAGCTGGTCATGAGCTGTTCTCTGGGCGTGTCCACTTTGCTTTCCAATTTCGCAAGCGTGCAACACGGTACGGGGGGCTCTCACTGCCATCCTCTGTGTGATCGTAGCCACACAACCTAAAGGACATGCTCCCCAAAGCCATGTCCCACTCAGACCGGATCTGGGGAAACTACAAAGATTTCCGTTATCAGGGAGTCCTGGCCATGGATCTAGGAAGACACACCTCAGGGTCTTTAAATGGCACATTTCCAAGAAAGAATGCAGACCCCCCCCCATCGCCATGCTGCTGGCCCCAGCCCTTGCCCTTGCTGCCCACCTGGGGGCCTGGGGAGAATGTCCCCCTTCGCAGTACAGACCCCCAGAGGAGGACGGGCTGTGCCCTTGGGACCCTGGAGAGACACAGGGTAACCTGGCCGCAAGGGTGGAGAAGATCCAGCTGTGGAGGCTCTCAAGCCACAGCCCTCTGTCTCACCCGCTCCGAGATGTGAGGGCCTTTTGCTGGACGGCGAGCAGGTGCTCGGAGCGCTGGTCCCACCGCCGCACCCGGGCTGTGACCCAGCCTCCTCGGAAGTGCTGCCATCAGAACAGAGGACGCTGCAGGCACCCCCGGGACCCTCCCTCAGGCTTACTAGAGGCGTCCCCTGGGAGCGAAGCGGGGGTGTCGGTGACCGAGGCCCCCCCCAGACCTCCAGGACGGCCTGGCCACAGGCCGCAGACGTCACAGACACGGGCCCTTTAGCAGAGGACTTTCTGGGCGTCGGTCTCTTGGGGTCCTTCGATGGCTCCCCCAGTGATGTGGAAATGCGGGGCTTGCCTGGGGCGGAGAGCAGGGCGTGCGCAGCCTCTGGGTGGGGTGCTGGGGACCAGGAGGGAGCGGGGACGGGTCTGCCGTGAGCTTGGCGTCAGGGCGTCAGGGCACTGGACCACTCCAGGCACAGGTCCCGCCCACCCTGCAACATGGCCCTCTGCGGCCCTCGGGAGGGGCTGGGCCAGGTCTGGCACTGAGGCGCCCCTGGCTTGTCCTGTGAAGGGTGGGGCCCAAGAGGGCTGGGGGAGGGGGCAGGAGAGGGAAGTTGCCTGCCCCCCTCCCTCCTGAGCTGTCACCTCATCTTCTACTGCCAGGAGGGGAGCTGGACAGAGGGGGCAGACGCTGGTCCCCGCAGGGGCCTCCCCCCAGCCAAACCCGGACTCCGGGCTCCGTTGCTCTGTCTCCCAAGCTGGTCCCAGGGAGGCGGAAGTGCCTTCCGCGCCCTGTGACCCCACAAGCCCCCTTCCTGCCAAGAGGAGCGCTTGCCTGAAGAGAGAGCTTTGGAAGCAGAGTGGGCCTGGGGCCAGGAAAGAGGGGCCCAGCAGGCGGCCGCTCTGGGGAGGGCGCACAGCGCGGGTGGGGAGGCCGCGAAGAGGGGCTCTTACTTCTCGGAGGGCGACGTCCTCCCGTTCACCACTCTGAAAAGATTCTGCAGCAACCTCTCCCCCCAGTAGAGGTCACAGAACTTCTCCGATATGGCCCCACAGAAAGTGGCATAGGTGAGGTCTTTCAAGGCGTAAATATACTCCCCTGAGTTTGCAAAAAAACCCACGGGGGTGAGTTAAAATGTATGAGTGCTTTTCTGGGTTGCCCTGGTCTCGGGAGCTGGCGGGGGCGGAGAGTACGGCGGGGGGCGGGGTGCAGCTGGCTTCCTCTGCGCCGGCCCCTGGGGGCTCTGCCCTTTGTGCAGAGACGGGCAGGTGGGGGGCCCTCCTGTGGTGACCTCCCCGGTGCACGACTCCCCCCCGGGCCTGTCCCTCGTCCTTGGGCCCCCGTGGCCCCGTGGTACCCATGATCAGAGCCTCCAGCCCGTGGTCCAGGTAGCCGTCAAAGGCAAACTCTTCCTGGATGAGGCGTGTGGCCTCCTGCAGCGACGGGCAGGCTGTTCCCTGTGGGAGGGGCGAGGCATCCACGCCGGATGGACAGAGCTTGTGGTCTGCTGGGTAGGGCCACTCGGGGTGACCTTCTGGGGCCCGGTCACCCCAATCCCTGGCAGGGGCTCCCCTGGGGCCGTCGGGACTCCCTGGGGCCGGCGAGGGGCTCCGCAGGGCTGACGGGGGGCCCTCAGGCTCCTGGCCTGGGCCCTGGGTGGCCCTGCTCCTGGGCGGCTTGGCTGGCTGGCAAGGACCGTCGGGGGCTGCGGTGGGCCCATGGGGGCGGGGCCCGAGGCCTCCACAAGCATCTGCGGTTGGGATGGGTTCCTTCGGCCCTCGCTCCGGGGGTGGCATCTGTGTTGTCGTGGGCGGGGCCGGGGCTGGAGATTTGGGCATCAGTGAAGCCCCTTCCGGCGGGCTGGCCGGGGCAGGGGCTGGGGGGCTGGGGCAGCCCTGGGCTGGGTCTCTTGGCGCTGACTCTCTGAGGGGCTCCGGGGAACTGGGTGCTGGCTGGTCAGGCGTCTTCAGGCCGGTGGCCGCTCCGTGGGCCTCATCACCCTCCCCGTGCAGACGGCCTCTCCTCTCCTCATGCCTCTCGGCCGGCCCCGAGGTCAGGGCGAGCGTGTCCCTGCGAGCAGAGAGGAGAGAGTGTTCAGGGGGCCCGGCAGCCCGGCAGCCCCTGGGTGGGGACACTCACCTGGCGACACCGGAGTTGGCAGCGACGACGGTGGGCCTCAAGTGAGTGGCCGGGGTGGGGAGCGCCTCTGGCTGCAGCGGGGCCCCCTGGAGGCAGGAGGGTTGACCGGGCACCGGCCCCTGCACAGCCACCAGCCTGCTGTCACTGCTGATCTGCATGAAGCCTGCAGACAAACACGGGGTGAGCAGGGTGGGTGCCGGCCTTAGTGGGCGCCGGCCTTAGTGGGCGCCGGCCTTAGTGGGTACTGGACTTAATGGGTGCCGGCCTTAGTGGGCGCTGGTCTTAGTGGGCGCTGGTCGCCGGTCTTAGTGGTTGCCGGCCTTAGTGGGTGCTGGTCTTAGTGGGTACTGGACTTAGTGGGTGCTGGTCTTAGTGGGTGCCAGTCTTAGTGGGTACTGGCTTTAGTTGTGTACTGGCCTTAGTTGGTACTGGTCTTAGTGGGTGCAGGCCTTAGTGGGTACTGGCTTTGGTAGTGGTGCCGGCCTTGGTGGGTGCTGGCCTTAGTGGGTGCTGGTCTTAGTGGGCGCCGGCCTTAGTGGGTGCTGGCCTTAGTGGGCGCCGGCCTTAGTGGGTGCCGGCCTTAGTGGGCGCTGGTCTTAGTGGGCGCTGGTCGCCGGCCTTAGTGGGTGCCAGCCTTAGTGGGTACTGGCTTTAGTTGTGTACTGGCCTTAGTTGGTACTGGTCTTAGTGGGTGCAGGCCTTAGTGGGTACTGGCTTTAGTAGTGGTGCCGGCCTTGGTGGGTGCTGGCCTTAGTGGGGTGCTGACCTGAAGGGCCCAGGACGCCTCAGGGGCACTGGGAGGAAGGGAGACTCCAGGGAGAGGCGTGAGGGAGGGGCCTGGAGTCCAGGGCTGCCCTGAGCAGGAGGGGGGGGGGTGTGGCTCGGTGGGGGACTGGAGTGATGGAAAAGGCCAGAAGACCCAGCCACAGACCGGAGGCCTGGACGGGCCCGTGGGGAAGGGTCTTCGTAGGCAGCAGGGGGCGGGGGGGTGCCACTGAGGCGCAGACACGGCAAGACAAGAGCTGGGTCAGGGCGGGGTGCGGGGGTGCAGGCGAGTCGCCTGCTCTGGCTGCTGGTGAGGCGGGAGGGCTGACCCGAGCGAGGCCTGAGAGGCCAGGGCCATAGGGGCCGGCGGGAGCCCAGAGCAGGGCAGCCAGGGGCCAGCTGCGGGCACGCTTCCTGTGGTCCCAGCCGCGTCCGGAGGTGGCGTCCACTCGGGGCTGGATTCCCGGAGGCAGCCTCTGGGCGGATGGCAGTGGGGGCAGTGTGGGGCGAGGGGCCTGCAGGGCAGGGGCGGTGGGGACGGGCCCGTCCCGGCCCACCTGAGCCGGGCCTGGGCGCAGCTGCTGTGCTGGGGCTCAGTTCAACCACCGAGAAAGCGTCTTGCAGACCGACGGCCTCTTCCTCCTGGCAAACCTGGGGCTGAGGACACGGACAGCTCCCCGTCGGGGTCGGGACGGGCGCGAGGCCCCGGGGGTGCAGAGCAGGCCCCCGCGGCGCGAGCCCCCCACCTGTGCTGCCTCGCAGGACTGTTTCTCCGGAGCGGGAGCCCCTGGGGTGCGGGAGGACGGCCAGAACCCACACTTCCCCAAGTTGCTGTGTGCTCCCGTCTGCATCCGAGGGACCCTGTCACTGCCCGACGGGGCCCCGGCCGCTCAGCACGGCAGGACGCCGACAGGCACCGAGGGTCCCTCGGCGGGACCCCCAGGGCGCGCCCCCGCCTGCACGTGCCAGGGGTCAACAGAGACCAGGCTGTAGGCCTGCGGGAGGGGCTGTTCTGTGAGCTCATTCGCGGTGGAACAGCCAAGGAAAGTTACGTCAGGAGGATGAAGAGCGATTTGCCTTCCGTCCCTAGCGTCTCCGCGCATCTATTCAGTAAACAAGGAAGAGCAAGGATCCGGGGCCCCAGGGCAGCATAAAGGGCTTGCGGGGCGGGGTCTCCCCGGTGCCCAGCTTACCGTGCAGGCCGACGCCCTCAGGTGGGCTAGGATCTTCCTGCTGTCCATGCCTCTGTGCAGGAGGTAACTGCTGCAGCTCTGAAAGCAAGCGCAGGCCAGCGTCCAGCACGCCTGGGGCACCGGCCCGCCTCACTCCCTCAGAGGAGCCCGTTGGGAGTGTACGGTAGCAGCTGGGGGGCCCGGAGGCTCCTCTCCGGGAGGACCCCGTGGCACCCCTGCTTGGGGAGAGCCACGTGCATCCCAGCCTCGGGGGCCCGGGATGAAACTCAGAGTAGAGTCTCTAGCTGTCCTTCCTGGCTGTCCTGAGCTGGGAGGCCACGCAACGACGGGGCTCCCCCTGACCCAGCCCGGAGGACCCTCGGAGGAGTGCGAGCAAGTCAGGCATGTGGGGGACGCGGTGCAGGGGGTCAGGGGTCAGCACTCGGGTCCAGGACATCCCCAGCCACCCTCCGGCCGGTGGATGCACTGGAGACACAGGACCATCTGGGGGGCCTTAAGGCCGGCGTTGAGCAGTAGAGACCCCTCGCCGCCCGTCCACAAATGAAGCCGTGCCCTTCCCCGTCCAACAGCACTGACCTGCCCCAGAAACAAGAACCCACGTCCCGGTCCCTGGACCTTGAGCTGGGGCCCCCCCATGGCACAGTTACCTCGACGGCCTCGGCCGCGGATGGCCGCTCCTGGGCGCTGCGTCTGGCCATGTGCAGGAGGAGGGTCTTGAGCCTGCGTGGCAGGGCCAGCTTGTGGTCTCGGGGGATGCTGAACTTGGCTGCTGTCCACAGGATCGCGGCCACGCAGTACACAGACGCCTGGGTGGAGGAGGGGGGACGGCCGGTGGCTCAGCAGACCTGCCCCTGCTCGGGCCCTGCCAAGGCAGCGCCCAGGCACCGTCCCCCAGGGCTGGGAGCTTCCACAGAACCTGGAGGCCCCACCGCAGACCCTGAGCCAGAACCCGGGGGGCTGGCCTGCGAATCTGCTTGGTTAATAAGTACCCACAGGTCTTTAAGTCTCAGTGTGACCAGGACCACCTGGGGCCCCGCTGGACCTTCCCAGCTCTCTCTCCAGGAGGGCGAAGGTGGCACCTCAGGGAGCCCGAGGCCAGGAGTCCCCCAGAAACCGTGCTGTGCTGCTAAATGGCTAAGGACAGGCTCTCTGAACAAAAACCCCAGGCCTCTTGGTATACAAAGAGGTTTATTCTCAAATTCGCTGATAAAAAGCATGCGTCGCACGCACTTGAAAATAGTAACGAAAGGGGCGATACTCTTCTCCGTAAGTTCCGTGGACTCAACTGCCTCTCCCCGAATGCCTTCCCCGATTTTTACCCTGTTCTTGTATCTGCGACCGACCTGCGACCACCACGTGGTTCCCGTACGCACGGCCGATACCTGTGTTTCTCTCGAAAAGTGAAAGAAAGTGAAACCAGAGACACAGCTGACGTCTGTGCTGAGTCAGGAAACAGTGTCAGAACCCCAAAGGAGTACTTCCCAGAGCTTTTGTACAGACCCGACACGCTTTTCAGTTTAATCGTGTTCCTCGTGTTTCCTCCATTACGTCAAGTCTAGTCAATCGACAAAACAACGAATCAAGCCCCGAGTGCAGCATTTGCTGATTTCCACGGTGTGAAGACTCCCGCATGGCCGGCTCCAAGCTGCCAAGGTGGTGCCAGTGAGCCGGGGAAGGGGAGAGATGGGGGGCCCCCCTTCCTGTAGGGCTCCCGCCCAAGAGCACAGATAACAGTCACTATAGCAAGTCATTAGGAAATCCTTAGTTTTGGGTATTTATCCATCTTTTAAAAAGCTAAGCTTTTTACTTTGAGATAATTGCAGATTCACATACGGTTGTAGGAAATAATCCAGAGGGACCCCATGTACCTTTCACCCAGCTCCCCACCGCAGTGACGTCTTACAAGGCTGTAGTGTGGTATCACAGCCTGCTCCCGGGCGTGGACGCTGGGAGATGCAGGACATTTCCATCACCAGGATCCGGCCTGTCCCCTCCCAACTTAGTCGCTGGCAACTACCCATCTGTTCTCCGTTTCTTAATTTCATCACTTCGCATAAATGGAGGCAGGCGGTATGCAACCTTCCGGGGCTGCGTTTCCTCTCGGCCCCGTCATCCGGCGCTCGTCTCATCAACCCTCCGCTCCTCTCACTGCTGCTCTGCGCTGTGGACGTGCCACCCACTGAAAGACATCTGAGTGGTTTCCAGGTTGTAGCTACTGCACATAAAATTGCCATAAACATTCGTGTCCAGGACTTTGTGTGAACATAAGTTTCATTTCTCTAGGAAAAATGTCTTACGAGTGCAATTTCTGGGTTGTATGGTCGTTGCATGTTTAGTTTTGTAGGAAACCAGCAAACCGTCTTCCTAAGGGCTGCACCATCTTGCGTCCCCCTCAGCAGCGGATGAGGGTTCCTGTGGCTCCACATCCTTGCTAGCATTTGGTACTGTCAGTGTTTGGGATTTTAGCCTTTCTAATAAGTGTGTAGTGGTAGCTCATGGTTTTAATTTGCGTTTCCCGAATGCCATATGAAATGGAATACCTTTCATGTGCTTATGTGCCATCTGATACCTTCTCTGGTGAGGTGTCTACAGTTCAGATCTTTTGCCCACTTTTTAATTGGGTTATTTGTTTTCTTACTGTTCACTTCTAAGAGCTTTTGGCATATTTGGGATACAAGTCCTTTATCAGATACGTGTTTTGCAAATAGTTCTCCCATCTGTGGCTTGCCTTCTCACTCTCTTAACCGTGTCTTTTACAGAGCACAGCATTAAAATTAAGCATTTAATTTTGATGAAATCTAACATCGATTGTTTCTTAACATAGATCGTGCTTTTGGTGTGGTATCTGAAAACTCATTGCCTAGATTTTTTCTGATGTTATTTTCTAGAAGTTTCATAGCTTTGAATTTACTTTTAGGCCTATGTTCCATTTTGAGTTAATTTTTGTGAAAAGTGCAACAAGGTCTGTGTAAAGGTTTTTTTGGGCCTGTGGATGTCCTGTTGTTAAAGCACCACTTGTTGAGCAGACCGTCCTTTCTCCAACGATTGCCTTTGCTCCTCTGTCAAAGATCAGTCAACTGTATTTGTGTGGGTTTATTTCTGGGCTACTTGGTTCCATTGATCTTTTGTCTTTTCTTTTGCCCAAAGCACACTTGATTACGGTGGCTTACAGTACGTTTTCGAACTGGGTAGTGTCAGTCCTCTGACTTTGTTCTTCTCCTTCAATATTGTGCTGGCTATGCTGGGTCTTTTGCCTCTACATAAAAACCTAAGAATCAGTTCGTTGATATCAACAAAATAACTTGCTGGGATTTTCATTGAAATTGCACTGAATCTATAGATCAAATTGGGAAGAACTGACATCTTAATAATATTGAGTCTTCCAATCCAGGAACATGGACTGTCTCTCCATTCATTTAGATCCTTTTTGGTTTCTTTCATCAGAATTTTACAGTTTTCCTCATATGAATCTTATACACCTTTTCATAAATTTTATACATAAGTAATTTTTTTGGTGCTAACGTAAATGGTATTTAAAAAAAAAATTAATTAATTAATTTTTAAACGGCTGTGTCTGGTCTTAGTTATGGCACGCGGGATCTTTCATTTCTGTGTGTGGACTTCTTGCTGGTTGTGGTACGTGGGGTCTTTCATTTCTGTGCGTGGGCTTCTTGCTAGCTGTGGTGTGCAGGTTTTTTCTCTCTAGTTGTGGTGCGCGGGCTCCAGGGCACGTGGGCTCTGTCGTTGCAGCACGCAGGCTCTAGTTGAGGCGCGCGAGCTGAGTAGCTGTGGTGCACAGGATTAGTTGCCCGGGGGTATGTGGGATCTTAGTTCCCCGACCAGGGATCAAACTTGTGTCCCCTGCATTGGAAGGCGGATTCTTTACCACTGGACCAGCAGGGAAGTCCCTAGTATTGTATTATTATTATTTTTTAAAAATATTTATTTATTTATTTATTTATTTTTGGCTGCATTGGGTCTTTGTTGCTGTGCGTGGGCTTTCTCTAGTTGTGGTGAGTGGGGACTACTCTTCGATGTGGTGCGTGGGCTTCTCATTGCAGTGGCTTCTCTCGTTGCAGAGCACAGGCTCTAGGCGTGCGGGCTTCAGTAGTTATAGCACGCAGGCTCAGTAGTTGTGGCTCGCGGGTTCTAGAGCGCAGGCTCAGTAGTTGTGGCACACGGGCTTAGTTGCTCCATGGCATGTGGGATCTTCCCGGACCAGGGCTCGAACCCATATCCCCTGCATCAGCAGGTGGATTCTTAACCACTGCGCCACCAGGGAAGCCCTGGTATTGTATTTTTAATTTCAAATTCCAATTGCTCATTGCTGGTAAATAGGAAAGCAATTGACATTTGTATTTTAATCTTCTATCTGCAATCTTGCTACAACTGCTTATTAGTTCCAGGAGATTTCTGTTGATTCTTTGGGATTTCCTACTTAGACAACCATGTCACCTGTGAACAAAGACAGTCTTATTTCTTCCTTCTCGATCTATATCCATTTTCTTTTCTTTTCTTGTCTTACTGCATTAGCTAGGACTTCCGGTACGATGTTGAATAGGAGTGATGAGAGGGGACATTCTTGCCTTTTTCCCAATCTTAGGGAGAAAGCATCTAGTTTCTCACCATTACTTATGCTACCTGTTGGCTTTTTTGTAGATATTCTTTATCAAGTTGAGGAAATTTCCCTCTATTCCTACTTTGCTGAGAGTTATTATTATGAATGGGTGCTAAACTTTGTCGAAAGCTTAGCATCTATTGTTATGATTTTTCTTCTTTAGTCCATGTGATGTATTACATTGACTTTCAATTGTTGAGTCAGCCAACCATACATGGAATAGATGCCACTTGGTCAGTTTTAAATTTTGATGAAGTTCAATTTATCCATTTTTCCTTTTGTGGAAAACTTTATGGATAGTGCTTTTGGTGTCAAGTCTAAAAGCTCTTTGCCTAGCCCTCCATTCCAAAGATTTTCTTTGATATATTTTTTTCATCGGCCTTTTGTAGTCTTTAGCATATAAATTCTGTACATGCTTTGTTAGATTCACATCTAAGTATTTCATTTTTGGGGGGAGTGATTGTAAATGTACTGTGTTTTTAATTTTGGTGTCCACATGTTCATTGCTAGTATATAGAAATACAGTTGATTTTTGAATGTTTATCTTATATCCTGTGACCTTTCAAAAATCAATTCTAAGTTCTGGGAGGCTTTTTTTTTGGTAGATTCTTTGGAATTCCTTGGAATTTTCTATGTCGACAGTTACGTCGTCTGCAAACAGTATTATTTCTTCCTTTCTGGCTTTTATGCTTTATACCTGCTTTTCTTGCCTTATTGTAGTGGCTAGAACTTCCAGTACAATGTTGAATAGGGTGGTGAGAGTGGGCATCCTTGCTTTGTTCTTGATCTTAGGGGGAAAGCATTTAGTCTTTCCACTAAGTATGATGTTAACTGTACAGTTTTTTTGGTAGATGATCTTTATGAAGTTGAGGAAGTTTCTTCTATTTCTATTTTTCTGAGTTTTTTTTTTAAATAAATGGGTGTTAAATTTTGTCAGATGCTTTTTCTGCATCAATTAATGTGATCATGGGATTTTTCTTCTTTAGCTGGTTAATATGTTGGACTATATTGATTGGTTTTCAAATATTGAACCAGCCTTATGTCCCTGGAATAACCCCCACTTGTTTATGGTGTATAATTGTTTTTATATCTTAGTGAATTCTATTTGCATATATTTTGTTACAGATTTTTGCCTTTATATTCATGAGGGATATTGACCTATATACATATTTTTTGTACTATCTTTGTCTGGTTTTGGTATCAGGGTAATATTAGGCTTCATCAAATGGATTGGAAAGTGTTCACTTCTGTTTTCTGGAAAAGACTGTGTAGAATTGGTATTAATTCTTCTTTAAACATTTGGTATACCACCCCAGTGAAAACATCTTGGCCTAAAGGTTTATTTTTGAGAGTTTAAAAATTACAAACTCAATCTCCTCAACAGTTACGGAGCTATTCAAAGGTTTGTTTCACCACAGGGTGAGTTGTAGTTTATGTTTTTTAAAGATTTGGTCCATTTCATCTAAGTCATTGAGTTTATGTGTGGGGAGTTGTCTGGGGTATTCCATTATCCTTTTGATGTCTGCAGGGTCTGCAGGGATGTCCCCTGAGTCATTCCTGACGCTGGTAATTTGTATCTTCCTTCTCTTTTTGCTTTGTCAGTTTTGCTAGAAGTTTGTTAATATTATTGGTCTCTTCCAAGAACCAGCCCTTCATTTCATTGGTTTTCTCTACTGTTTGCCTGTTTTCATTTCATTGAGTCCTGCTCTCAGCTTCACTGTTTCCTTCTTTCTGCTTTGGGTCTATTTCACTCTTCTTTTTGTTGGTTCTTGAGGTGGGTGCTTAGATAACTGAGTTGAGACTTTACCTCTTGTTTAGTTTTCAGCCTACGAGTCCTGTACATGCTTTGTTAGACTTACATCTAAGTATTTCATTTTTAGTGATTTTTTTTTTTTTTTTGAGGGGAGGCTGCCTTGTTACCGCTGGGTGATGGTGAAAGTCCCAACTCTTCCTGAGGCCTCCTCTGACTGACACTCCCACCCCGGGAGGGGCACGTCTCACTGGCGGGCAGGGGTCCTCGTCACAGGCTGGATGCTCAGCCTTTTCCGACAGCACGTGGCCTGGGTTGGGCCCCCCCTCCCTTTGTCCTGGTGCTCCGGCTGCAGCATGCGGGCTTCCACGGGCTTCTGCTGTGTCCGCTGGTGTTTCCCAGATGTGCTTCCTCATCCTCCACGTGTGAGGCAGGAAGGACACCCGGGACTCTTAGGACCGTCGCTCCCCGGGCCCAGGGCCCTGGCCTTTCTGTCCTCACACGCCAGCTTTCAGAATGGCGTGCTTTGTTGGGGGGCAGGGAACTTACGTTTCCCCCACGTTCCAGAAAGTGGAAGTTCTACCTTGGTTCTGAATATAATTTACTTGATTTTAGTCTGTACAATTGAATTTTTAATAACGGCTGTTTGACAAGCATCTGGCAAACATCCCTGAAGGTTCAGCCGTGGGGTCTTGTGAACACTGCCTGGAGCTGAAGTCCAGCCTCAGATGACAGCCCTGTCACCCTCCGGGAGGCCCCTGCCGGGCCGGGCCCTGGACGCGGGGGCTGCGTCGCAGGGGTCGCCTTGACTCCGCTGAGTCCTGATGCCGGGCCCATCCTCTCCCCACCCCTCCCCCTCTCAGGCTCTCTGGACGGAGGGCGTGGGCACCACGGAGGGGGCCAGGGGGCCACGGGAAGGGGTGGGGAGGGCCCAGGTACCTTTTCAGTCGTCAGCTTCTGCTCTGCGACCTCGGGAGCCAGAAATAACGAGTTGTAAGCACCTGAGAGAGAAAACCCCAAACCCACTGAGCTTTCCTTCAGCCTTTGCTGTTGGAACCAGAGCGCAGCCCCCGGGGGGGCCCACTTACGCACCGCTGGCGGGAGGTGGCCCGAAAAACACAGTTCCATCCTCGGCCACCAGCACGGAGTCCAGACACAGGTAGGCTGCAAGGGAAGGCGAGGGTCAGGGTGGCTGTAGACTCACCGGGGGGCCTGGTCCCCCTCAGGGCCTGCAGAGCCACGGTCATAGGGCAGCCCCCTCTCTCTTCCACCCCACGGGTTCCAAAGCCACCCAGGGAGTGCGGGGACGCCGGGCCCCTCGCTGGACACAGCACAGGGGCCCAGTGCTGGCTCCCCTTCCCAGAGGCCTGGGCGACAGGCCACGGAAGGGTCATCTGAGCCAGCCGTGGGGCACAGGAGCTGCGGGAAGAGGAGGGGACAGACGGACGTGACCCACCCGCCAAGCAGGGCCCTGGGAGGTGTTCCCGGGGAGGCTGGGTGCCGGCGCTTCGTACCCAACAGGCCTGAGGCTCACAGGACCCGAGGGGGGCCAGAGAGCAGTGCCCCGCCCTGCTAGAAACACCGTGGGGCCAGAGACCAGTCCCTCTCCCTGGTAGGGCTGAGCTTCAGGGGCCACAAACCAGTCTAACGTCTGGGCCCACCCCCCTCCTCCAGCCAGTCTTTGTCTCCTTGGGGACAGCGTCAGGGCCACCGCACAGCTCCTGTCCCTCCTCAGCAGGAGGAGGCCCACGTTTTAAGCTACCCTCTGACCCCAATGGTCCTGAGACCAGAGTAGATACCCCCAGGCCGCCCCCGGCTCACGCGGTGGACACTGCCACCCGGCCCCAGGCTGTCCACACAGCCCACACGGGCGACAGAGACCACGTGAGGCCCCGGATCCTGGCCCGGACATGCTGGGGGTCGGTGGGCTGGACGAGGACCCACGGGAGGGCGTCACCTGGGTACTGGCCGTGCGTCCGCAGGGCGCTGAGGCACGCGTGGGACAGAGCCCAGAGCTCGTACTGCTTGAAGGGCCGGCCCAGCTTAGACAGCAGGTCCTGCAGGGAGACGCCCTGAGCGGGGCGGGGGGAAGAGCCACATTCAGCGTGTGGGCACCTCAGAGGGCTGCATGGAGGAAGGCGGCAGGGCGAGGACCTCCTCAAACCTGTGGGGTCTGCCCCCCACAGCGCAATCCCGGCACGACGGCCTGGGAGAGTCCCCATGTCAGCACAACAGGTGCTAGGGCTGCACGTGGAGAAACCAGCACCTGTGCAGGGCCCGTGGGAACGTAAAACGGTGCAGCGACGTGGAAAACAGCACAGAGGCTCCTCAAAGAATCGTACGTAGAATTACCATCTGGCCTGGCAATTCCACTTAAAAGCAGGGTCTTGAATTCGTATTTGCACAGTCATGTTCAAATCAGCATGATTCACGAGAGCTAACACGTGGAAGCAACCCAAGTGCCATTGGTGGATGGATGGATAAGCATTACGTGGTCCATCCATACAATGGATATTATTCAGCCTTAAAAGGGAAGGGAATTCTGACACAGCTACAACATAGATGACGCCTGAAGACACTGTGGTCAGTGAGATACAACAGTGTGCATGACCTAATGCCACTGTCCTGTACACTTGAAATGGTTAAGACGGTAAATTTTATGTTATGGGTACCCCTTCCCTCGCACCCCCATTAAAGTCCCAGAGTCAGAAGAATGAGTTCAGCTGGAAGGGAGTTCTCTGGCTTGCGGCCACGGGAAGAGCTGGGAGTACAACCGCGCTTGGACACAGAAGTGCACGTTCAGAGGAAGGTTCCAGAGGCAGTGTCTTCACCCCTCCTGGACCCCCCTCTGCACCCAGGGTGTAGCTGCCTCGGTCCTGAGACTTCGCTCCCTGCCTCATCCAGCCTGTGCCTGGCCAGCGGCCCAGGTTCTGGGGCACAGGGACCCCCAAACCTCCTGCTACATGTGGGGTTGGAGCAGCCAGCTTTGCACCCAGGACGTGCTCTCCAGAGGAGATCTGGGTCCCCGACTCTGGACCAGCCCTGACACCTGACGGGTTGTGACCTGTGTGGGGGCCGAGGTCTGGTGGGCCCTGATCCCTTGAGCCTTCAGGGCAGGGAAGCCTGGTGGTTAAGACCATGGCTGGGCTCCCAATCAGCTCTGCCCTTCAGCGACTGCCCACCCTCCTCATGGCGGCCCCAAGCCTCAGTTTACCCATCTGGGAGGTGGGCTGTCTATGAGGCTGGTGGGCATTTGAAGGTGAGCAGAGCCCTGGGCTCAGGCCTGAGGTTTTCACCTCGGTGCCTGGACGCTCTGGGTACACGAGTGTGGTCTGGTGGGTGGACATGGGGAGGCCGGCGGAGATGGTGTGGGCTGAGCGGACAGCACGTGGGCATCGAGGACGTGTCAACACGCTGGGGTCTCCAGGATGGACTTTCATTTTAAAGTAACCATATTTTTCAAGTAAACTACCCTCAGGTGATTATCAGGATATGAATAAAAATGTAACTCAGAGTCTGCCCTCCCCTTTGACCTCTGGGTCAGCAAAGCACGGTGGGAATGAAGCTGGTGGAGTCGGCACTGCCCCACAGATGCACGTGTGTTCGGGCCACCGAACCCCAGGTGACTTCGTCCTGAGATGCTCACAGGGACCCACCTTAGGGGAGCGACTTACTTCTTACTCAAGAACCCGAGCCTGTGGAGGGCGCGCATGCGCGGGTGCGTGTGCGCGCAGGCCCCTCCCGGGCCACGTGGGCCACGGTCACTCACCTGCTCCAGGGCGGCTCCGCCCGGCTCCCTGGATCTGTCCGCAGTCCCGTCATCAGGCTCGGGAGTCCCTGGGTCTCTGCCAGCATCGCGAGGGCCCTTGGAACCGGGCGGGGGGCTTTCCTCGGCGGGGCCCTGGCCACGCGCCCCCCCTTCCCCGCTGCGCCGGAGCTCGGCGTCTCGCTCCGGCCACAGGCTGGATTCGGGCTGTGCCTGGAAGCAGGTAAGGCCATTTTTCCCCTCCGGAAAGGGCTTCCTGGGGTCTGGAGGGAAGAATTCTGGGGCCGGCGGCTGGGTTTCCGTGCTGGTCAGCGACAGGCAGCGAGCGCCGGCCTCGGGGCCGCAGGGCGGGAGCCGGGGCAGCGTCTGCACCTTCCTCAGGCGGCTCCTCTCCAGGAAGCCTCTGTCCGGGTTCCCCAGGGGCCGCTGGGCGTCCAGGAGGAGGCAGGCCAGCCTCTCGGGGACCAGCCCCTCCTGGCCCGGGCTTTCTCCGTTTTTCACAGGGGCTGACAGCAGAGCCTTGGAGGGCGGGGTCCCCGGCTGCTCCAGGCCTTCTCCGGCAGGGCTCGGGGGCCGGCCCTCCAGGGCAGGCAGGGCCGCTGGGTCCGCGGAGCGGGCCCCTGGCTGCCTCTTGGGCCCCACACTTTTTGGAGCCAGTCTCTCCCTCCAGGTGATCTCACTGACATCTGGGCAAAAGCAAGACGTGATTACAGACGAGAGCCACGGCCAGGATGGGCCTCCCCCTGCAATCCCCGCGCTCACGGCCACCAAGACACCCACTCCTGCAGGACCCCTGGACCCCCACCCATCACAGAGAGCACGGGTCCTCCCAGGATCCCCCACCCCTTCCCTCAGGACTGGCCCAGAAACGTCCTCGTCTGCTTCCTTAATCGCACCATCCTGGCTAAGTAATGAGTGTCCGAAGGCTCCCAGCCCCCACCCACCTGCCGCCAGATCCAGGATGAGCTTTCCGAAGGGGTGTCCTAAGGCCTGTCTGATTAGCTCATCCAAAGAGCACATGGGGTTTCCTAAGGCCTGTCTGATTAGCTCATCCAAAGAGCACATGGTTTTGCTATTACAATAACACAAGTGATACTCCCGAAAGGAATAAATTAAATCTGGCAGCAGCCCCAGCTCGTCCTGACATACAATATTCCACACACGTGTCTGTGTGAACCCCTCTAGAGACACACGCCCTCCCCTCCCAGTGGCCTGCAGCCCCCTCGACGGAGCCTCTGCTCTCAGTGTTAACGCCCTCCCTGATGTTAGAGCCGCCAGCGGGCCTGGTGCCGCAGTGTCACAAATGCCAGCGTGGTGGGAAATGTCCCTCGCTTGGCTGGGGGAGGGGCCCTGCCGCCCCCAGAGGCTCCACACCTCCCCTCAGGACCCTCCAGGCTCCCTGCTGCGAGCACAGTGCAGAGCAGACACTGGTGTTTGTTCAGAATGCCACCCGAGATTATGCCTTGTGAGCCATGAAAATCCCAGATGCTTCAGCAACAGCTTGTGTGGCCGGGAAGTAAGTGGGCACCAGACAGGCGGTGCTGTGTCCATGTCCCCAACGTCCACAGAAGAGGACAGAGGTGACCGGTCCTGAGGGCAGTCACTTCCCATATGAGCTGCCTCTCCCCTCCAATTGTGGGTTAGAGCTTATGAGTGTGTGCACGTTTGCAGACGTGTTTGTGCGTGTGGGAAACTGTGGGCGTGTGCTGCGTGTTCACGGGGGTGTGCTTGCTGTGTGTTAATAGTCTAAATAGGTGTGTCCGAGTTTGCACATGCTTGTATGTTTCCACGTGTGCTGTGGGAGTACATGTGGTCTGTCCGCATCCGTGTGCATGTCAGCGTGGGCGGCTTACACGGTGCGTACGCTGGCGCGAACGTGTGTGTACGTGATCGTGTTAATGCTTGTGCACACCCGTGTGTGCATGTGTGAGTGCGTGCATGCGCCTGCGCGCATGTGCAGCCTCGTCCACCCGCGTGCTTACCTTGAAACGCCCCGAAGGACTCGATGGAGAGCACCCTCCTCCCGGCAGCTGAGAGGCTCTGGCACAGGCGGCAGGAGGACGTGAGCTGCATCTTCTCCTCGCACAGTGCGATGATGCTCTGTGACCGGAGCCAGCGCTCAGCCCCGCCCCCCGGCCCCCCGCCGCCCCCTCACCGCTCTAGGCGCCGGGATCGCGAAGCAGGGCATCCTGGGCTTCGGGATCCCCGCGGGACAGAATCTGCTTCGTGAAACCCGCGGATTCTGTCCTGCCCGTGACAGTCATAATGCACGCCGTTCATCGCAAAAGTGCAGAGTAAAGGAGTCGGGAGCCCGGTGACGGGCAGGTGGGGCCCGCGTGCGCGTGCTCGCTGCGCGTGCACGCTGGCCGGGCGCGTTGGGCTCCGGGCCGCGCCTGGGGGAAGCGGGGGCTGCCTTCGCGCTTACCTGCAGGTCGGGCCGCTCCCCGGGGTCCTCGGCCTGCATCTGGCCCAGCAGCGCTTCCAGCTCCCGGCTCAGCCTGGGCTGGGGCTCGGGCTCCGTCACATAGTCGAGGGCTGCCTTCAGCGTGGCCCCCAGAGAGTAGATGTGAGCCTGCGGCAGCACCAGAGAGCCCGCTGGGCGTGGGGCAGGGCCTCGCAGCCTCCCGGGGTAGTGCCTGTCCCCAGGCAGCAGCCCCTGCTCCTCTGGGCCAGGCGCGCCTGCTCCTTACAGGGCCGCCTCCCCTGCCCCCAGCACGGCGCCTCTCCTGGCCCCGAGCCGCCCCGGTGCTCCCGGGCCTGGGGTCTGTGCCGGCCCCGCTGCACCAGCCCCAGCCCACCTCCCCGGCACAGGCCCTCGCCTGGCACCTGCCCTGTCTTCAGAGGGCCAGCCTTTTCTTTTCCAAATGTATGCTTCAAAAACCGATTTGAGGAGGAGGCAAGGCAGGTTTCTTGCAGTTTGGAAGTCAGGGTTTTCCCCTGTGTGAGTCGGGCTCTTCACCCCATGCCCGCTGGGACAGGCTCACAGGGAAGGCCTCGCCCTCGGGGCCGGGAGGGGCTGCCGATCCCCGTGGCCAGGTGTCCTCCAACACCATCTGGCCTTCTCGCCTCATCCCAGGACCACGCACGGGGCGCTTCATCATCCCCACGTCACTGACAGGAAGCTGAGACCAGAGAGGTTCAGGAACCTGCCTGGGGCCACACAGCTGGGCCAGGAGGAGCCGGTGGGGGCCCTGAGCCATGTGGCTCCAGAGAGGTGGGTCACACAGCTCCGGAGTAGAGGCCAGGCCCCCAGAGGCCAGCTCTCCCCACCTCCCTGCCCCAGGGCTACCCCCACCCCAACCAGTGAGTCCCCCACCTCCAGCCCTGGCACTCTGGTCCGGGGTCAGCACCTAGCCAGGGCCAGACTCAGCATGGCTGAGTGGTGGGGTCCTGGCCCTCTCCCTGGGCAGCCTCGTGACCCAGCAGGGACGTCTTGCCCGGCCTCCTCACAGGACCCTCGGACCCCACCTTCCTGCTCTGTGGGGAGGTCTGAGACCACAGGCTCTTGCTGTTGTTCTAGGGCTGTCTGGTTTGCACTGGCTGCCTGGCTGAGATGCGCCTTCCTGACCCACCTCCCTGCCAGCGTCTCTCTCAGGAGCTGAGCACGTGGGAGTCCACCCCTCGCCACTCAGGGCAGTTTCTGTGTCTTGCTGTTGGGACCAGCGCTGCAGCGGCCGTCCTCACGTGGCCATCTTTGTGCACCCACAGTACGTTCACGAAGGCTCAGGCCCCGTAAGTGGGGCTACCAATCGGGGCTACATCCGTTCCATTTGCAGTTTTCGGAGCTGCTGAGGAGCTTCCCTCGGGAGTAACCGGCCCAGCCGTGTGCGTGTGTCTGTGTGTGTGTGTGGGGGTCAAACCCCCTCCCCCTTCCAGCTCGCAGCCTCTGCAGCTTCCCCAAGCTCAGTGTCTCGTGCTAACCTGCATTTCTGTGACCGTGAGTGAGACCAAGTGTCTGTTCATCTCTATTCGCTGTTTTAAATTTTCCTCTTTAAGCCCGTTCATGGACTTTGCTAATTTGACCGCTGAGCTGTTGCCTGTTTTGAATGCACTCTTGGCACATGAAGGGGCTCATCCCCGGTCTGTGTGTCACACGGATGTTCTGTCACTTATGTTTCAACTTTTTCATGTGTCTTTTGACATTCAAAAATTCTAATGTTTAATTTGTGAAACTGGATAATTTTTTTTTGTGTTTTTTTTTGTGTGTGGTACGCAGGCTTCTCACTGTTGCGGCCTCTCCGTTGCGGAGCACAGGCTCCGGACACGCAGGCTCAGCGGCCACGGCTCACGGGCCCAGCCTCTCGGCGGCACGTGGGATCCTCCCGGACCGGGGCACGAACCCGCGTCCCCCGCATCGGCGGGAGGACTCTCAACAACTGCGCCACCAGGGAAGCCCTGGATAATTTTTTATTGGCTTCTTAAGAGGACCTTCCCTATAGCCCAAGACAATAAAAACAGCTTACTTCTGCTTTTTCCAATACTTTTATAATTTTAAAGCATCTAGCTCTAATCCCTGTGGGTTGTACCTTTGGGCTGGCGTGCTGCAGGGATCTGGTTTTGTCTCCTTCCTGATGGAGAGCCACCTCCATCTCCCACACTGTTAAAGAAGAGCCCACCCTCTGTCCACCCTGAACCCTCGTCCTGCTGCCCTCAGCTCCCCAGGGCTCCAGGCTCTAGCTGGCCTCCCCTCCTCTTACTCTGTGTCTCTCCCTCTGTCCAGACTGTGCCACTGTGCTATTTTAATTATGGTAGCTTCAGAGTGCATTTTCTTTCTTTCTTTGTTTTTTGTTTTATGCTGAGCCATGTGGCTTGTGGGATCTTAGTTCCCCAACTTGGGTTCGAAGTGAAAGCGCCAAGTCCTAACCACTGGACTGCCAGGGAATTCCCCAGAGTGCATTTTCATACCTGGTGGACAAATGGCCCTCCACTTTTTTCCCCAGAAATGTTTGATTATTTTCACATGTTTCAGGTTTAAGAAAGATATATATATAGGTCCTCCCATTCCCATTAAAAAAGAAAAACCCAAAAGGTTGGAATTTTATTGTAACAGCACTGACGTTGCAGAATTTGGGAAGGACCAACGTCATACAAGATGAAATACTTGGATGTCAGCAAGATGGCTGTCCCTAGATCATATCCCCCTCAACAACAATTTGGCATCCATCTGTAGACAAAATTTCCTTTGTGGGAGCTGTGGGATCCAGCAACATATGCCAAGGGACCTGGCAGGCATCTTGCCCAGCTGTGTGTCAGGTGAGAGGCAGACAAACCTCTGTCCTGGTTGTGGACCCTTTAGCTAGACTAACTAGGGAAAAAAAGAGAGGACTCAAATAAATAAAATCAGAAATGAGGGACGAGACATTACACCCGATACCACAGAAACACGAAGGATCATGAGAGACCACTATTTATATGCCAACAACTTGGATAGCCTAGAAAAAATAGATGAATTCCTAGAAACCTACAACCTACCAAAACTGAATCACGAAGAAATAGATAATCTGAACAAACTATTACTAGTAAGGAAATCGAATCAGTAATCAAAAACCTCCCAACAAAGAAAAGCCCAGGACTAGATGATTTCACTGGTGAATTCTACTAACATTTATTTAAAGAATTAATACCAATCCTTCCCAAATTCTTCCAAAAATTGAAGAAGAGGGAACACTCCCAAACTCATTTTATGAGGCCAGCATTACCCTGACATCAAAGCAAGATAAGAACAGTACAAGAAAACTATAGACCAATATCCCTGATGAATATAGATGTAAAAATCCTCAACAAAGTATTAGCAAACTAAATTCAAGAGTACATTAAAAGAATCATATACCATGGTCAAGGGGGATTTGTCCCTAAGATGCAAAAATGGGTCAATATACACAAATCAGTAGATGTGAGTCACCATATTAATAGAATAAAACATAAACATCATATGATCATCTCAACAGAAGCAGAAAAAAGCATTTGGCAAAATTCAGCATCCTTTCATGGTAAAAACTCTCAATGAACTGAGTATAGAAGGGATGTACCTCAACATAACAAAGGCCGCATATTACAAGCTCACAGCTAACATCATACTCAATGGTGAAAGGTTGAAATCTTTTCCTTTAAGTTCAGAACAAGACAAGGATGCCCACTATCATCATTCCTTTTCAACACACTGGAAGTTCTAGCCAGAGCAATTAGGCAAGAAAAAGAAATAAAAGGCAACCAAACTAGAAGGGAAGAAATAAAACTGTCTCTATTTACACATGATACGATCTTATACATAGAAAATCTTAGATGCCACCAAAAATCTTTTAGTAACAACAAATTCAGTAAAATTTCAGGATACAAAATCAGCATGCATAAATCAGTTACATTTCTATACACTAACAATGAAATATCTAAAAAAGAAATAAAGAAAATAATCACACTCACAATAGCATCAAAAACAATAGAATATTTAGGGAAAACAATAAAATATTTAGTAATAAATATAACCAAGCAGGTGAAAGATCTGTACATTGCAAAGAATAAGACTTTGATGAAAGAAGTTGAAGACACAAATAACTGGAATGATATCCTGTGTTCATGGATAAGGAGAATTAATATTGTTAAAATGTCCATCCTACCCCAAGCCATCTATAG
Organism: Kogia breviceps; assembly: GCF_026419965.1. NCBI lineage: Eukaryota > Metazoa > Chordata > Mammalia > Artiodactyla > Physeteridae > Kogia > Kogia breviceps. The sequence continues at coordinate 441,431 of NC_081311.1, forward strand.
GATGAATGCAATTTCTATCAGTAGTCCTATGGCATTTTCATAGAAATAGAAAAAAAAATCCATAAGTTTGTATGGAACCACAAAAGACTGCAAATAGCCAAACCAATCCTGAGAAAGCACAAAGCTGGAGGCATCACACTTCTTGGTGTGTGTATTACACAGCTCTAGTAATCAAACCAGTATGGTATTGGCATAAAAACCATCACATGGAACAGAATTGAGAGCCCAGAAATAAAACCACACATATACAGTCAACTAGTATTTGACAGGGGAGCAAAGAACCCTTACTGCAAAAGGGCAGTCTCTACAATAAACGATATTGGGAAAACTGGACAGCCACATGCAAAAGCATGAAACTGGACCTGTATGTTACACCACACACAAAAACTAACTCATAATGGATTAAAGAATTAAACATAAGACCCGAAAACCATAGAAATCATAGAAGAAAACATAGGGGGAAAGCTCCCTGACATTGCTCTTGGCAATGATTTTTTTGGACATAATACCACAAGCACAAGCACCAAAAGAAAAAACAAATAAATGGAACTACATCAAACTAAAAAGCTTCTGCATAGTAAAAGAAACAATTAACAATGTGAAAAGGCAACCTATGGGAGAAAATATTTGCAAACCATTTACCTCATAGGGGGATAATATCTGAAGTAGATAAAGAACTCACACAACTCAAGAGCAACAAAATAATCTGATTAAAAAATGGGCAGAGGGGGATCTCCCTGGTGGCCCAGTGGCTAAGACTCCATGCTCCCAATGGTCAGATCCTACGTGCCACAACTAAGAGTTCGCATGCCACAACTAAAAGATCCCGCCTGCTGCAACTAAAGATCCCGCCTGCTGCAACTAAGACCTGGCACAGCCAAATAAATAAATAAATAAATATATTTTTTTTAAAAAAAGATGCTATTTGTAAAAAATGGGCAGAGCAACTGAATAGACATTTTCCCAGGAAGACATACAAATAACTAACTAGTACATGAAAAGATGTTCAACCTCACTAATCGTCAGGGAAATGCAAATCAAAATCAAAATGAGATATCATCCCGCACCTGTTAGAATGGCTGTTATCAAAAAGACAAGAGATAACAAGTGTTGGTGAGAATGTGGAGAAAAGGGAACCCTTGTGCACTGTTGGTGGGAATGTAAATTGGTGCAGTCACTGTGGAAAACAACGTGGAGATTCCTCAAAAAATTAAAAATAGAACCTCTATATGATCCAGCAATCCCACTTCTGTGTGTATATCCAAAGGAAATGAAATCAGGCTCTCGAAGAAATATCTGCACCCCCGTGTTCACTGCAGCATTATTCACAAAAGCCAAGACATGGAAACAATCTGTCTTTGGGTGAATGGACAAAGAAAATGTGGTCTGTATACACAATGGAATGTTATCAGCCTCAAGAAAGAAGGATGGTCGTTGAGGGCATTATGCTAAGTGAAAGAAGTCAGACAGAGAAAGACATACTGTATGATCTCACATGTAGAATCTAAAAAACTGAACTCATAGAAACAGAGAGTAGAATGGAGGTTGCCAGAGGCCTGTGGGCGGCGGGGAACGAGGAGACACTGGTCGAAGGGCACAAACTTCCAGTTACAAGACGAATAGGTTCTTGGCATCTAACGCACAGCATGGTGGCTACAGTCAACAATACTGTACTGAGTACTTCACAGTTCCTAAGAGAGTAGACTTTAAATGTTCTCACCCCCAAAAAGAAGTGGTAATTAGTGGTGGAGGTGTTAGGTGTTAACTAACCCTACGGGGAAATAGTTTTGAAATATGTCAAGTATATCAAATCATTAGGCTGTAGGCCCTGAACTTACACAACATTAAATGTCAGTTTTGTCGCAGTAAAGCTGGAAAAAATCCTTAGTGTAGGGACAGGGTCCGTCTCCTTTTCTCGTGCCTTGTTTTTTCATCTTTAGAAAAGTGGTTTGCTGTGCACTTTCACCCCTTCCTGCCATGTTCACTCCCGGGCTTTCTGTGGTCGTGGCTGTTATAAGCGGGACATTTTCCATTTCCTCTCGAACTGGTAACTACCACCACGAAGGAAAGCTACGTACTTCGGGGGTTGTACCTTGCCTTCCGCTGACTTCTGCAGTCTTTTATTCTATCATTTTCCACTGAAGCCCCTGAGCTCTCAGGCTCGTCACCTACAGACAACGCCAGGCTGCTCAGGAGGGTGTCCGGCGACCCGCTCGGGGCCCTGTGAACACGGCTGGCGCCCACGCTGACGGCCCGGAGTCTGTCCGCTCTCCCTGTGCACGAGGCCGGGCTCCTGGGCCGCTGCCAGCCTCTCACGGGAGACACTGGCACCCCCGCCCTGGTCCCTAGGTGGACGGCAGCCCGCTCCCCACCTCACACGCTGACCTCGCCCTCCGCACCCAGGGCCTCCGCCTGGGCCCCCACAGAGCCAGCACCCAGGGCTTCCTGAAGGGGCCAAACGGAGCTCAAGCTGCTGCACAGACTCAGGCAGACGCCTTGGTTTGGGAGCCCTGCTGGGTGCTGGGGGTGGAAGGAAAGGCAGATCCTACGAGCCCCGACCTGCAGGCCAGGCCGCAGCAGTGAGGCCCCCAGCAAGTCACAGCCCTGAGGGTGAAGCCTGGCTCTGCACCAGGGTATCTGTTCCTGCCCTCCACACCCTGTTGTCCCCTCCAGGACCACTGGTACCCGTCTACCTTCCCACACATGCATCCATCCATCCGTCCATCCCCTCTCCGTCCGCTACCCACATTTATTTCTCCTCCCTCCCTCCCTTCCTTCCTACTTTTCTTTGTATCCGTATCTATATCTTTCTGTCCCCGTCCACCTTCATCCATCCATCCATCTCTTTTAGTTTGAAAATAACTCAGCAACAAACTTCTCATCGGCCGTCAGATGACACTGTCCACTACACACTGGCCAACACCAGCGCCTTTGGCCCTCGAGGTCCTTCCACCTTTTTTTTTTTTTTTTTTTTTTTTTTTTTTTTTTTTTTTTTTTTTTTTTGCGGTATGCGGGCCTCTCACTGTTGTGGCCTCTCCCGTTGCGGAGCACAGGCTCCGGACGCGCAGGCCTAGTGGCCATGGCTCACGGGCTTAGTTGCTCCGCGGCATGTGGGATCTTCCCGGACCAGGGCACAAACCCGTGTCTCCTGCATCGGCAGGCGGATTCTCAACCACTGCGCCACCAGGGAAGCCCGGTCCTTCCACCTTTAATCCCTGTCTTGGAAGCCCCTGGTGGTGATCCTGAGAACCCTACTCGCATCAAGTCCGCCCCGCTGTGGACCTCGGCCCACGAGGCAGGGTCCCACCTGCTCTGCTGCCATGTGAGCGCAGAGCGGGGACCCCAGCATCACGGCGGTGCCAACACCGGGATCGGGGCACCGGGGCCCACGCTGACACAGGTGTGAGGAGAGAAGGACCTGCTGGCTCCGTGGGAGGAGCAACAGGGAAAGTCACCGCCCGCCCGCTAGGAATTACGGCGACTCAGAGAAGAAGACTTGTCAGGATAGGAAGATTCGGGGACAGGAAGCATTAAAAAGGAAGGGGAGCCCCCTTGCTTCCCGCTAAGGACAGTCTCTCTCTTCCCCCCGAGCGTGGTCCCCATCCCTCGTCCCCCCCTGTCGTGGGCCTGCCTGTCCTTACACCCTGCAGCAGGTGGGGTCCCTGCCCCGGGAAAGCCCCTCCACCCAGGGAGCTCTGTCACTTGGAGAGTGGATGGCGAATCCCTTCCGTTGCTGGCCTCGCTTTCTCTGCAAAGGGAGGGGTACAGCGCCGTCTACACCCCAGAGTAAGGAGCAGACAACTCGGCAAACAAGGAAAAGCGACAAGGCGACAGAAGACCCGAATGGCCCAACGTGCGGGGAGGGACCCGTGGCTCTGCCTTTCTCCTGAACACTTAGAGGCCGTCGCAGGGTTATTAATTGGCCTAATTTCAATACTGTTGTGTCTCAAGGATCAGGGAGGCCAAGGAAGGGACTGGGAAGGGCGGTCAGTGGAGCAGTCAGAACGCACACCGCATCCGTCAGTAAACCGTGCCATGGAACAGTTACCATAGCAACGTTAAAGATCACTGATCACAGGTAACCGTAACAAATCTAATACTAATAATTTTAAAGCTTGAAATATTGTGAAAATTCCTAAAATGTGATAGAGATACAAAAGTGAACAAATGCAGCTGGCAAAATAGCACCGACAGACTTGCTCAATGCAGGGCGGCCACAAACCTTGTTTGTGAAAAATGCAGTATCTGCAAAGCACAATAAAGTGAAGTGCAATAAAGTGAGGTCTACCTGTATCACAATAAAAAATAAGAGAAACCCAACCCATTATTTCAGAAGAAATCCCAGTGGAAATAAAGAAACACCTAGAGGGACTTCCCTGGCGGTCCAGTGGTTAAGATTTTGCCTTCCGACACAGCAGGTGTGGGTTTGATCCCTGGTCGGGAGCTAAGATCCCACATGCCTCGCAGCGAAAAAACCAAAACATAAAACAGAAGCAATATTGTAACAAATTCAATAAGGACTTTAAAAATGGTCCACATCAAAAAGTCTTTCTTTTTTTTACAAAATAAAGAAACACCTAGAAGTGAATGATACCGCATATGCCGTGTGGCAAAACTCGTGTTCAGAGGGAAACTCTTAGCTTTAGGTGTTGACCCTAATATTAGGAAAGAAGAAAAGCTCAGACTGATGGGCTGCGTGTCCAACTCAAGTTAGGAAAACTCACTAAACTCGAAAGAAGCACAAGAAGAGACTGGAACATAAGAGCAGAACTGATGGAGAAGAAGAAACCAAGACGGGACAGGAGACCTCACAACATACAAGGTGGGCTCGTTGAAAAGCTGTTAGAAGAAACTTTCACGTATGGAGGTTTGGGGAAGTCACTCTGGCTCGTATGTGATTTGGCTTGAACTTTGTGCTGGTCAGAGCAGCCCGTCTTTTTTTTTTTTTTCTTTTTTTAAGATACATGTCCCTGTGCTCCAGGAGGGCAAAGAGAATAACAGTCATTTCATAATATTAATAACAATAATTACACTCATTCTTGACATTCACTCAGCACTCATTACACGAAGGGCTGCTAAGGAGATCAGGGCTACAGGACCTCAGAGGGGTGAGAAATCCTCACGGGATCCACTGGTTGGGAAGGCTTCTGGAAGGTGGTGGACTTGATGGGTGCAGAGAGGGGGCCCGGCAAGTCCTTCTGGGGGCAAATCATTGTGTGCTCGCTGCTGCCATGTCAGCTGCACTCACGTGCAGCCTGTCTTTAAAAAAAAATTTATTTTATTGAAGTACAGTTGATTTACATTGTTGTGTTAATTTCTGCTGTACAGCAAAGAGACTCAGTTATATATATATATATTCTTTTCATTATGGTTTATCACAGGATATTGAATAGAGCTCCCTGTGCTATACAGTAGGACCTTGTTGTTTATCCATCCTGTATAAAATAGTTTGCATCTGTTAATCCCAAACCCAATCCACCCCTCCCTCACCCGCCTCCCCCTTGGCAACCACAAGTCTGTTCTCTATGTCTGTGTGTCTGTTTCTGTTTTGTAAAGTTCATTCGTGTCATATTTTAGATTCCACATATAAGTGATATCATATAGTATTTGTCTTTCTCTTTCTGATGTACTTCATTTAGCATGATAATCTCTAAGTCCATCCATGTTGCTGCAAAGGGCATTATTTTATTCTTTTTTATGGCTGAGTAGTATTCCATTGTGTGTGTGTGTCTATGTGTGTGTGTGTGTGTATCACATATGTATATATATATATATATATATATATATATATCTCACATACACATATATATCACATCTTCTTTATCCATTCATCTAGAGCAGCCTGTCTTAAGTCCTGCTGAACACACATTGTACAACTGCTTTAACCATTAAAGAAAAGGATATATTTAAAAATCAAAATGGAGTAACTGTGGTTCAGGCATCCAGGATGGAGCCGGGTGGCTGCTGTGGATGTGGTTTCAGACACATTCCTGCATCTCTGAGAACTTGAATTCGGGACCCTATCAGACTCAATGACACCACCAGCCGTTCTCAAAACAGTATCTGCCAGCAGCTGCCACCCACAACCTTAGGTCTCAAGTCTCTCCTTGTAACTATGCTACCACTTCAGACTCCGACCAATCATGCTTAACCAGCACCCTTACTTCTTGCAGCTCCAATCCTAATTCCTGACAAACGACTTAAGGAATTTTGTGGATTTTGCCTTTATAAGCCTTTCCCATTTTGTAGCCTGGGGAAAATGATTCAAGTGCTTCTTGAATCTGTGTCTCTCAGGCTATAGTCCTCAGTTTGGCTCACATAACACTCTTTCCTTTCCTATTATGAATTGTTATTGATTATTTCTGTCGACAAAACTAAGAAAAGATATAACCCCACCTCCTCGGCAAGGCTGGCAAGAGAAAGTACAAATAAATCATCCAAGGAGTGGACGAGAGGGCACCTACGATGATGCAGGGATTCAGAAAGGACCTCACCTGCAACTTTAAAAACACAGGTAACAATGGGTAAATTTTTAGAAACATATGGTTTACCACGAAGCTGACTCAATAAGAAAACAAAACAGATAAATCCTATAATTAAAAATAGAGCAGCAATTAAAAATCTTTGCTCCAAGGAAACAGATGGCTTCATAAGTAAGTTTGACCAGACTTTGAAGGAACAGACCATCCCATTCTTACATAAGCTACTACATGGCAAAGGAAGCGGGGGCATTTACACACAGCCAGGATAGTCCTGATGGCTCACACGAGTCAGAAACATCAAGAGAATGGAAAACTACCGGTCCACTCGAGAAAAATACAGAGACCCAGAGCAAGCATTAGTCAACCAAATGCAACGGAGTAAAGAAAAAATAGGGCACAGCCAGTTTAGGTTTCTCTGAGTAGGAAAGGTTGATTTAACGCTAGAAAATAAAAAAGGGAGATATTAACATCTTAATGATCATTTCCAAGTGTGCAGAAGCATTTCCTGATAGAACTCCATCCCTCTGGCACAGTGGGGACCTCAGGGGGCCGCTGCAGATGTCACCCAGGGTGGCGAGGTGGGAAGAGCTCTCTCAGGATCGTGGGGAAATCACTGACCCCGTCACACTGCTGCTCCAGGCCCACTCAGGACACGTGGAAGGGGAACCTGGCACGAAGCCTTTGGACGGCAGGATCAACACTGCCTGCCGCCTTCTGCTGGTGATTTGATCAGTTAAACAGAAAAACTAAGAGACTCTATAAGTTATCAGAAATAATAAAAGAATTTACCAAGATGGCTGGTGTAAGAGGAAGATGTTTGAGCGAACTGCATTTCTGTAGACTTGCCCCCAAAGCAAAAAAACGTGCTTAGAAAGATGACCACCCATTTAGAATAGAATCAGAAAATATCTCATTCCTGAGAATAAACTAGTAAAGGATTTCCAAGTAAAACTTACAATAAAGGTTTTAAAGTGTTACTGAGACAGTAAATTAGAGCTAAATAAATGAAGAAGTATTACATGTATAACATACTCTAGGGGTATGAATTCTCCCCAAACTGATGTACACATTCAGAGCCGTTCTAGTCAAAATGCCAACAGAGCTTTTCCTGGAACTTGATACTAATTCTAAAATGTATGTGGAAGAATAAAGAGTTAAGAATAGTCAGAACGCTTCTGAAAAGAACAGGGACCGGGCATGTTCGCTGTGAGATGCTGGGCTCGTGGCGGAGCTGGGGCCAATAAAAGCAGCTCTAGTGCAGGGGTGGGCAGACCCCCATGGGCCCCATGGGCCCACCCCCGGGGTGGAAGCAGACCCATTTTCGCCTGGAACTGGGGTGTATATGGCTTAGGTGGCGCGTACCGGGGCCAGCCAGCAAACAGCTGGGAGCAGCGGTCATCCACACCAAAGAAATGAACTTGGGTCCTTGCCTCGCACACATAGCAAATCAAGGCCGGGACTTTCCTGAGGTCCAGTGGTTAAGCCTCCACACTCGCAGTGCCGGGGGCCGGGTTTGATTCGATCCCTGGTTAGGGAACTAGATCCCACATGCTGCGACTGAAGATCCTGCGACTAAAAGACCTGCCGCAACGGACCCAGCACAGCCAAATAAATAAATGAATATTAAAAAAAAATCAGCCTCAGGCAGATTACATGTGAAGAACAAAACTTTAAAACTCTTGGTAGAAAATGTCAGTAAATATCTGTTGGATCTTGAGGCTGGCAAGGTTTCTTAAGGCACAAAAAAACACAGTGAAAGAAAACACCGATAATTTGACTATATTAGAAATTAGAAACTTTTTTTTTCCATCAGAGGATGCCTTCAGGCAGCTTTTCTCAAAGCGTGGTTCCAGAGGCTAAACAATTTCCCACCAACAGGCCGTGGAGGCTGCCAGGGCCGCGGGCCTGTGCTGTCACAGCAGACTGGACGCAGACGTGGCCGTGAGAACCCAGGCCTCCGCTGAGCCGGGCATTCAAGAGATTTACAAACATGTAAAGCGATGCCACTCTCCTCACTGTTTTTTTGGAGGGGAATATTGTTATTTCTCATGAAAATATGTTAATATGTGCCAACATGCAATGGCTTTACAGTTGTCATTGAGTGAATTAATAGGTAGACTTTTTACACACTTCTCCGTTTTAACCTGTAATTCAGTGAAGTACTGGCAGATGTAACCCCCACAAACCAAGCTCTCTGGGCACTCAGTGATTTTCGGGAGTGTAAAGGGTTCCAAGAACCAAAAAGTTTGAGAACCACCGCCTTCAAGGAAGTGAGACACATGGTGGACATGGCATTTGCAGTCCTAACAAAAGGGACGAAAATACAGGGAGGAAAGCTGAGCAACTGGATAGAGATGGGCTCTCGTGCAGAGGGGTCCCCACCCCCCCACCTGCAGGCCCACTGTCCTGCCCGACAGGAACACAAGCCCTGGTGACCCCGGCGGAAGCGACCCCGCAGGAGGGGCTGAGGGGTCTCTGGGCGCTGGGGCGAGTGCACCTCAGGCAGCCCCGTAGGAGAGAGTTGCCTGCTCTGCAAGCGACCCCGCCGCCCCGCTGGGAGCTCCCGCTGGACACACGGAGGCCACGCGGAGCAGCGCTGACCCCACCAGGCCTCCCCCCACGGAGGACATGACACCCAGCGCGGGGGAGTCTAGGGAAACCACCAAAAAGGAAGTTCCAGAAGCTAAGGCGCAGCAGGAGACTCTTTAGAAAGCGAAAGCAGCACGAGCGAGCGGCCCCCTCCTCTAGGCCCCCTACCCACCTCGCTGCACTGGGGGTGCCCAGGGGCCCCGGAGGCCTCGGCGCCCTTGGCCTTGTCCCGGGCGTCTCTGCCTCTCACTCTCTGGGGTGACTCTCCGGGCCGTGGCTGCCCCTGCCAACCCCTCAGAGGGGCTGTGACTCCGGTCAGTCACCACCGGTAATGCCAGGCGCTTTTAACAGCGTAAATGTAGTCAATTCGCACGCAAACACGCTACGCGCTGTAGTGAGGAGCTTGCGGCCAGGAACAGGCTTTCGCTGCAGCCAAGTCGCCGGGGACCCGAGGGGGCAGAGGTGGGAGGGCCCCCCGAAGCCCCCGGGGCGCCGACCGCGGGCTCTCACTGCCGCCAGGTGACGGTCCGCGGGGGGCCGGGCACTGGCCCACCTGCTGCCACTTACCTCAAAGGTGTTCCCAGTCACATCGAACTCTGGGGGGACAAAGGCTCCCTCGGGGTCGTCTGGGGAGGGAAGAGAAGGCGCCGGGTCGCACGGCGACCCTCCCTTCCCAGCCCCGCCCCCCGGCCCGGGTCACTGGGGAGGACAGGCTTCCAGGCGCTCCGGGGACGGGGAGCTGCGAGCACCAGCGCGTCCCGAGCCCCCAACGGTGGGGAGGGGGCGGAGGTACCGGCAGGTTACCATGGAAACCCGGCTCCGGGACCACCGGCCCAGGGAGGGCCCGCGTCCTCTTGCCGACTCTGCGCTCAGTTCCCCTGCGGGCGCGCGCCCGCGCCTCACCGCTGAGCTGCTCCATGAAGCACACGTTCCCGCTGGTGTTGAAGGCCAGGGTGTCGGGCGTGAGGCACAGGGTCTGGAAGATGGCCGAGTGGGCGACGCTCCTCATGGCCAGGCTGCACTCCAGGCACACGGCCCAGGCCTCCTGCTCGCTGAGGCCGCTGTCCCGCAGGGAGAGGATGTCGGCCAGGGACACGTTCTCCTGCAACACGGGCCTGGGCTGAGCTGCGGCGCCTGCGGAGGGGCAGCGGGCCTGCGGACAGGCCCCCGCGGCCCCCAACGTCCAGACAGCTCCCGGGAAGCAGACGCCACGCCGCAACGTTTCACTTTATGTCGGGAACGAGGTTCTCGGCAACATCGTAAGAGACCCCACCAGACGTCCCACGGCTCCCGGACGTCAGGAGCTGCCGAGCATGTGCTGCACATCGGCTGCCACGGGAGCAGGTGTTTGCCCGGCCTGCCCTTCGTCCCAGACCGGGCGGCCCCCCGCCGTTGGCCCGGCCCCACGCGCTCAGCACACAGACCTCGGTGGGCACGCAGGGAGCCTCCCCTTTTCAGCTTGGGAGCAGGTGAGCGGATGCAGGAGTGAGGGAAGACGGAGCTGTTGCCACGAAGGCACAGCCGTGCGCGAGGAGCCGCCAGCCCGGTGAATGTGACGTGAGCCTACGACAGTCACGGGACACGCGAGAACATGCTCATGACAGCACGGCTGCAGAGCTGCCTGGACAACGGCTCCGGGCGGTGCACGTGGAGGACACGGTCGCACGGCTCCTGCACAGCTAGACTCCGAGGCCGCCCACACAGCGGGCTCCACCTCCAGGTCTGACTCAGCCGTGGCTGTGCCACCCACAGTCACTCACACACACACGTGTGTGCACAGAGCGCGCTAACACAATCTGTCAGGCACGTGTGCACGGACGGACCCACGCCAGCATGCACACAGCTCTCACACATTTACTTACTAACTTTGATGCACAGGCACGCAACACCCACACATCCACACACGTGCCCACGTGTTCACACAAGTCACACATGCACAAACACATTCATCAACGGGTGCACACAATACACAGGCCCACACATCAGACACCCTGTACCTCACAGGCCTTTTCTGGCCCATTGTGTGACGCCCTGGTTAGCTCCCACACACCACCAGCCTAAGGAGGGGAGGGGGACTGAGGGAGCCAGGCTGGGAGCTGGGGCCTGGGGGAGCGGGCCGGAGGGTCAGGCAAGGTCCTGGACACCCAGACTCGGAGGGCAGGGTGGAGAGTCAGGGAGAGTTGGGGGTGGAGGTCGGGGTGGGTTGGGGGTGGAGGTCGGGGTGGGTTGGGGGTGGAGAGTTGGGGTGGGCTGGGGGTGGAGGTCGGGGTGGGCTGGGGGTGGAGGTCGGGGTGGGTTGGGAGTGGAGGGTCGGGGTGGGTTGGGAGTGGAGGTTCGGGGTGGGTTGGGGGTGGAGGTCGGGGTGGGTTGGGGGTGGAGGTCGGGGTGGGTTGGGGGTGGTACAGTAGAGAGGTACCCCTGCTTCCGCCCCCCCCGCAACTAGCTCTCCCTCCAGCCTCCTTGCTCCATCCTCCCAGCACACAGGATGTTCTCACGTGTAGCCAAGCTGCCGGGTCCTAAAAGGAGCCTACAGTCTCCTGCCCTTGAACTTCTCCCACCTGTACTGCACGGGGCCCCTGAGCACAGCAAAGGAGATGAAGGGTTTAAACCCAGAGAGAAAGCAGCAGCATGAGGCGCCGCTGTGTGTGTGTCTGGCCAAGCAGCGTGCGGTGTGCGGGGCGGCAGGGGGGGCACGCAGCAGGTCTGCCCGTGTGACGAGGCTCATCCCACGCCTGTTCCTTCCCAGTTCAGGGAGGGGCTCGGTGACATCCTCCTGGGCCCTCTCAGCTCTTTCTATTGGGGGAGTGGTTAAGATGGATGAGGAAAAGGCAGCTCTGAGAGCAGAGCCCCTTGCTGCGCTCCCGTATTGTACTGACCCTGGGAGGAGGGTGGACAGGGCATAGCAAAAAGCAAGGCACACGGTTAGACTGGGGTGGCAGAGAGGCTCGGGAACCAGAAATCTCAGCTTCCAAACCTCCCGGCTGGGTTCCCCGGGTTTGCTGATAAAAGGTCTTCCTGATGTGGCTCCACCTGGGGGCCTCTCTGGCCCACCCAGGACCCCTCACGACTCGGGAGAGCCCGAGGCTCCCAGGGATGCCCGCGAGGCCTGGTTAGAGAGACACCTGGGCACCGTGTGCACACAGAGGCCTGCACGGTAAACAGCCCGAGGACCCCGTGGGCTGGGTTATTTAGGAGGGTGAGTGCGACCCAGTCCCACTACAGCGGCCTCGCCGACTCTCCACTGGCCGTTGGCGCACAGCTGTGACCGACGTGCTGCCAGGAGACGGGAGCCCAGGGCAGAACCACGGCACGGCTTCCTGCTCAGGCCCAGGCCCATGCCTCTGCTGCCCCTGCCCAGCGGAAAGATGCGCTGGTGAGGTGGAAACTCCTCGGGGCAGCTGGACACCTGCTCCCCATTCGTGGGGAGCACCCGCTGGGGAGAGCACCTGCTGGGGGGATTCTCTGCGTGACTCTATGGGGTGACTTCCATGGGTCCTGAGTCACTGCTTCCGGGTGGCTGAGGCCTCCACTCACTGGTCTTAGCTCCTCTGAAACCCCACTGTTACACCGGGAAGGCGGGATGCAGCTGAAGCAGGTTCCAGGACGGCACCGAGGGACACTGCAGGCCCCGACACACCCGGGCAGCTTGTGCCACACGCTGATGGACCCTGGACACTGCGCCCACGGTCGCCTCCCTCTGGGACCCGCAGCCCGCCCCTCTGGTCCATCCTGCTCTGGCCCAGGCAGGAAAAATGACCCTTCCTTGCCTGAATCCACAGCCCAAGTAGGGCAGGCGGGGGTGCTGGGCCGCCTTGGCTAATGGGCCAAAGACAAGGACAGGGAGAGACCAGGAAGCAGGTGTTGGCCATTTAGGCCCCCTCAGTCCACCCCTACCCCCCAATTCCAGCCCTGATAAATGGGAGCCTGTGCTCTTCCCAGAGGGGCAGCTCATTACCCCATGGGCCCTGAGCCTCACACCATGAGGCCCCAATTCGCACTCAAGGGGACGGTGCCTGGAGGCCGGCAGGGGCTTCACAGGCCAAGATGGATGTTTGTGTGCATGCGTGGTGCGCGCGCGCACGTGTGTGTGTGTGCGCGTGCGCGGGGTGACGCGCTACGAACAGAGAAGCCAGCGAGGCTCCTCCAGACGCCTGTGCTCCAGCCTCGCCCCCGCGCGCCCACCAGGGGCTGCTGCAGGCTTGGGGAGACTTCCATCCCGCCACTGCCCACGTGACCTGACCCGGTCATTGCCGGCCAGCTCCATCTCCTGGGTATAGAGCCAGCCTTCCGGGCAGACCCAGAAGCTACCGGAGCTCGCACCTCACCCTTCACTGCTACCCAGTAAGGCGCTGCCTGGGTGGGCTCTGGGGGGAGATCTGAGGGGGAGACCACCCAGGGCAGGAAAGAGGGCCCCCCTTGCAATGGTGTGGGCACAGATTCAACCCCCATCCTGCCTGGGAGCGGGGCTTGGGAGGCAAGAGGACGCGGCTTCCCAGGGCGGCCCCTGTCGCCAGTCTGGGTCCTAGAGGGCAGTGCTGGCTTCCTGCTGTGGGCTGCTGTCCAGTGACAGCAACACGCCGGCCGTGCAGGAGCTTCTGGCCCACAGACGCAGACTACGAGCCAGGGCCACGTGGGAGCCACAGGACCCAGGGGTCATTCTGCATATTTCAAATGCTCCCCATCTGCTTTCAGATCCCCAGGCCCAGCCCAGCTCCCGGCCCACAGACGCTGGTGAGATGCCCCGCTGGGCTCAGGAGGGATAAGAACACTCCTTACCCCTCGGGGGAGTCTGGGGACTGGGAGACGCCCTGCCCACCGAGGGCCCCTGAAGGCCAGTGGCACCGCCTGCCTCCCGATGGCCTGGGGTCTGCCTGAGCTGCAGTTGTTCTGCCTGATCCGCACCCTGGCCTTAGCTTGTACCGATGCAGTGGTGCTGCCTGCAGGTGGCCAGGGGCCGGGTGGGCTGTGACCTCCAGGGCCTTGCTGGGCGGTGCTGGCCCCCTCAGCACGCCCCCCGTGGGGTCTCTGGCCCTGAGCTCTCGCGCTCAAGCGTCGCCCATGGGTCATGTGTCTCTGGGGCAGGTGCCCAGACTGAAGTTGCTGGGACACGAGTGCAGGCATCCCCATTCCACTATCGGATGCCAAACTGTTTTCCAAAGAGGCTGGTCCACTCCATCCCCCCTGCACCCTGGCAGACAGGCAGGGCCGCTACCACCCATTCCCCACCAACCTGGGCCACCGTCCAGCTTTCTGGTTCCCGCCAACCTGGCGCTTGTGGGAAGGTTTTCGCAGCGGGTGTATTTTGTGTTGCCTGATAATAATGAAGTCAAACATTTTCTCATATGTCCACCAGCAATTTGGATTTTCTCTGGGGTCACAACAGGGCATGGACGTTCCAGGGGCTCCTGCGGGGTGGGGTCCACAGGGTTCTATTTCCTGAGCTCACTGTGGTCAGTTGATATAATTAGCTGTATAACCAGCAAATGCCTGTGTCTCATGTGGCTTGTACAGTCCTGGGTCTGGCACCCACCGTCCCTCCCTGGAAGCTGCCCGCTGTCCTTGGCCACGGTTCCCTCCGGGGGCTCCTCCAGCATATCGGATACAGCCTGACTACACAATGTTGTGCCAGGCAGTCACATGTCCCTGGCGGGGATTTAAAACCTTCAACACCAACCACACCCAACGCGTGCAGGAAGCAGGGACATTCTTCCCGTTTCACGAGAACACACCCGAAGGCAGTGCCTCTCTCTCCAGGGAGGGTGCAAGAAGTTTAAGGAGCCCTGAACTTCCCGGCTGGATGCTACTACAAAGGTGGCATCCCACTTCACCTGGAGGTGACGGCCACAGGGAGATGGGGACCCCCGGCCCCACGCACTGTGCACAGCTGGGGCTGCTCCAGCCCCGAGGGGGCGCTGGGGACACTGTTACCAGGTGGAGGCCTCAGGGCACGGCCGAGGACAGACGGGGGGCTCGGGATTGAGGCTTTGGGTCCAAATCCTGGCTCTGCCTGTCCTGTTTCTTTGGCATCAGTCACCGGCTCGGTGTGCCAGGCATGGAGGAGGCCCTGGAAGTGTGGGGCAGCCAGTGCAGAAAGGCTCCATGTGGAGAACCACATTCTGCACCTGGCTCGGAGAGTGAGTGATTTGCGGGGGAAGTGAGTCTTCCAACAGACACTTTAGAAATGCATCCTTCCGGGGGGAGTGTTTGAAGGCTGAGGGCTGGGAGCACCCTTTCTTGCTCCATCAAAGCCATGGAGATATCCACAGGGTTCTTTATTCCCTTGCCTTTCCTCTCTGCAGCCTTCTCTCTCTCGACGAATCCAGGCCACGGTGGGGCGGGGGGCAGGGAGAGGCAGCACCCCCCTCCCCCAGGGGCACTGCCTCAGCAGCCTCCTCAACAGACTCTGCCACCAGAAGGACTGCTTCTAGGGCATGAGCCCCTCTGTCCTCAGAGCCAGCTCTGCTGGGGAAGTGGGCAGGGGCCAGCTGAGGGCGAGGGACCTGGGGACCGCAGCTTCAGCTGTTATGACCCCCCTCTAGCCCAGGAAGGGCTGGCCGGGTCTGCCTCGCTGGCGGGCCTGGCCAGATGGGCACGTGGAAGGTCTTGTCATTTAGAGGGCAGCACTGCAACAGCGCTCTGCTGAGGGCGCACGGCACCAGCAGACCCCGCGGATGGGCGCCTGTACCTGCTAGGGACTGGGAGGGCATCTGCACACACCCCCAGCCTTGGGAGGCTACAGGGTCTTCTTGGGAGCAGCTGTGTCCTCTGGGGGCCACCTCTCTTGTGGCGGGGACTGGCTTGTTCAAGGGCCACGGAGTTTATTCATTTGACCCCAGCCCACGGTCTGTGGGGCACCTCGGGGAAGCCAGAGCTACGGGGACAAACCCAGGTGGGTGGGGAGGCGTCTCTGACAGAGAAGCGGGCAAAGTGGCCCAGTTAATGGCCAGAAGCCCCATGTGACAGAGACCCTGGCCCCTCTGCACCCTGGCTGGGGGCTCAGGACTTGGGCTCCTGACTGAAGGCCACTTTTGTCCTCTATGAGCAGGAATCAGCCCTCAGTCATGGGGGCCTACGCCACCCCCAGCTCCGGAACAGTCTGGCCTGACTGGGCTCTGCTGCCCGGAGCCTTCCACTGACCTCCTAGGGCCTCCGCAAGGAGGAATACAGCGCTCGGCCCTGCCGCTAGGCGCCCCCGCACTCATGCCCGCGATATCTGTAATCCGGAGCCCACCCCCGCAGGGCGCCAACTTCCTCAGTGACAGCCCACCCGCTGCTGTCCCAGGTGGCATCCCACGGTCCTGTCCCCTCTGGGGGAAAACGTTAAAGGCTGGTGCTGGGGGTGAGAACGGCTTTGGGAGTCCCCTGCTGCCAGGACCTGGCCCGGGGGCTGCGGGCCTGGGGACTCTCCGCGAACCCCTCCGTGGGAAACGGTGGGGGTCCCAGCGCGGGTCGGGGGCTCACCTCGTCCTCCGGCAGAGTGGGGAGCGGCTCGAAGTCGTAGAAGTCTAAGTCTTTGCCGTCCTCCTCGTAAAAATCCGCCGCAGCCGGGTCCATGGCCTGCATCCTCCGTGCGCCGGCGGCGGCGCCACACTCTCAGTCACCGCCTGAGTCGCCGCGCTCGCGCCGGAGGCGCACCCGCCGCCCGAGATCTACGCGGGGCCGGCGCCCCCCGCCTGGCCTCGCCCCTCCAGCGGCCTTGGCGCCCCGACCTCCGGCTCCGCGCACAGGCTCTGGCTCTGCGAGCCGGGATGGCTACGCGCGCAGGGCCGCCATGGCAACGCACGCCGCGACGCCCCCCGCGGCGCACGCCGGCCCCGCCCCCGGTGCGCCCCGCCCGCGCGCTGCCGCAGTGTCACCAGAGCGGGGACGGGGTGGGGACACCTGGGCGCGGGACTGGGGGTCGGGGCAGTCGGAAGGCGGTGCTCACTTTGCCGGGCAATTGGGGGCGACTGGGGCCTCCGAGGGCGTTCTGGGGACTTTGTCCCTCGGGGACGTTGGCCGCTTTCCTGGGGGATGCACTGCGGGGGGTGAGGAGGGGTGGAGGCCTGTGCGCGGTTGGCACCATTTGGGGGCGGGGCCAGTCTTGTGGCCGGCGTTCCTGAGCGGTGCGTCGCAGGCAGCCGCAGGCTCCGTGGGCACACGGATGGAGGGCCGCGGCCCAGCCCGCAGAGAGTGCCGGGCGGGTGGTCCACCCTCCACCCTGTCCCCCTCGCTCCCTGCCCCCGCCGGCCTGGGGCGGGGCTGCTGCAGTCCACGCGGGGATGGGGGGAGGGGCGGCTGCAGAGGTGCCCAGGAGGGGCAGGCAGGGCTGGGGGGGCCGGGCGGGGTGGGGTGGGGTAGAGTCCAGGGAGAAGACCCGTCTGAGCGGTTGGGGTCTGGCCTGCCCCTTTCTTGAGTTAGGGTCCCATGGATGGGGGACCAATAATTAGAGCATCATACCTTGCCAGCCTGCCTCCTCGGTGTGGAAAGGAAACCAAAAGAACAGACAAGCTCTCCCTCAATTTGGCAGTCCTGCTGGCTCATGACTAACTCTTTCACCGGGTTTCCTCAGCAAAGGGACGAGCCTTGCCCCAAGCCGGGGCCTGTGGCTGGGCAGAGAGCAGGACACCCCTCCCCCAGCCTGGCAGAGATCCAGGGTGCCCCCTCACAGTGAAGCAAAGAGCCGGGCAGCACAGCCTCCACGTCCTCCGCAGGAGGGAGACGGGGGTGGGGGGAGGGGGACCTCCCCCGGCACAGAGCAGGGGGTCAGAGCTCCCACAACACAGCGGGCACTGCGGCCAGGCTCACAGCAGCCACTCTGTAAATGCACCTCAGCGAAGGGAGCTGACTCGCGGCAGGCCCTGCCAGCTCCGAGGATGCAGGGGACTAATTCTACCCCGGCTCAGGTCTCGTGGCCCCGGGGCCCCTGCGATGTGGCCCCAGGTGGGCGAGGAGCGCCCGGTGAGGGGAGAAACTGGTGCGCAGCGAGGCCTCAGGCTGGCGGCCGGGGTGCCGGCAGCCCCACCTTGTACAGCCCACCCGAGGCACCTGAGAGAAGTGGGTCTGGCTGTCTGGGAGCTAGCTGGCAGCAGCCGCCAGGGCGGGCGGGAGGGCGGGTGAGGGCAGCAGCGGTTGGAGAAGATCCATTGCAGGATGAGTGCCTGGGCTGTCGGTGGGCACCACCCGGTCTCAGAGGGAGGCAGGCCCTGCTCCAGAGCCCCGGGGCTGCAGCTGCGTCCTGCGCTCGGACCCTGGGTCCACAGAGCCAAGTGCCCTGCCTGCAGGGGGCTGCCCCTCTGCAGTCTCCTCCCCTCTGTCCCAGGCTGGCATCGAAGGCTGTTGAAGCCTGCGTGTGGCCTTGACACCCCTCACCCGCCATCCAGCCTAAACACCCTCCGGGCGTCTCAGCTGTTGTGGGCCCAAAGGGAGGATGCCGACTTTATCACCTGGGTCTCAGGTCTCCCTGCAACCGGGCCCAGGGTCTAGGCTAAGGACTGAATTGGGGGGCGGCATGCAAACCCCTTAACCGAAGGAGCAGTGTCATCGCCAGTGCTTCTGGGCCTAACGGCATTGTCTACCTCGGAAAAAGGTGCATCCAATTTGGGTAAAATACAGAACAAATGGGCTGTAGATGCCGGCTGAGTCAGCTTTGGCTGTTACAGCCTAAAAGCACTTAGTGGGCATGACCCATCTCCTCGGTCAAGCAGGGACCAGGGTGCCTGGGCCAGCGGGGAGTCCTTCCTGGGACTCTTAGGTGCTGCCAGAATCCTGCAGAGGCTTCCTGGACGCAGGGTCAGCTCCACGGCCAAGGCCACGACCTGGTGGAGTCTCCTCACCGCTCTTCCCTGACCCGTCGACTCACTGTGTCCCACCCCCATCTCCTCCAAGACCCTCCCTCTGTCTCCAGGCAGGTCCTAGCCCGAGCACCCTCCCTGTCCACCGCCGAGCCTCAGACCTCAGCCCTCCCCCGGCCGCCCTTAGTGACCAGGGAGGCTGTACTCCACGCTAGGCTGGGCCCTCGCCACGCGTGACCCCAGGCGCGCTGTCTCCTGGCTTCCGCCGTGCAGTCAGCGGCTCTCAGTAGATCAGGCCGAATGTGGGGTGGGAGGGAGTGGTGCAGGACGGGTTTTCAAAGCTCCTGTTTCCCCTGAAAGAATTTTGAGAAGCTGTCACACCACTTGTATGTTTTGAAGTTGACATCTATACATTTGAAAAATTAAGAAATGTGAGTAACTGCAAAGAACGTAATTTCTGGCGTGGTATAATTATTGACATTTTGAAATAAAGCTGTTAGTCACTCCTGTAAATATATCCAAGGATCTGAAAACCAAAGTGGTTTTGATACCCACTATCATTTAGAAAAACACACATAAACATTTTTTTCATAGTTGGAAATCTTCATCATAACATTTTCCTTAAACTCGTTATTGTTATCTAACTTCAGCCAGAATTTTATGCTACTGTGATATATTTTTATGCTTGAAAGTTTCTGTAGATTCTCCGTAATACTTTGCAACAAAAATGCATGTACGTTTTAATGAATTGAATATTTGTTAAGTAAAAATTTTAAACGTTTTTGTTTCCGGTGACCATGAGACTCATTTTACCGTATCGAAATATTCTGATCATGTTTCTCCTGGGGATAGGACCTAGACCGCTGACCTGCTTCTGCTGGGGGAGCCTGTGCTGTCCCGTCACTTGGTGGCCGTCACTCCGTGTCTGTCACTTGGTCTCTGCACACTCTGGCTCGTCCCTGTGCTGCAGGCCTCCCTGAGCAGGTGAGGGCAGGAGGGGCCCCTTCCCCGCTGTTCTTCCCAGGGTGGGCAGCTGGGTCCTGTTTCCAGCCCCCCCAGAACCAGCCTCATCATACCCCAGGGACCCCAGCACCCGTGGGGCACCCTGCCCAGAGGTCTGGGCCCCAGGCTCTAGCAGCCCTGGCCCCAGGCGTGGAAGCCCCTCCTGAAGGTCCTGTCCCCAAGGACCCTCATGCCCCTCTTGCCTTCCAGCACCTGCTTCCCGTGCACGTGCTCTCTGTGGAAGTGACGGGCGCGGCTGCACCGCCCACAGGTCCAGACCAGTGCCTTTTACTCAAGGATGTCGTGCGGATCAGCCGCCTCCATGTCCTACAGACACGCCAACGTGCAGCCGAGTCACGGGCTCAGCGCGTGAGGAAGCTCACGGTTCCAAGGAGGGGGCGCAGACCGGCCTCGAGGGCGTGTATCTCCTGGCACGCGCTGCCCACGCCCCGGACCAGGTCCCTCACCTCTCGACGCGCGCTGCAGTGCTTCACATTGTGGCGGATGGGGTCAGGTCGCTACCCACAAAGGTCGCCAGTCCAGCTGTCCCACTAGGGAACATACCCGGCTGGGAGCATTCAAAGACCCCAGATGCAATTTCTCACACCTGGGGTGCTTGAGAGAGACTGGGGTCCCCTCGTGGATGGAGCTGGCAGGGCCCCCATCAGGTGGGCAGAGTGACGGGGGGACCCTGGTCAGGAAGCTGCGTCTCTAACCCTTCCCCCCACCAACACTGTGTGATTCTGGTGCCGCCACAGGCGAGCTCCCTGGGCTAAACCACCCGTGTCGCTAACCCTGACAGTGGATGTCCCATGCCTCCACCACACTGCTGGTCCTTGCTGCCCCTGTGAACACCCAGGTGACGTCTTGGCCCCAGAGCTCAGAGCTGGCCTGGAGGGCTGGGGCTCCACCTTGGAGCTCCTTGGCTCCGGTGTGGACACCTGTCTGGCATTAGGTGACGGCAGTGAGCCCACCTTCTGTCGGGACACAGAGAAAGCTGCCAGCACCGGGGGGAGCCAGCCCCAAGCACCAGGGAGTCACAGCCCGTGAAGGGCAGGTCCTGGGGGTGCCAGAGAGGAGCCGCTGGGAAACGTATTGTAAATTGCAAATTAGGACATCCAGGGAGAGAGGGACACCCTCCTGATCTATCAGCCAGAGTAGCAGGCAACGGCCCCCCAATCCACCCCCTGCACCCCGAGGGCAGTCACTGTCCTACCCTTGCAGAAGAGTTTTCCCACATATAGTTTTACCACTAAGCATATGTCGTTAAAGAAATAATTTAGTTTTGCTCATTTTTTTCTTTCTTGGTACCTTGTATACATGGAATCACGCTGTGTGCGTTTTCTTTTTTTGTCTGGCTTCTCTCTCTCAGAGCTGTTCTGGGAGCGGGAAATCTGCTCATTGCTGTTACTGAATTGTGTTAGATACACGAATCCACCGCTGACAGATGTCTGGGCATCCAGACATATTCTAGGTCTGGGGTGTCATCTGGCACGTATTTTGCTCACGTCGTGCGCCTGCACGTGTTCCTGCCGGGTCAGAGGTGATGCTCGTGTTCAAGTCCACGCGTGCGTCCAGTTGGCCAGCCTCAGTGTGCCGGAAAGACACCGAGTGTGCGCATGTGTGAGTCTGTCCATTGGCCTGTGGCCAGCCTGGCAGAAGGGCCCACGCTCCGAGTCTCTCCGCCCCCCCGGCCCCCTCCTCCTCCTTTTCCTCCAAGAATGTCTTGGCTCTTCTTGGCCCTGTGAGAGCTCGCTTGCTGTGAGCCTTCCGGGTCCTGTTGGGTGTGAGTGGGGCTGTGTGGTGTGCACACGCCCACAAGCCCGAGGGGCAGCAAGTGTTCTAACCCCGAATGTGGGTCCTTCCCCTTAGAATCAGGCTCCCTGCCTGTGTCTTGATAGTATTTTGTGGTTTTCTGTGAGGAGGACTTGCATTTCTTTTGTTGTATTTATCATGAATATTGGGTGTATTTTGGTACTATTGTAAATTGTATCTTTGTAAAAATTTTTGTTTCCTGTTTAGTGCTGGCCTACAGGAGTCAAATGGGCTCTTTTTTTTTTTTTTTTTTTGGCAGTACGCGGGCTTCTCACTGTTGTGGCCTCTCCCGTTGCGGAGCACAGGCTCCGGACACGCTGGCTCAGCGGCCACGGCTCACGGGCCCAGCCGCTCCGCGGCACGTGGGATCCTCCCGGAGCGGGGCACGAACCCGCGTCCCCTGCATCGGCAGGCGGACTCTCAACCACTGCGCCACCAGGGAAGCAAATGGGCTCTTTTAAAAAAAATAATTTTTATTGGAGTATAGTTGGTTTACAATGTTGTGTTTGTTTCTGCTGTATAGCAAGGTGAATCAGTTTCAAATTGGCTTTTGTCTGATGACCTTGTGTCCAGCAATATGCTAACCACTAACTGAGTGGTTCTGATCTGGAGACTGACTGCGATCACACTCGCTGGGAATAAACTCCGCTTCTCCGTTTCTCATCCTCACCGCGCCTCTCCCTGCCCTCACTGCCCCATGGGACCCTAGCGCAGCGCCGAGCAGACGTGGTGAGACGGTCCTCTTGGCTGAGTTCCCAAGGTGAGCAGCTGGGCTTCGCCTCTTCACCGTCAAGGATAATTTTGCTGTAGGTTTTTGCAGGTTAATGAAGTTCCCTTCTATTGCTAATTTGCCAAATGTTCTTTTAAAATCACAAATAGATGTTGAATTTTATCAGATGCTTTTTCTGTGTCTATTAAGGTGATGGCTTGATGTTCTCCTTTATTCCGTGAGTGCGCTAATGTCTAAGGTAGACGAATTTTGTACTCTGGGAGCAAATCCACCCAACTGTGACACATCGCCTCCTGCAGATCTCGGGCCTGCTGCCCTCACGCGTGGTCCTTCGAGGGCGGAATCCTGGCTGCTGCCCGTGGTGCCGGGGGCGGGGGCGCCTAAGGCATCTCTTCCGCTCCCTCCACAGCTCTGGATTCTCTGTAATGAAAAGCTTGGCGTGGATTTTGGGTAAGCTCGGGGGGTCCCGGCAAGGCGTAGCCCTTCCCTGAGGTGGGCCCGTCCTGGGTCTGTAAGTATAGCAACGCATCTCATGGGAACTAGCATGCTTTTTCTTTGTTTCTGTTCATGGAACCAATTTCAAAAAGCGTTTTTGGGGCTTCCCGGGTGGCGCAGCAGTTGAGAGTCCGCCTGCCGATGCAGGGGACGCGGGTTCGTGCCCCGGTCCGGGAGGATCCCACGTGCCGCGGAGTGGCTGGGCCCGTGAGCCGTGGCCGCTGAGCCTGCGCGTCCGGAGCCTGTGCTCCGCAACGGGAGAGGCCACAGCGGTGAGAGGCCCACGTACCGCAAAAAAAAAAGGGGGGGGGTTTGCTGTAATTGGTACCCCTGTCCCCAGCGGAGGCGCAATAGTCCGTTTGTAATGTGAAGGGGGTCCGTTCACTTGACAGGCAGGGCCGGCTGAGACTTTCTAGCTCCCTAGACTAGCACTGATCCTTCATAAAGCAAATGTTGATCTTTAAAAACAAAATTCCAGAATAAATTCAATTAAACCCAGTTTAAACAAGACATTGCCAAGACGTGGAGCTTATTGGCTATTACCCCTATGTATGAAAAGCAGAATTGGTTTAATACCGTGGGTCCCTGTAAGCAAAATGCTGAAATGCCACCATCTTTCCTGGATGGTGATGTCTTAGGTTTCTTGAAAAATAGCAGAAACTCCATGTCATTCACTTCAGTGGGGTACATTTCTCAGAAAAAGGTAAAAAGATTTGAGGCTCAGATACACGGTTATATTTTCCCTCTTTTATCTGTTTCTTGACATACAGAACACAAGGACCCTTGGGCCACCGGGGGAGCAGGGCACAGGAGTTACCTGTTGTCCTGGGTCTCCGTCTCCCCTTTGCTCCAGACTCCCTGAGGTTTCTTCCCTTTGCGGATGCCCTGCCTATTCCCAGTGTCCTCTTCCCAAAGTCTCTGCAGGAAACAGCTTTGGAGACTTTTCCACGGAGCTGGGGACACGGGCTGAGCTCCTAGGCCTTCTCAGGGGTCCCTTGGCCACCGCGCGTCACTGCTTCCCACCATCTGACTTGTGAATGGGCTTTTTCTTTTTTTACCAGGAGTTCAGTTCTACCCTTCATCCCCAAACCCCGGTTGGCTACTGCCTGGGTAGGGTTCGCAAGCCCTGCTGGCCGTGATCCTCCTCTTATGATGCATCTCTGCGGGCGGGGGGTTGCTCCCCTGGAACCCGAGGCCAACACGTTCTGTGCAGGATGTTCCCACGCAGCTCATGGAGCAAATTCCGCGTGTTCGTGGACGTTCCAGAAGGTGCCCCTCCCAGGCATTTGTACTTACCTGCCACAGTTTCTGGAGCATTTGTAGGAAATGAGAGAATGGTTTCTTTACTTGTCCGTCATCTTTATCCTATGAGCTCAGTCTGAGGCCTTGAAGGAGGCTTCACCTGGAGAGCTCCATCCATCCATCAATGCCACTTCCCTGGTTCAGGAGGGGCCCCTCCACATCCTCCTGCGAACGTGGCTCCAAAGGGCCCCTCCCCACCCGCTCCGGGTTCCCAGCCCACACGGAGGCCACCAGCATCCCCAGAGCTTCCCAAATGCTCTCAAGTTGTGAGGACGTGGACCAAGGTGGGAAAGAGGTGGGTGGTGGGCTGCAGACAGAGAGCCGAGCCTGCCACTGGCTTGTCGTGTGAAGACGGGGGCTCCCTGGCTGACGGACGACCCCCATCTGCCCCTCGTCCGGTGCAGTGGAGGAGGCAGGCTGGGGCCCGGTGAACGTGGCCTCTGCGCTGCTTCCCTGGAGCTACCGGGGGAGCTGGTCGCGGACACCGTGGCTCCGCCCTTCCTGGCTGTGTGAGGCTGGGCAATTTGCTCAACCTCTCTGAGCCTGCTCACGAAGCTAGATGTGAGCATTGATAGGTGACGCGTGAAAGGCACCTGGCCGGGCCCGCTTGGTCACTAGGGTTTGGCAGTGAGCGGAGGGCAGGCGGGAGCCGAAGCTGTGGGTGCAGGAGGCTGGGAGCTCGCTTTCCCTGGGGGGCGCTGAGTCGGGAGTCAGGGGAGGACAAGATGAGGGAAGGTGGGGGTCCTGACCACATCCTGTCGCTGTGAGCTGCTTCCAGGTCGTGGGCGGGAACGCTGCCACGGGTGGGGCCGCTGTCTGCTGTGAACCCCGACTCCCTTGCACCCTGCAAGGGTTCCTGGACCCAGCGCCACAGGGCTGAAGGGACTGTACACCCACCGTGGGTCCCCTCCTCCCCCAGGGCCTCGCCCCCTGCCCCAGCTCAGAGGTGGCGGCTCTTTGTAAACCGTGAAGTGCAGTGCACACTCCTGGACCTCTTGGCCCAGCCGTGGGGCAAGGATGACGGGCACTTCGGCTGCCCCATCTCAAGCTTCAGCATTTCCACTTTTATAGCTTGTGTGTCTCCAGCACGAGAGATAAAGTGGCTGCTGCTCTGTCTGCAAATTGATTCTGGCATGTCCAGCACCTCTCTGCCCGCTTCTCTTGGTTTGGGGTCATTTCTTCACCTGGTTTTGGGCTGTTCTGTCCCTGTGCCCTGTAACGGCCTCGGTCGCTGGCTCTGGTGAGGACCCGGCAGACGCTGGGTGTGGACTGTCCTCTGAGTTGTGTGTCAGCTCAGCATCCCCGACACCCATGCTGGGGCCGCTGGGGGACCACCAGTAACACTGATTCTGTCTCCATTTAAGATCCTGATGCCGGTCACCATGGATTTTTTGGTATCAATTTTGGTTTTTTAAAATATTGTGTCACGACATTACTTGCTTTATTACTGAGTTTTGGGGCCCCTTAAATCTTGCTCTGAGCATCTCACCCGCCCGGCCCCTCGAGGAGCTGACAGCTTCTGGCCTGCGCTTCCCGCCGGACCCCGCAGTCTCGCCCCCGGGACTCTGGGCTCCCCACCCCCACCCAGACCCTTCAAACCCTGTGCCCTCTGCCCTGGTCCCCAGGCTTCCCCATCCTCTGCCGATGCTCCTGAGAGGCGGTCTCAGCGTCTGACCAGCCACGGGGGTCCTCCTGCCTTTGCGGGCCCCCCAACATTTGTCCAGGATCCATCCACGCAGCGGCGATGGCACAGACTGGCTGCCCGCAGGCCACGCGGTGCCCGCTGTCCGTCAGCCAAGTCCCAGCTGCACTGCGACCACCTGGTGGTGGGGGCGGTCTGTAAACAGCGGGAGGCCTGCCTGCACCCCCCCCCCCGTTTGGAGACATTGGCATGGGGTGACGTGTGTAGAAGCTGCAAGGCGCCAGCTGTTTTTGGGGCCCTGGTATCCCTCACGCACGTGTGTCTCCTCGGGAACCTCCCACGCAGAAGCCCGGAGGGTCTGTTCCTTATTTGTGATCACCCATCTCGTAGCCCGTGTGGGAAGCTGGGGTGTCAGCCCCCGAGGGCAGGGCCCAGCTCCCAGACTGTCTTCTCTGCTGGGTCTCCAGGGACCAGTCCCTGCAGACTGGAGGGTCTGTAGGACGTGCATCGGCTCCCCAGCAGCCCGGGTTCCACGGAGGGAAGTTCTTGGTGTCCCACTGCCTCGCCATGGGGGCACCAAAAGACCCTGCCACACACTTTCCACTCAGCCTCTGGGACATTGGGGTCCCTGGAGGCACGGCTGGGGACCCCCTGGAGGGACCTGGGCTCCTTTCCCCGGGGTCCCAGAGAGGAGGGGCTCACAGCAGACAGGGGCTGCCAGGCCAGGTGGGAGGGAGGTCAGAGCCTCAGTGGGACTGAGACAGGCTGGGACCTGGGACTGCTTGCGGCGGTGCTGCGTACCTGCACCTGGACACACGTCTCCTGGAGCGACAAGATACAAAGAAACTGTGCGGGACTAAAAAGACCTGCGTGGGGACTTCCCTAGGGGTCCAGTGGGTAAGACTCCGCACTCCCAGTGCAGGGAGCCTGGGCTCGATCACTGGTCAGGGAACTAGATCCTGCATATATGCTGCAACTAAGAGTCTGCATGCCACAAAGAAGAAGCCCGCATGCCTCAACTAAAAAAAGATCCTGCGTGTCGCAACTAAGACCCAGAGCAGCCAAAATAAATTAAATAAATAAATATTTTTAAAATACATAAATAAAACTTAAAAAAATAAAAATAACTGTGTGCATGCACAGTTGGGGCAAATTCTGGACCCAAAAGACACAAAGAGACCAAAAACAACTTCCACTTTCGAAGAGCCGGGAGCAAAAGCAGGGCACTGCCCCTGCCCCTTGCACACAACATCACCTAAGGGGTGGGCCATACCACCTAAGCCACACCTCTGGCCCCGCCCCTGGACACGCCCCTACCCTCGCCCCATGTCAGGAACCAGCCCGCCCCCTCTCGTCCCCACCCCCACCAGGGAGCCGGCAAGCAAGGGAGCCGGCTGTTTGTTCTCCCTCCCCCCTGCTGCAGCTGGGGCCCCAATACAGCCTGGCCTGAATCTCTTGTTTGGCCTCTGATCAATTTCAATTGATTAGGGACGGCCAAGAACCCCGGTCAACAGGACCTGCTTCCGGGGGGAGAGGGCTGGGGTGAAAGAAGCCTGAGTGTGCACGTGTGTGTGTGTACACAGGTCGGCATGTCTCTCATGTGCTTCCTTGCACTCCTGTGTGTGTGGGGACGCACGTGTGCTTATCTGGGCACGTCCCTGAGCAGAGCTTGTGTGTGCGCCCGAGTGCACCCGTGTACCTGTGTGTGTCTGTGGCCTCCCCTGCCCTCTGAGCTGTGCCTGGGCAGGGACCCCGCCCACCGTCCCCAGGGCTGCTGAGCCCCTGACTCCTGGGCTGTTCTGCCTCCCAACCCATTTCTCTGCCGGAGCACCGCTGAGGCCTGTGCCTGCCCCGCCCTGACTGACCACATGCCCCTGGTCTCCCACCTGAGACCCCAACTCCACGTCCAGTCGGCCCCCATGACCTGGGACCTCCTTCCCGAATCTTATTTCTTGGATCTACTGCGGCCCCAACCCCTTGCTCCCACCATGTCCGTCCTGTGCCGCCCACCTGCTCCCCCGGCCCTGAGCTCAGCCCTGCGGCCCCCTCTCCGCCCTCAGGGGGCTGAGGCCTCCCTGGCGGCCAGCAACGCCACGCAGGTCCATGCACCCCAGAGACGGCGTTTCAGTCTCACGGGCTTTCGTTAGAGATGCGGATCGTCTGTCCTCGGCCCCAGACTTGCCCCAACACAGACACATTTCTCCTGGATCTGAGTGACTGAGACTTGATCCTGGGACCAGGCCATGGACACCGGCTCGTGGGAGGGACCTGCACTCTAGGACCCCGGTCACACACGCCTGAGTTGCCGGGCTGTCCCTGAAAGGGGCCACCCGGGGGTGTCGCCACAGCTGTGTGTGCGAGAAGTAACCTGCTGCCAGGGACAGGGAAGCCTTGACGTCTGTGCACAGAGAGTGGATATAAGCCAGGGTCACTCTCAGTGCATCCACCCCGGGCGGCGGGAGGGCCTGGGAGCCCCCGGGCGAGGGGGAGGCTGTCCGTGGCCAGTGCCCGCCTGGGCCTCCGAGCAGGACAGAGCTGAGCCGAGGCCGCCGGCATGTGGTGCCCAGGAGGCTGGATGTGAGGGCAGCGGAGAGGACGGTGGAGCCGTGACCCGGTGGGGGGGATCCAGAGAACCCTGCTCCCCACGCCTCCCAGCCACGCCCCCTCCTGGGCGCCAGGGTTTCTGGTCTACCTCCGACGCCAAGCCGGCGCCTTTGGATCTGCTGTCCAGCGCCCTTGGAGGTCTGTCCCTGCGTTGGCAAGTCTGTGCTCAGGGCGCCGGCTCCGCGGCTCATGGGAGGCCTGGGCAGGTGGCCGGTGGACCACGGGGACTTGGCCACGTGCACTCCGGCCCCAACCAACACCCCCTCCCTCCCTCTCGGCCCACTGGAGTGCAGCCCGCGGAGCCGTCCTGCCACCAGCCCCACGTCTGCAGGATGAGCCGCCCGCCGCGAGGTGCATGCCCACCTCCCAGAAGTGGCCGTACGGGGCCCTGGGTCACATCTGGGGGAGCCCTTCTCACTCGTGCCAAGGGGTCTCCCGTGTGCCCCTTCCTGCCACGCCTGCCCTCCTGAATGGCCGAAGCTCTCCGATTTGGTCCTCAAGACCTTCCAACGTGGGCTTTCCGTTCCCCTCCCCCACCGGCCTCCCCAGGTGCCCACCAGGGCCACACCCTCCACCCTGCAGCTGGCGTGGCTGCCGCAGCACTGCTCCGTGTGTCCTCACAGGGCTCTTACCCTGTCCCTCTGTTCCACCTTCTGGCGGGATGCAGAGCTGGCCTCCATCAGGACCAGAGGTGCCCCCTCCCCAGCTTGCAGGCCCCAGAATGCTCTTAGATATTGGATCCCACAGGCAACTTTATGCCCCGAGGGGCCTGTTTGATAATCAGTCATGTAGTAAGAGCTGCTGCTGAAGCCTCGGCTCAGAGACGAAGCCAGGGGCGTTCAGGCCAGGGCAGGGTTGGCGGCCATCCTCAGGGTCAGAACACGCACGCCCGCTGCCCTGGACTCAGGCCAATCTTGGCCGGTCAGCCTGTGTCGAGCTGCTGGTAACACCAATGCCTGAGGCCCGCCAGTGCCCCCTCCCCACCTGGGAAACACCGAGGGTCTCGGGGCGGGTGGCAGGACTACAGGGGGAACCTGGGTGCCCGAAGGGCAGATGTGGCCCTGCTGCAGCCACCACATCTGCGTGTGGCTGTTCACGTGGCTGGCTGTGCCCCTGCCCAGGGCCCCAAGAGCTGAGGGCGTGGTGGTCCTGCCAACGTCCCCAGCCTGGCAGAGGACAGGCCTCCCAAAGCGGCGAACACTGCTGCTGCCACCCCAGCCCCACAGGAGCCCCAGCACGATGCACCAGCCCCCCGGACAGCTGCCCTTGCAGATGTGATTCATGCCCTGTGACCCCACCCCCCCGGGGCTGCTCCTGGGCCCCAAGGCTCTCCTTGACTGTCTGCGTCTTAAAGAGCGCAGCGGGCCAGCAGGATGAGAGACAGACTGGGTCTGCCCCCGAATCCCGGTCCAGCCCCTTCCTGCAGACCCAGCTGAGGCAATGCCACAGATCCGGAGGGGTTCCCAGGGTGGCTTGTTCAGAGGTGGCTCAAGGGGTTTCTTGGAGAAATCGGGGAGGGGGTCGGTGGAGGTGCCCTTAACTGAGCACCAATGCTCCCTGCAGACAGCAGTGCTGGCCGGACCTGCGGGAGAGTGCTTTCCAGGTCCCCGGCGGATGACGCCACACCAGCGCTCAGGATGGACTGTGATGCGTCCCGGCTGAACCACTCGGGAGAGGGCTGCTCAGACCTGCCAAGTTCCCCGAGTCCTCTGGGCTGACTGAGGTTGTCACGGTGACCCTGTGAGGCCGCCAGGCCTGCACCCTGGTGGTCAGAGAGGAGCGCACAGCAAGGCCAGGGGGTTCTCTGTGAAGGGCATGTACACGCACGCACACACGCTCCCACACACACACGTGTGCTCTTCCCGCACTCACACGTACAACTCAGGCACCCACACGCTCACACACGCACACCCACCCCCACACGCACACCTCTACGCAGCCATACGATCCAAACACAATGCACACACACGTAAGCGCACACGCTTTCACTCGCCCGTGCACACGCTTTCACACATGCACATCCGCACGTGCTCACTATCATGTGCTCACACACTCATCTTTATACACGTGCTCTGACACTACACACACGCAGGCACACTCACTCGGGCACCCACCCACCCAACTCAACATAGCACAGTCCCACCCTTGCACTTGCACTCACAATGCACACACACGTGACACTTATGTGTGACATGCACACACACACGTGCACAAACCAACTTGAACACAGAATGCACAATGCACTCAGCACACACACACCCCCACACACGCAGGAAGCACACTCTCACATACACACCCCCCGCGTGTATGCACACACATAGCACAAAGGAAGGGGTGACACAGCGTTAGACCTCAGACGATGGGCTGTGGCTCTGACCTCCCGCCCTGCATCCTTTTGGAGGCGTCGTCCGCGTGGGGAGTTCCCAGGTGTGGTCGTGCCGTGGATTTTTATTCCTGGAAAACATTACCTGCAAACGGAAGGTGTCACGACCACGTCTCCAAGTGGACTCAGGAGGTTGAACCAATATTGAAACACACGATGTTTAATATTTAATGTCGAATCTCTTTGGTCTGAATGACGAGCTGCTCTCTCTGGTGTGTCAGGGGCACTGGGACAGGAAGGATGGGGGATGCCCTCTGGAGGGGCCGGAAAGGGCAGCCTCGTGGGTCCCTGGCCTCTCCCAGCTCCGGGCACCACGGTGGGCCTGCCCCCTATAGGGAGAGAGATGCTTGTGGATGCTGTGCCTCTCAAAGTGCCAGCAAGGACCACACGATTTCGTCGACGGTTCTGCACCTGCAGTGTGTGCCCAGCACAGCCCCGGGGCGCTGGTCCTATCAACCGCAGGAGCAGGCAAGCAGGCTGGTCGGCAGCGGAGACAGGAGCCACTCGGCGGTCATCGTTTGCCCGTCTGGTCGACACGTGAGGATACATGGGGCTTGGGGCAGGTACCGGACACCGTGGTCTGTTACAACGTCACTGTTAGGTTTACAGGAATTCCAGGAAGCGGGCTCCTGTCCTCAGATACTGGGCATCTCACCTGGGACACCGGACACCCCCCCAACCCAGGTGGGCGTGAGGAAGGATCTGCTCCTGCTGGAGTCCCCGCCCAAGACACAGACGCTGACAAGTCCTGGTGATGAGGCTGCACAGGGCAAGGAAAGCCCGGCGCTCGGACGGCCGGAAAACACTCTATCCTGTGTGTGCGTAACGTGCCGTGTGCATGTCTGTGCGCGGTAGATGTGTGTGCAGGGGTGGCATGTGTGATGTATGCTGTGTGCAGTGCACGTGTGCACTCTCGTGCATGTACAGTGTACTGTGCACGTGTGGGGAGTGTGCACGTGATGCACGTGTGTTACAGACCCCGGGGGATAGAGGGAGGGGGCAAAGACTGCACAGGCCCCCACACACATCCCTTTGGGTGTCTCAGCTTCTCCACGCGGCCCCGTGGACCCCTTCCCATGGGACGTGCCACTTGCTGTCACAGAAGGATCTCTGTCACCGGCATCCGTCCTCTGAGTCATGGCTTTGTGCCCAGATGTTCATGGAAATGCCAGACGCTCTCTTTTTGTGGCAGGGGACTTTATTGTTCCCAAATGCTCATGGTGCCGGCGGGAGCCAGCCCTGGCGGCGCCTGGCTTCGGAAGTCGAGTCTACGTTAAAGGGTGTGTGGGCATTTCCAAAGGCACAGGCCCCTCGGAGACCCCACTGCCCTTGGAAGGCCTCGGGCCGCCGACAGACCCTCTGCCCTGTGCGCCCAGAGTACGGCCGCTGCCCCGGTGTCTGTGATGCTCTGAGGCCTGCGGGGCGGGGACGAAGGTGGAGCCGGCACTGGGCAGAGGTGCTGACTCGAGTCCCCCTGAGAGTGGAGGGGCCTGGGGCAGCTGCCCAGAGCGCTCTGGACTGACAGGCAGGCTGCCTGCCTGCCCCGAGGAACAAAACTAAACGGAAAAAACACACACTAAACACTAGGAAATACCGGGGGCGTCGCCTGCCGCGGCCCGGCCTCACAAGGCAGGTGGCGGGGCAGATGGGATACACGCTGGGCGCTGAGGGTGGGTTTCTGCCCTGGGCTGCCGGGGACTGGGCACCACGGGATGAAAGCAGCTGACTGTGGACATGGACCGCTCGGCTGCCCTCGGGGCTCGTGGAGGCCGATGCAGCCCAAAGCATCTTCCCACCCAGGTCCTCCGACGATGGGGTCAGTGGCGGTGCCGCCAAGGCTGGGTCACGTGATGACCCCCTGCCCACCTCACGTGGCCGAGGGCCTGGCTCTGCTCTGAAGCACGTCCAGGCCGTGTGGGCGAAGGTGACAGAGCCCCGCCTGCTACACGGTCGTCTCGTTCCTCCAGGGCCCCGTGCGGATGTTACCCGTGCTGTCAGAGCCAAAGGGCACAGCGTCCCGTGCATCACCCTTGACCAGCCCGTTCTGGCCGGGGCCGCCAAGGGGCAGGGACTGTGTCCTCCGGAGCATCTCCAAGTGGGCCGGGCCGTGGGCTGCCTCCCTGCCAGGCCGTGGGGAACAGCCATAGAGCACGGGGCTGGCGGCGCCGCCCTCGGGCTGGCTGACCAAGGGGAAGGGGTCACCCTGGGCACAGCAGGCCAGCACGTGTGGCCCCATTGGGCCCTCGAGCGAGCTGGGGGGGCTGTCCGTGCGCGAGCTATGGGGGCTGCCGTCCAGGCTGGACGGGATGTGGTAGGCGTACTCCTGCCCGGCCGAGGCTGCCCGGTGCCGGCTGAGGTAGTGAGGCTGAGTTCTGCCCTGGACGCACCTGTGCAGGTGCGGGCCATGCCCGAAGGCGTCCTCCTCGTGCACGTGGACGTGGGCTGCATCCTCCATCAACTGCTCGCCGTGCATCTTGGTGCAGCAGGGTGTGGCTGGTGACAGGCAGCTGACGTGGCTTTGGGTGGCCTGCAGGTTGGTCATCTTGCAGTGGCTGGCTGGCGGGGGGCCGAAGCCCAGCGTCTGGCCGGGACACGGTGAGTCCTGCAGGCCGGCTGCGTGGCTCAGCACATCCCCGTTGGCGTCGAGCGTGGGCCGGACGCCGAGCTTCGCGGCGTGGGGGTCCCCGCGGGAGGAGCAGCAGGACCACCAGCAGTGCCACACGTCTTCCCGCTTGGCGCAGTGGTGGATGAGCACGAAGAGCCCCAGGGTCACGCAGAAGGCGCCGTACAGGCAACTGAAGATCATGTCCAGGAAGTGGCCCTGGGACACGGCCAGCGCCCCGAAGGTCCACGTGGCCACGAACAGGAACAGCGTGAAGGCGGCGGCCCGCAGCTGGGCCTTGAACGAGTGCTCGTTCCGCAGCAGCGAGGCGACCAGGGCATCGTGGGCGGGCGGCGTGGCCCGCGGGGCCCTGGGGCTCTGGCCGACCTCCGGCCCTGCCAGCCGCTGCGGCTCCTCCGTCCGCCCCCTGAGCTCGTACCTGCGCTCTGGGTGGCGCCGCAGCTGGACGTAGGTGCCGAGGAAGTACACGCAGGTGACCAGGGAGATGAAGGTCACCGGCCCGTAGAAGGCGCCCAGGCTGGGCTCCCAGGCCATCCAGCAGCTGTGGGAGGAGAGCAAGTCAGCAAGGGGGTCGCACCAGGCAGGGCACCGGGTGGGACTAGGGGTCACCGCTTCCCTGAGCTCGCGGGAGGGTCATCGTGAGAGAAGGAGACACACGAAATCGGGACGGGGCCGCCCCTCCTGCCGCCACCAGACAGCGTGGTGGGGGGTTGGGGGCGCCAGCGGTGGCGGTGGCCTGCAGGCGGCAGCCAGGCCTGGGTTCCGAGCCTCGGGCCGCCTCTCTGGCGCTGCTGCTTTTCTCGGGCAGCTGCCTTTCCTCCCAGCATCAGCCGGACCTGGTGGGGCCGCAGGGCCGGGCCCAGGAAGGGGTGAGCCCTGGGGGAACAGGGCCTGCGTGCCCTGCGGGGCTTTGCCCTGGGGGGGCAACTGGGGGAGGAGTGTGAGGGTGAGGGCATGGCTCCAGCGCCGGGGGTCGGCTGGGGGCCGAGCTGCGACCCGGGGCTGGCGCTGGTTCCTGTGAGCGAGGGGGCCAGACCGGCCTCCCCAGGGGGCTCTACGGTGAAGGGCAGGGGGGCGGCTTCGGGGAGAGCCCAGTGGGGGCCCTGCAGCCCCGGAGCCTGAGAAGCCCACAGAAGCCACTGCCAGGTGCAGCCGACCGGTGGCCTCACGGCGGGACGAGAGCGAGCGGGGTCGGTGGGCAGGGCGCCGACAGGGCGGGGTCTGTCTCGGCTCCTACGCACAGCCGGGTCCACGCTCTGCTGTCCTGGGCGCGGCAGCCCTGTTGCCGCAGGCACCCCTTCCACCCCTCCTTCCAGCCCACGGTGCCAGGGGGACGGGAGTTGGGGACGGGGGTGGGGGATGGGAGGGAGGAAGCCCGCGTGTGGGGAGGACGGCGCTCCTGGGCGGGGCCACGCCGCCCCGCCCCGCGCGGTGCCCGGTACTCACTACGCAGAGTCCTCGTCCTCCATCCCGTAGTTCCGGATGTTCGTGGCGGCCGTGATGCCGCAGATGATGAAAGGGGCCCCTCCGCTGATGAGGTAGAACCTGCGGGAAGGGGCCGCTCACTGCGCTCCAAGTCCCCCTGCAGCCCCAGGGCAGCCCCCCTTCGCCTTCCTCGGGGCAGAGAGGAGGAGGCGAGGCCCAGGCGTCCCGCCCGAGCAGCTGTCCACCCTGGTGGCGGAGCCGCTGCCAGCGCCCCACCCGACCTGGCCTCCCCCGCGCCCCCTCCCCCAAGAGCTCTGCACCCCACATTCCCCACCCCCTGCATTGCCCCCGTTGTTCCCCCACATCCCCCACCCCCTGGGTCACCCCACGTCTCCATGTGTCCTCCCCCCGCTGCTACACCTGTGCAGAGGTGACCCTGGCTGGGCCCAGCACGTGCGTCTGGGGACATGTGGTGCCCTGGTTCACGCGGCAGAAATAACGGGGACAACGTGAAGCCCCAGAGTGGAGGGGTGAAGCCCCCACAGTGGACAGGGTGGAGGGGGCTGCACGCTCCACGGCGGACAGAACGGGGCCGTGGCGGGCACTGTAGTCAGCCGCCTGGCCCCCTTCAGGCGGAGCTGCTCATCTCGACGGCGCCGGGGCCTCTCAGCCCGCGCCCAGGGAACGCCTGTCCCGGCAGGTGGCTGGCGTCAGTGACCAGACATGCGCGCTCAGGCCGGTTGGCCTGATAACCTCAGGGCGAGAAACTCACAGGCGCCGCCCCTCATGCCTTTGTGTGCTGCCTGGCAGCCCAGTTTCTCAGCTGCGTGGGGGCAAGTTCTGGCGTTTGAGCCCTCCCTGGGAGGACAGGGATTCACCTGGCAGGGAGCTGCCAGCCCCCCCCCCCCCCCCCCCGTGAGCTGACTGTCCCATCTGTGGGGCCGCAGCCAACAGCTCCACCCAAGGGTGTTGGAGCGGGATCCTGGGGCTGCCAAGCACCCGTGCCGCGGGCACCTGGCCGTGGAGCGTGCTGGTTGTCATGGCGACGGGTGGTGCCTCTGGTGGGGCGAGCATGGGGCCGGCTCGGGGACGATCCCCCATAAGAGGCTGTCATTCACAGGATGCCACAGATGCCCCAACCCACGGGAGGGCACCGGGTCCCCAGCGAGGGGAATGACACGGATTCCAGGTCCACGGGTGGAAGGGGGGGGAGCCTGCACGTGGTCACACCCGCTGACGGGCGGGGACTCTGTGCCTCCCGGAATCCTGTATCCAGAGGGCACATCCTCCAGAATGAAGGAGAAAGGAAGACACATTCTCACAAAAATAAAACCGGGAGCATTCGTTGTCAGCTGACCTGCACTTCAAGAAATGCCAAATAAAATCCTTCAGGATGAGAGGATGCTGTACCAGACAGAAACTTGGAGGAATGAAGGTCATCAGAAACACTGAACATCTGGGTAAAGCACAAAAGATCTTGTTTCCTCTTAATTTCTGTAAAACATATATTGGTGTTTAAAGAAAGAATTTTAATACTGCCTTGAGGAGTTTACAGTATAGGCAGGGGCACTATCTATAGTGTCTGTAGCATCAAGAGGGTGGGAGGAGAGATGGTCCCATGCAGTTGCAAAGTTTCTAATGTATTTTACATGAAATAGTGTAAGTTTCAAACAAAAAAGACTGTGGAAAGGCTGTGGATTTTAATCCCTAAAGCAACCATGAACAGCGAATAGGCAAAAAGTTAATAGATAAATTAAAATGAAATGTTACAAAATATTAAAATGACCAAAGAAGAAAATAAAAAAGGGAGGACAGAAAAAAAAAGAGAAAAATGAAGCAAAAACAGAAAACAAATAATGAAATGGAGACCAAATCAAAACTCCCATTAAATTTTAATGGAATAAACATTCTAAGTCAAAGCCAGAGATAATCAGAATAGATTAACAACGGCAAAAAAGCAAGACCCAGTTATATACTGTCTACAATAGGAGGAAACATTTTAAGTAAAAAGACACAGAGAGGTTGAAAATTAATGGATGGAAAAAGCTATCCACACTAACTGAGTCCAAGAAGGCCAGAGTGACTGCATTAATACCAGACAAAATAAACTTTTAAGAGAAGAGAGAAAGAGGGGCATTTCATAATATCAGTGTTAGTTCACAGGAAGACATTAAACTGTAAATGTGTGGGAGCCAAAGGGAAGATTCAAAACATGTGAAGCAAAAATGGGCAAAGTTAAAGGGAGAAATAAACAATTCCAAAATCATAGTTGATGTTCTGAATTCCCCTCTCTTAGCAACTGATAGAACAAGTAGGCAAAAAATTAGTAAAGAAATAGAAGATCTGAACAATAACATTAATCTTTTCCCTAATTGCTCTTTCTAGAACATCACACCCAATAATTGCATAGTACTCATTATTTTCAAGTGCACACTATTTACCATCGCAGATGATGTGATGCTCCATAAAACAAGTGTTGATAAGTGTAAAAGTATCGAAATCATACCGAGTATATTCTCTGATCAAAGTGAGATTAAATTAGAAACTAATAGCAATAAACTAACTCGGAAAACCACAAATATCTGAAAAATGAAATGACATACTTCTAAATAATTCATGGAACAAAGAATAAATCATAAGGGAATTAGAAAATATTTTAATCAGAATGAGAAAAAATACAGTATAATATTTCTGGGATGCAGGGCTTAGAGGGACACTCATAGCCATGAGTATTTCTATGAGGAAAAAAAAGGTCCAAAGTTCAGTGACTGAAGATTCCACCTCAACAGGGCAGAAAAACAGAAGAGCAAAGTAGACTCAAAGTAACCAGGAGGAAGAAGATGACAAAAACAGGGACAGAAATAAATGAAAAAAGAAAACAAAAAATAGTGAAAATTATCACGCCAAAATTGATTTCCTGGAAAAAAAGTCAACAAAACGATACTCTCATAGCTGGGCTGATCAGGGGTAAAGAGAGAGGGCACAAATTGCCAGCATCAGGAAAGAGGGGTCAGCACTGTCCACCCACAGACACTGAAAAAATGAATATACTATAAACAACTGTACGCTAACTATTTAGCAACTTAGATGAAATGGGTAAGTTCCTTGAGAAAAATACAAGTTAGCAAAACTGAAACGAGAAGCATTAGAAAATCTGGATACTCTCTTTCCAGGGAAAACACTGACTTCAGTATCCACAAACATCTCACAGCGAAACTCCAGGCTCTGTGAGTGTCCGCAGTGAATCAGAACACACGTCTGAGGAAGAGAGAACACCAATCTGATATGGGCTCTTCCGGAAACTAAAGGAGGAGGGAACACCTCCTGACTCAATTTATGAGGCCAGCATGAGCTGATACCCAGCCCACGTGGAGACATTTAAAAAAGAGTTGATTACACACAGCGACCCTGACGAACACAGACACAAACATCTCCAACAGTGTGTCAGCAAATGAAATCTAGGACTTTGTGAAAAGGACGAAGCATCATGACCAAGTAAGAATGATCACAGAAATGCGAATTAGCCCGTTATTCATAAACATGGATCAATGCAGTTCATCATATAAACGCAAGGAGAAGCCATGTGATTGTTTAATAAGTGTAGCAAAAACATTTGAGAAAATTTAAGATGCGTTCATCATTAAAAAATCTCAGCAAACTAGGAATCGATGAATCTCCTCAACCTGCTGGGAGGCGTCTATGAAAACTGGCAGCCAGTGTCATCCTTGACGGTGAGATGGTAGAGGTTCCCCAAGATCAGGAACGGACAAGGTACCCCTCCCCCCAGTCCCTCCGAACCCTGTCCTGGACACCCCGGCACCCTGATGAGGCAGCAAAGAAGTAAAGGCACCACTGAGAATGAAGTAAGTACACTTCTGTTTGCAGATGACCTGACTCGTTACCTGAAAAATGCTGTGGAGTCTCCAAAACAACTGCTGGGACTAATGAGAGAATTTAGACGGTTACGAGCTTATCACATAAAAAATCAGTTATACTTTGTACGTGAGCAGGAAACCACTGGAAAATAAAAATGCTGTTTACAATGACATCAAAGCGGAATCCCAGCAGATTCTTTTTTTTTAAGTGGATAATTTATTCTGAAATTTATATGGAAATGTAAAGGGTCTGGACTATCGAAGGCCATCCTGAAAAAAAGACGGACCGCAGGATAGACTACGAAGTCCCAGCATCAGGACCGTGTGGTCCTGGAGGGAAGCCTGACAGTGAACAGGGACACTTGGCTCTGTCCCATCCAGGCTGGCTAGGGGTCTCCCCATGGAGAGAACAGCTGAGCACAGCCCCTCCACCGGGGCCTCCCTTCCTGGGGTGAGGCTGGGGGCTCCCCACTTGAAGAGAAACTGTCAGAGCTCTTTCTGGGAGGCGGGGCCTGTGTAGGCAGCACTTTCAGCCTGATGGCAACCAGTGACAGGTGACTGGGCCCCTCCAAGCACCTCCGTAGGCCAGAGCCCCATTGCTGCCTGCAGGCCGTCCAGGCGCACTCCTGCCTGGGCCTCCCCTTTCTGTCTCTCTGCTGGGACCCCGGGCCCTCCCGCAGCTCCGTCTGTCCTGCGGCTCCAGGCTCACCTCCTCTGCACCTGCGGCACCATCCGCTTTGTTCCCTGCACGCCGGGTCACCTGCATGTTCTCCATGAAGGCGGGGGCCTCGCCCACCCCGTTCCCCTCAAGCTGCTGCCAGCGCAGCACGTTCCTCTGAAGAGTGGTGCCCAGTCTGTGCTCTCGTACGATGTTCACTGTCTGTAGGTGAGAGCGGGCACGGCGGGGCGGGCCCCACACTGCTCCGAGCACCTCGGGGCCTGAGCTCTGAGTACCTTCCCTGGGGCTCCAGGTGTGAGCGCGCGGCCCACGCGGCCAGCCCAGAGCAGAAAGAAAAGGGAAGCACCGCGCCCAGAAACGGCCCGATCTGCAGGGCGCCCTCACAGGCGTGTGGCCTGAGGCCTGGGTGAGCCGCAGCCTGAGCGCCAGAGGCTGGGGTGCCCCCGCCCCCGTGGAGGGGCGTCTGCAGACCCCGCGGGCGCAGTGAGCCAGCCTCCGGGATTCCAGCGCAGCTCGAGGCGGGCCAGCGGCCGGGCCAGATAAAACTGCAGGCACGATGGCCCGGCTGCCTCAGTGCGTTAGGGAAATCTTCGCAGGGGAGCGAGTGCTTGGGGACCCGGCCCGAGGGTCCTGCGCCGGCCACGCAGCAAAGGGGTCTGGCCTGCGGGCCTCCACGCCCCCGTGTTGCAGCCGCTCTGCTCCCACAGCCGACGGGGCTGCTTGGAGAGAAAGCCGGGGTTTGATGAGGAGACACCTTTAGCACACGGTGAGGCGCATCGGCAGGCGGCCCCACGGGATGTGACACGCATGGAAGGGACCCCTGCACAAGCCTGCACCGCCCCCCGCGGCTCCATGGCTCAGGGAGCCCCCGAGAAGCCCTGCAGCGGGGGGCCCAGGGTGGTCTCTTCTCCGGTGTCTGGGTGGATGGAGAAACGGGCGACATGGCTAAGCCACAGCCAGCCGAGGGACAGCTTGCCCAGAGACCCCGCCGTGGGTCTCAGCCCGGGGCGATTCAGCGCTGCCACTGCCTTTCTCTTTCCTGGAGGCCGAGAGGCAGCCGGGGCCCTGAAGCCAGTAGGTTGGCTCTGCCCCACCCGCGGTGGACAGTCCGGGGCCCACGCGGCTAACACCGCCCTCCCCGCAACGGGAGGCTGCAGCCGGAGCCAGACTGTGCCCTGGCCCTGGAGTCCTGCAGGGTGAGCGGTCACGGCCTCTCTGCTGCCTCTGGCCACGCCCCCTTCAGCCCCCGGGCGCCTCTTCCTCTGCAGGGAGCTTCGCCCGGCCTTTGCCTGGGCTGTTCCGGCTCCAAGTCCACACCTGCCGGCGGCCGTGCCGAGCTCAGGTCGTGGGGCGCCGTGCAGGCTAGGTCAGCAGGGGGCGTGGGAGGCCGCCGCCGGCCCCTTGGCCAGGGCGGCTGTTCTCGCTGCGGGCGCTGGGCGCTCCGCGCGCGGGGGGGGGGGGGGGGGGGGGGAGGCTCCGCCCCCTACCTGACCCGGCTCCCCGCCCCCGCATGGACCTCCCTGCAGCAGCCTCCACTCCCCACCCCAACCGGCCAACTCCAGTCCAGCCGCAGCCTCTCCCGTGGTGACCCCAGTGCTGGAGGGGCCGCGGGCCGAGGGTGCAGCCGCCACTAGAAGCGGGCAAAAGCACGAAAACGGATTCGACCCTGGAGCGTCCGGGATCGCCAGCCCTGTCCACACGTGGATTTAGCCCAGGGGGGCTGGTTTAGACGTCTGACCGCAGAACTGTGTGATGATAAATCTGTGTAGTTTTAAGGCCCTGAATTTGTGGTGATGTTTTCCAACAGAAGCAGGAAACTGACCTGGTCCCCCAGCTTACACCACCCAGAAATTCCCGTCCCAGGCGGAAGTCAGGAGTGTAAGTGACAGTGGAATCACAGAGCTGAGTGTACGAGGCATCGGGAGGGAAGGACGGGTTTGTTAACCGGACGCAGCACTCGTGGCCCAGACTCCTGCTTTAGAAGGTGCCTTCCAGCCGGTAGGAGTTGGGACAGCCGTTTGTAACACCAGGAGTCCCAGGTGATACAGGGGGTGTGCGCCGTCCTACGGCAAAGGACAGACGGATGGACGGATGCACGGCCCATAGGGAGGATGGGAGGAGGCTGGGTGCTCAAAAGGGGATGGCAGATGGGACCTCCAAGAGGTCCCCCCCAGGGAAAGGGGCAAGGGCTGAGGGGTTTGGTGGGGTCACACCCGCCTCCGGCA
Organism: Kogia breviceps; assembly: GCF_026419965.1. NCBI lineage: Eukaryota > Metazoa > Chordata > Mammalia > Artiodactyla > Physeteridae > Kogia > Kogia breviceps. The sequence goes on from NC_081311.1 coordinate 483,075, forward strand.
CCACCAGGAGCAGCGTAACTACAGGAGAGCTGGTCATTTGTTCTCGTCACACGACCAGATGGTGACACAGTCACAGAGACAGGTCTGATAAACACGCTGTGCAGTGAAAGAAACCAGATAAAAATACGAAATGAGCAATTCCATGTGGATACGGCTCAAAGTCAGTGCGGACAAAACTGATGTTTCGGGGTGCATACTTGCGTGGTGAAACTATTTAAAAAGGCAATAAAAGTCATGAATCAGGACATGGAGGGGGCTGGGTGTGGGCATGGCTGAGGTTTCCGTAGGGAAAGCTCCTGTTTCTTCCCCTGAAGGGCACACGAAAATTTCGTAAACCTGTGCTGATATTTTAGACTTATTTGGGGTGTAAATGTTCTATTTCTCCAAAAAAAAAAAAGTTTAAGAAAAAGGAAAAGAAAGAGAAAGGACCAGCCCTCTCCCTGAGCCTGGGGTGCCGCAGAGCCTGGAGAGTGTGGGCTCCGGCAGCTCTGACCCCGCCACCCACCTGCCCGGGCACCTGACCGTTCCCCGTCCTGTCCTCTGAGCTGGGCCTGGGCCCTGCCCTGCACACTTGCCTGGCTGGAGCCCGCGTCCAGTCAGAATAAACCAGCTCCCGGGACAGAGAACGCTGGACAGCTGGCACAGGGCCCAGATGGAGGGCGCTGTCCCTGCTGAAGCCACTCGGGTCCTGGGCAGGCAGCTGTGGGGCTGGGTGAGGAGCCCCTGCGTGTGGCTGTCCCCAGCTCCAGGCAGGCCCAGCTGCCCCGAGGGTGTGGTGTCAGTGACGGGCACACGGTGAGCTCAGGCCGCTGGTGTTTCTGGCTCCAGCAGCGCAGGTCCCATCTACTCGAGCTTTAGTATTTTAAGTGGGCTTTTGTTTAAGAGTCCCCTCTTTCCGCTTTTAGGCTAGTAATCCGCAAGCCTCCAGGGCCGCAGGGAAGCCTGACTGAAATCCCGGCGACCTCCCCAGTACCTTTCCTGTGTCAGCTGAGCTGAGGGGAGGACCCTCTTTCCAGGTCAAGGGGGAGCAACGCTTCCCCGAGAGTCCAGAAGGCCACAAGAGAGGATGGAGGCCAGCAGAGGCCAGTTTCTCCCTCTGTGGCTTGGCCACCAGAAGGGACCAGTGGGTGAAGGAGCCCCCAGCAAGGACCTGGGAGGAGAAGCCACAGCAGACTGTGATGAGGGTCCTGACCGCGGAGTGAGGGCCATGGGGCCCCCTCACCCCGCTGGATGGTCAGTCCACTGTCCAGGGCCATACGTGCCCAAGGCGCCCTCCCCCAGGACAGCCCGAGGAACCGCCGTCAGCCGACAGACCCTGACTGGTCCGCGCCCTCGTGGAGCCTGGGTCTCTGTGGACGAGACGTGCTGACACGAAGAGCGGATGTGACCGACTGTCACGGGGGTCACTGCTGCCAGGCCTCCCTGTGTCCTTGAGCCAGGGAGATGCAGTCGGGGTGGGGGGAGCTGCAGGAGGATGACCTGTGAACCTGCCCAGGCACCGCCCTTTTGGTCCGGTGTCCATCAGACAGGCGTCCACCAGGTAGGCGTCCGTCAGCTAGGCGTCCTCCTGGTGCAGTTAGCGTTCCTTGTGTTGCTCAGGACTTCTGAAACGCGAGACATCAGGTTGATGATTTCTGCTCAGGTGAGAGAGCCATCCACATCCATCACCCAGGTGTGCGGCTTTTAGAGCCACCGATGTGCCTCTGAGATGCAGACCCTCACGTCCAGCTTGCACTGACCGGGGTGGACAGAGGAAGGTGATAACCCTTGAGGATTTGAGGCCTGGAGAAAAGCTGGTGGATGAAGGCCTCAGGGCCACACAGTGAGGGACGCCTGTCCGAGCCCTGACTATGCCATGCAGATGCTCCAAGACCATCTCCTGTTCAGAGTGTGCCCTGCGTTTAGCGTGTAGCCAGGGCGCTTTACGATGACCAGCATGAAGCCGCACCCCAACTGCCATGATTCTCTCGGTGACAGGTGCCAGCACGTGGGGCCGTGTGGTTGCTTTCACCTAGAAGGAGCCCTGTGTTCCTGGGCCAGGTCTGTGGGCCAGGACGTGATCCCAGGTGTGGCTTCACGGGGCCCCAGGGGTCAGGCTTGGGGGGCCCTGCTCGGTTCACCGACGGCCCTGGAGCCCTCTGCCCCCATGGCCGTGCCGGGGTGTTGTGTGGTTCCGCCTGGCCCAGCGCTTGCCGAGCACGTCCCAAGCCCCTGGTCGTCTTTAATCACTGCTGCGAGAAGGCGTTCCTGGCAGAGAGAGCCCCAGAGAACTATCCCTCCACCAGCAGGGCCGTGCAGGGTCGGGGCCGACTGCACGTGGGCTAATGGACGACCCAGGGGCCTCAGCTCTGCAGGCGCCTGCCATCCGGGGTGTAGGCACCTCAGCACCAGCGCCAACTGCAGTTTCCAGATAAGAAAACCACCAAGTGACCTTAGGTAATAGGAAACTACCTAGGTGCACTTTATCAGAAGGGGCAGGACAGATGGCAAAATTAGGCTGTAATTCCATGCCGCTAAATTGGGACTTAGCCCCTGAGCATCGGTAAAATCTCAGCAAGAAGCTCCGTTTGATTCTAAGGTAGACTCCCTTTGGCCGACTGCTGTGGACTGAATGTCCCCCGTTCCCGTGTTGAAATCCTAAACCCAAGGTGGTGGTATTAGGAGGGGCCTTGGTCATGCGAGTGGAGCCCTCACGAATGGGATTAGCGCCTTATAAGAGACCCCAGAGAGCTCCCAGCCCCTTCTGCCACGTCACGTCGCAGCGAGGAGACGGACATCTAGGAACCAGGAAGCTGGTCCTCACCAGACACCGAAGCTGCTCGTGCCTTTGTCCTGGACGGTCGGCCTCCAGACCGTGGGAAACAAGTGTCTGTTGTTGAAGCCGCCGGCCTGTGGAGTTTTGTTTTCGTCACCCGAAAGGATTGAGACTAAGGGAGCGGGAGAGGTGGAGAGGTCTGTCCACCCAGAGACCCTGGCGGAGGGGCCTTGGCCAGCCCAGCCCATCCACAGAGGCTGCGGACGGTGCCCTGCACAGCTGTTCTAGTGGCTCCCCTGGCGCTGGCCGAACGGCCCGCGAGCGGCTGGGCTTGGAGACTCACGATCACCAGGTTACACGCAGCACCTTCCGTGGCGATGACACAGGCAGGGGAAGTAGAGACGTGGACAGAGAAGGGCCTGAACGAGGCTAAAGAGACAGACAGTCGTGAAGTTTGGGTGCCGAGCCCTCCTCGTGGTGGTGGCCTTTCAGCAGTGGCCGAGCCACGGTTCCTGGTCCCTCAGCGTGGACACCGGCCTCGTTTCCTCTGTTTGTGTCTCTCAGCCAGGCTCTCCCTCCCCAGCTCCTGCCTTTCCTCCCCGCTGACACTCGGAAGTGCTGACCAGCAGGCCGGCTCTGCTCCTCGAGGCTGGCGGCTGGGGACCTGGGTCTCGGTGGTTCCCCGTGTCACTGACTGATGAGGGTGTTCCTCGTGCCAGTGGCAGGTCTGGGGGCGCCTGCTTCCTCCAGGGTCCGGAGGTCACCAGCTGTGGCGGTCGGGCTGCAGGGGCACCTGTGCAGCCGGTCCCCAGGGCAGATCCGAATGTGCCCGCAGCGGCTTCCCTGGGCAGAAACCCTGCATGCGTTCTGTTCCTAGAGGATGCTCCCGTGTGAAGAGTCCTCCACTTGGGTTCTTGCTTGGAGCTTCAGCACCTTCTCGGCCTCACACTGCAAATCACACCCCGACCGGCTGAACCCGCGTGGCAGACCCAGCCCTGGACTTGGTCTTCTGCTTGTTCCTGCTGCTTGGTTTGCTTTCAGGCCACCCAGTGAAATTCCCTGGTGCCAGAGCCCCTCAACTGCACCCCGGGCCCCAGCACGGTCCGCACCTCTGTGTCGAGCACCTGGCTGTGCCTTGTGTGCCTGGCATGACAGAGGGGTGACAGAGGAGGGGAGGCTGGGAAGACGGGGCTCCTCCTGACGTGGGGAGGGGATGAGAACAACGTGGAGCAGCGCCCAGCTGCCTGACACTGGCGCGGGGGTGACGGTGCTAGTGCCTGACTGAGCCGCCTGCTGTGTGTGGTGGTGCTGGGAGTGGGCTCGGGTCCACGCGGACACACCAGGGTGCTGGGCGTGGGCTCGGGTCCACGCGGACACACCAGGGTGCTGGGCATGCGCTCGGGTCCACGCGGACACACCAGGGTGCTGGGAGTGCGCTCGGGTCCACGCGGACACACCAGGGTGCTGGGCGTGAGCTCGGGTCCACACGGACACACCGGAGTGTGGGTGTGGTTTTGTGTCCCTCGTGGACACACTATTAGTTGTGTTGGAGCCTCTGAGAAACAGCATTGGCACCTTGGGGACTGCAGGCTGGGCCAGGGCTGCATGGACACTGGGTGGTGGTGGCTGGAGTGGGGAGCTCTGCCTTGAGTCCCTCTGAGCCTCTTGGTGTGAGGGGACCCTGTCATGGGTGGGCAGCGCTGTGTCCTGGGTCGGGGGAGCCTGGTGGTGGAGGCTGGGCTGGGTGGGCCCTCGGGAGCTGGACCGGGCTCCTGGCCGGGTCCATGGTCCAGTCCTGCCCCCTCACCGGGCAGCTCCCCTGTGGGGCATGGTCCTCTCTCACCTCCTGCTGTTCTTTCCCACCTCCGCCCTCCCCCTAGCCCTTCACAATGCTTCCTGCACTGCCCATGTGCTGGTTCCCCAAGGCCTACCCCCCCACCCCAAGAAAACCAGAAGGTCCTGGTGCCGACACCCTGGGCCCAGCTGAGGCTCTGAGTCTGCCCATCCCCAGACTCCCACCCCCAAATCTGAGGGGTAGCACCTCCTTGTCTAAATGTACACCCTTTTGTTCCAGGTGGCGATACCCCAGCAGGAAGCCCTGAGGCAGGACTGACGGGCCAGGGACCCAATTCACACTCAGCTCACAGCTGTGAGAGACCCGTAAAGGCCTTGACTCTGCTCGGTGACACTTGGGCCTGGCCTGGGGCCTGAATCGAGGTGCTCCCCTAGAGCCCACGCTCCACGCCCATTCCATTCCTCATTAGAGAAAACAGACAGCTAACCTGGCCGTGCAGCCCCACAGCAGAACCGGCAAAGTAACCGGCCTCCACCCCAGGCCCTCCCCGGCTCCTGACCCTGACCTCAGAGCTTTCCAAACACTGGAAGGAACGAAATAGTATGTTTCCCATCACTGGAGTCAAGATCTCTCCCCTCAGCCACATGGCCCTTCAGTCAATCTGGAATTCCCTCACTCAGCTGTCTCGAAGACTTCCAGCACAATTCTAGAGAGATTCACCCCACCCCCTGAAAACTGAATGATCTGTGGAAAATAAACAACACGTTCATAAATAACCAGTGGGTAGAAGAGAAAATCACAAGGACAATCAGAAAAGATCTTGAGATGAATGAATAAACCCCACAACACACCACAACCTCTGGGATCAGCGAAAGCATTGCCCAGAGGGAAATTCATAGCCATAAGTTCTAGAGTCAAAACAGAAAGATCTCAAATCGGGAATCTGACTTTAAGGACAAAGAAGAGCAAACTGAATTCAAATCAGCAGAAGAAAGGGAATAATAGACACTAGAGCAGAGATAAATACAATGGGGGCGATCACTAATTAGCTGCTGATGTGTGAACTGGGACAACCCTCTAATCTCTTTATGCCTCAGTTTCCTTATTTCGTAAAAATAGAAATAGTCACGTTCCCTCTAACGTGTGTGAAAGTACGTCGTAAACTTTGAGGTATTATCAAACTTACTTTACGTCAGACACATTTTCTGTTCTAAACAAACTGTGAATAACCATAAAACACATGCCTGCCTTTTAGCATAGAGTGTGACAGAGTATGTGCTCAATAAATATCGCCTATTTCAAAAAAGAAAAAAATTTAAAAATAGAGAAAATTGATGAAATCAAAGTTGGTTCTTCAAAAAGATTGACAAAATTGGCTAACTATTAGCTAGACTAAGAGAAAAAGAGAGAGGACTAACACAGTCCTGGAAGTCCTAGCCAGAGCGATTAGGCAAGAAAAGAAAGAAAAGCATTCCAATTGGAAACAAAGAAGTAATACTCCCTACGTGCAGATGACATGAGGTATACAAGATCCCAAAGGATCCACAGAAAGTTGCTGGAACTAGTAAGCAATTTCAGCCAAGTTGCAGGACACAGGATCAACACAAGGAATCAGTTGTATTTCTATGCAATGAGCGGCCCGAACGTGAAGCCAAGGAAACAATCCCATTTACAATAGCATAAAAAAGTACTTAGGAAAAAATTTGACCACGGAGCACAAGATGTGTGCACTGAAAACTGTAAAACATTCCCGGGAGGAATTAAAGAAGAATGGAAAGACAGCCTGCGTTTACAGATTGGATACTGCTAATAATGTTAAAGTGGTAACACATCTTGACACGCTCTCCAGATTCAATGCAATCTCTATCCAAAGTCCAATGGCCGTTTTTGCAGAAATGGAGAAAACTATTTTAATATTTGTGTGGGATTTCACAACTGTTTTCTTTTTATTTCTCAGTGGAAAACTGCAGAGCTGGGCTGGGAGGACACAGGGGCTCTGGCCACGGCCCGTGCCGCCTAGCCCTCCCCGAGGGTCCAGCAAGACATGGTGTGCTCTGTTCTGACAGCTTACGTGCCACGCCCCGGCAGCACGTGGCCTTTTGGGGCGCTTCCCTCCCAGGAAGTCCCAGGAGCTAACTTCCTGTTGCTGTTGGTAAAGCCCAGGCGACTTTCTAGTCTTGGGAGTGGTGTCAAGGATGCGGTAGAAGGACGCCTGTTGCGGGGCCGGTGGGAAGATCCCCACTGATGAGGCTGCTTCTGGTTGAGGAGGCTGAGGGCGGAGGCCGCAGGGCCTGGAGTGTGGAGGGCAGGATGTGAGCCCTGGGGGCCTGGGATGAAAGTCTCTGGTCCCTGACGGTCCCCGCCAGCCTTTGGGGTCCCCACGAGCAGCCTCTGGTCTCTCTGGAGAAGGCCCAGGCCCATCACGTTAGCCACCAGCCCCCGGCGAGGCCAGGCCCGAGAGAGCAGGCTGCGGACTGCGGTGGTGATGGCGGGGGTGGGGGGGGAAGCAGACGCCCCCGCCCTCCGACATCGGCACCCGTGGCGAGTGTGCGTGCTGGGACGGGGTGGCGACAGGCAGGCCGGCAACCGAGGGAGCTACTGGGGTTGCAGCGCTACGTGGACGCCCCAGTGTCAAGGCCCTTTGTACTAGAGGAGGTGGACGCCGGGGTGGGGGCAGGCAGTGGCCTCCGGGCAGCAGCAGAGGAGCGGCCAGCCTCCCCGAGTGACCTGCGGGTGTGACAGCGCGGCTGGGCCAGTCCCCACCCCGAGCCCCAGGTCACGGAGCCCCGCGGGGCTGGGTGCCCAGCCGGGTCACGTGCATTTTGAAGCTGTCAGAGGAAAACGGAGCGCGCTCCACAGCTCCACCCCAGTCGTCAAGCAATCAGGCAGCGCTTCAGTCAATTTCAGACCCGCAAACGCATTTTGAGAGTGATTTTTAAACCCGGGGGACCTGGGGCTTCCCTGGCAGGAGACGAGATGACGAAATCCCGCCTCCCTGGCCCAAGTCACTGAGAAAGCGCCACTGCCCCTGGTTGCCACGTGGCAGCAGGTCTGCCCCACCTGAAAATCGAATGGCGTCGGAAGCCCGGGGCCAGGGCCAGGGCCGGGGTGGTGTGTGTGTCGGGCGTCACGCTATCCATTTAAATAACACAGGGCGCTTTTTCATCTGCCTCAGAATGGGCGCTCTGCCGGGCTGTGGGCTTACTGAGCACTGGCCCGCGGCGCTCCGAATGCAAAGCCAGACGGGGCTCGGTCCGAGGGGCCGGCTGTCCCTGGTGCCCCCCGCATGGGCCACAAGTTCACAGCGGCAGCCACTGCCTTTCCCAGAGGCCACCTGGCTGGGCTCGTCTCAGGAATCCCGGGCAAAAGGCTCCCGAACGCCAAGGGTCCCCCTCCACCCTGCCCCGCCCCGCCCCGCCCTGGTGTCCAGGGCGGCCTCGGGCCGAGCTGCGTACCACCACCAGCGGGCACCCTGGGGGAGCTCAGTGGGCAGCCAAGGCCTGTGCTCTCCGAGCTCAGGTGACATCCTGGAGAGGGTGGCAGCCGGATGGCTTTGGGCAGCTAGTGCCCAGGCTCAGGGCCATGTCGGCCGATCTGAGCCTGGCTCTTGCCAAAGGCCGATTTGGGTTCAGCGTTGGCTCAGAAACTTGAAGGGCAGAGCTCAGCAAAACACTGACTGCCATGGATGGCTGCCCAGCGACGGGGGCAGGTATGTCCTTGTCTAAAGGAGCTGCGATCGCTCCTTGGTGTGAAGCGAGATGCACTCGGGCCGTGGCCCTGGCAGGCTGGTGCCCCAGCGTCTCCCTGGCTCAGATGCTGGAAGGGCGTCTGGGGCTCCCATCGGCCCCAGGCCTATTCCAACCACGTCTACCTCGAGCCCTCCCGGCCCAAGGAAGGAACAGGGACAACTGGCTGGTGCAGGGCCTCCAGATCCGTGCCCAAACCATGCGGTTACCCTGAGGTCAGGTTCCCCTCTCAGCTCTCTGAGACCCGTGAATAAACCAAAGCCAAGACCCAGGCACTGACCCACCACGGAGCCATCTCTCCCCACGCCCACCCAACGTGGGTACTGGGGTTCTCCCCGCGGTAACTCAGCAGCACCAGAGGACAGTCACCCCAGCACCAGGGCCCCACCCTGCCCCTGGCCACCTGTGCCATCGGATCATCCTCAGGCCCCAAGTTCCCTTGTGGCTAAGACCCCCTGGAGGGAGGTCCAGGGCCGGGGTCTCTTGGAGCCTGGTGGTGGGGCGGCCAGGCGCACTCAGTACCTGAGCAGGGGCTGCTTGGGGTGCGGTGGCTGGTCTGCCCCCGGGCACAGCGGGGCCTTCTTGGTCACCTGCTTGTAGATGTTCCTGGCAGCCACCCCGATCCACAGCATGGTGGAGAGCGTGGAGTAGTGCAGCACGATACCCACCTGCGGGGAGAGAGCGAGTGAGCCAACGCCCCCAGCCCTGCCCCCGCCAGCGCCCGTCCCCCCAAGTCCGAGCCCCTCCCCCTTGCATCCTCAGGAGGCAGCTCAACAGTGACACGGGAAGCGGGACTGGCAGGGGGCACTGGGGTCCTCAGCCACACTTCACAGGGGCTGGAGCTCGAGGGAGTCGCGTGGGCTGCCAGGACCCTTGAATGGGTCAGCATGGCCGTCCTGCAGAGAGGTGCGTGAACGACACCCTGGTCCTGGTCCTAGTGGCGAACCCATCCTCCCGCACGTGGGCCGGACGCACACGTCCGTGTGGTTGGCATGTTTCAGCCCCACCGGCGCCCACCAAAGGAAGGGAGGGGCGACGGCACAGCGGGGTCTCCCGGGATTCCGGTGTTTGGGGCCCCGCGGGTGAGATAAAGCGCTTTGGAGTCAGAGGCCGAAGTTCACTCCCTGCCAGTCGGAGTCGCTCATTACTATGGCAACAGCCCCAGTTGCCCATGGCGGCGGCTCTGCCTTAGCCGATTATGTATTCCACACCCCGTCATCTCCATCTGATTCTGTAAAATGAGGTTACCTTTGAAGTAATAACCTGGCATTTCGCAATGACATGTAAAATATGGCTGTAATTGTAAGGATGTCAATGTTTAAGGGACACAGAGATTCCGTGAATAAAGGTAACATCGCACAGTTATAATGATTTATCAACTCCAGGGTTCAGTTTTCACTTATGAGAAGGCTCCGTAACAATGGGTGAGAATGCTGTGGGGTGGTGGGAAGCTCCCCGGGCTGTGTTTTCGGTTTCAGATGGCTCCCTGCAGGTGGGAGAGCCCAGCCTTTCCCTCCGCCTGGCCTGGGCCCCGTGATGGGGCCGTGTGTGCCTGGGGCCTTGAGCTCACGGCCTCACCCCAGCCTGGCCGAGAGGAGGAGCCATGAGGAACTGAGGGGCTAGAACTCCCTGCACCAGAAACAGGAGGAAAGGGGACCATGTGGGCCTGGCCCTCGACTGAAGGACAGCAGAGTGGCTCTCGTCCCGTGTAAAGCAGAAACAGTCAGAGGCACGTCCTTGGAAGGAACGCCGCCCTCGGCCTCTGGAGCTGGTCCCAGGCCGGGAAGAGGACCCGGAGCCCAGAGCGGGGGCAGGGAGGAGGCGGAGCCAGGTCTGTGCAAGTCTGTGGATGATGAGAAGGTGTGAAGAGCAGGACGCTGTCTGCCAGACACCAGCTTCGGGCTGGACACGTGGAGTGGTCGCGGGGTCATCACCCTGGCGTTCCGACGGCCCCTCCGCCGTGCCGGCCGCCGCCCGTGCTTCCGGGCCCAGGGCTGGCGCGGACGCACAGGGATTAGCGGGGCCTGCGGCGGCCACCCGTGCCCGTGATGTCAGGGCGCCCTTCGGTGAGGCTCGTGGCCATGGTTTCGTCGCCATAACAACCGTCTGTTCTGTCCAGCCATCCTGAGCTCTGGACCGCTCTCGTTCCTCGTGTCTCAGTGGCACGTTTCCCGGTGACACTTGGACGAGGAGGGCTGGCTGCGGGGTCTGCGTCAGGCCTCGGGTGGTGGTGGGCTGTCGCCGTCACGGTGCGGGCAGGCTGGCTGCCAGCCGGAGCAAATCCACATTTATGCTAATGACTTGGCTTGTGTGACCACGGAGGCTGAGACACCCAGAATTTGTAGCTGGCGGGACAGCCGACTGTGCGGTTTCGGTCTGAGCCCGAATCCAATGGAGGGGGACTGAGGTCCCAGCCCCAGGACACACAGGGGTCTCTCTTACTCAGACTTCTGTTCTGTCCAGGCCTGCGTGGACCGGATGAGGCCGGTGCCGGGGAGGACAGTCTGCTCTCCTCGGGCCACAGCTCGAATGTTCACCTCATGCAGAAACACCCTCACAGACGCGTGCGGAAAGAGGTTTGACCAAAACGATGTTTGCACCGTGGCCGGTCGGCTCGACACAGGATGGCAACCTTCACACCTCCCAACCGTCCTGGTCCCGGGCCGTGTCCCCCGGGCTCTCTCTCCTCCGGCGAGTGGAGGCCCCACGGCTGTGGCCCCCCGGCCCCGCGCCTGCTCTCTCTCCCCACCTCTCCCCTGGGCGCTCGGCGGGTGACGTGCAGCCCGAGTGCGGCCGCCGGCCTGCTGGAACCTTGTTCTCACTGCCCCACGCCTGCCCTGCTGCTCGTGCGTGAGAGAGGGCGAGGCCCTGATTCCTTCTGGAAACGCGGTCGGGAAGCCAAGCCAGCACGGACTCCAGAGCCGAGGCTGCTCCCTGATAGGGCCGTGAGGTTGTCACTAGAAGGGGACCGAGTGTGTCTCACACCAATGGGACCTCTGCAGATCCTGCCCGTCCAGACCCTCCAGGCCTGTCCGCCCCCATCTGCCACATACTTCGGGGTCCAGCCGGCTGCACCGGCCAGGCCTCGGCTGCCACAAGGACGCCTGGCCCCGGAGCCTCTGTCTGGGCTGGCCGTCTTGGGGTCAGTTCCCGGGTGGGGAGGCGGGGCTCCCGGGCCTGTAAGGGCCGTGGTGAGCTGCGGGGCTGGGGGTGCCTGGAGCCGGCTGCACCACTGCAGCGTCCTGGCATGTGGAGCGCTGATGGCAAAGTGCGGAATAAAGATAACAATCCATCTCACTGCTTCCAGACGGCGCCACGTCTCAGCAGGTGTTCACAGGCGGACCGTAAATTGGATTTCCCGGGGCTCTCCCAGGGGGTGTTTCCACGCTATCGAGAGGCTTCCGGAAGCGTGTCTGCTCCTCTGCGTGGTTTTCAGGGATGTGCTGCTGACTTTCCTGCCGGGGTCCAGGAACAGGTGGCAGAATCGGCTTCCCAATGGGATGGTGGGCCCTAACATGGATTTTCAGAAAAGTGACCTCTCTTCTGTGTAGAGGAGCCTGGGGAGAGTGGGCCACAGGGCCCCCGGGGCCTGTCTCATGGGTCTGGCACCTTGTTCGCAGGGGGGAGGGCGTCGGGGGAGGAGCTCACAGCCTGATTCCTCCCCAAGGTTCCCCTGTGGGAGCAGCCTCTCGCCCCGATACCCAGGAGTCGCCCAGCTGCTGCCGTCTGTGCAGGAGGACAGGGCATTTTTCGTGTGGACAGGGGGTGTGGAGGTCAGGTAATTGGGCTGCAGCAGCCCTCACGGCTGTCAATAAGCTGTGGTTGAATTCACACAACCAAGGCTGCGAGGGGTGCACGTGCCGTCCCGGTGGGTACCGGCAGAGACGCTCCCTCCACGTGGTCCAAGCAGATGGACACACACCAAATGAGTCCTTGGTGAGATGCCCTGTGGTCCATGGGGAAGCCCCACCCGGCCCCCGCCCGGGTGCTGGAGGGGTCTGCCCGCCTGGAGGGGACTGTCCACTGGGCTGAGCTGAGGCCAGGAGTAGGTGGGCTGCTGAGGGGCTGCAGGGGGAGAGCACAGGGGGCCTCGACGTCCAGTTGCAAAGGCACCTGGGCCTTCTGTCCTTGACTCACAGTCGACAGCAGGGCCTCTCCTGGGCTCTGTCGGGACCGGAGCGTAGTTCGTACTGCCCGACCCCCCCTTCTTTTGGCCACGCTGCGCGGCACGAGGGAGGGATCTTAGTTCCCCGACCAGGGATCAAACCTGTGCCCCCTGCAGTGGAAGCGTGGCGTCTTAACCACTGGACCTCCAGGGAAGTCCCTTTCCCCCGTTTAAGGAAGGTCAGGCGGGGCTGCGGGGTGGGAAGAAGACCCCTCTGTGACTTCTTCTCTGTGCTCCCCTTTCACCTGAGAGGGCCAGACCTCCCCAGCACCAGACCGCCGAGTCCCACTTGGGGGGTGGGGCCCGCATGTCTCTTCCATGGCCCCGAATCCCTGGCGACCCGCCAGCGATGGCGCTCTCTCCCTGATGAGGAGCTGCGGCACCTGCATCCATGGACTCTTACCTGGGCCGAGGGAGGAGGGGGGTCCCACCCCTGGGCTCCTACCCCACCTGTCTCTGCAGGAGAGGCAGGCCGAGTCCCTGTTTCTGTGATGAGCCCCGTTCTGACTATGAATGTCTCATGAACATGTCACCATAGGCCTTGGAGAAAACTGGTCCGATTGGAAAATAAACTAAATGACGTGATCAAATGCTGAGCAAATTGGTCAGACTCACACGGGAGACGTGTAGACACACTGGATGCTTAACTGTCCCTTTCACGAGAAGCCTGAACGAGCACTTGAAGGTGGTTTCATACACAAGACGGTTATCACGGATTTCCCCTTTGGTAGGAGAGTCGACAAACACGTCAGATTTTGTAGCAAAATGAAGACCCAACAGCACTCACCGCCTGGCACAGGATCGGGTACTTGGTGCGGTTGATGCCGCCAGCAAACACGGAGAAGGTCAGGGCCGCGTGGAGGCAGAAGTTCAGGAGCGTGTGCCGGCCTTTCCGGCTGATCCGGATGGCGCTGCAGGAATGGAGATTTCAGGTCAGGAACCGGCCTCTCAGGGCAGAGCGTAGAAGTGAACCCTTTTTTCCAGATGCCACGTCCCGTCCACGCGGGGGATGGGCTGAAGACCCCGGGGTGGGACGGAGACGGGCAGGGAAAAGCACACCAGAGAGACCAGGTTGGGGAAAGATGGATGGACACGCTGAATCCACCTTAGCATGGGGCCTTGGGTGGTTTGTTGGAAAATCAGCCCTGGAATACTGTGACTGGAAGGTCTCTGGTCATTGGACAGATGAGGACCTTGAGGCCCTGGGACGCTATGATTTGTCCAATGTCGCAGAGGGAGGATGGCAGGAAACCCAGTCCCGCCTCCTGGTTCCCCAGACAGAGTTCTTCCCTCTCTGAGCAGAGGCTGTACCTTGGGAGGAGGCCATGATTGACTGTCTCTGACATGATCCCGTGTGGCCGGGCCTGTACCTGGATAGGACGCTGCCTGTGTCTGTGAACATACCCGTGACCAGGCCCCAGCCCTGGCGATGGACGAAATGAAATTTCTTAGCCTATGCCTGCAGCTGTGATCATGACCACAGCTCCTCTGTGGCCTTGAACACGCCCAGGCCTCTACCTGTGACCGTGGCCTTGGACATGCCCAAGCCTCTACCTGTGACCATGGCCATGGCATACCCAAGCTTCTTCCCATGACCATGGTTCTGACCACGGCCTAGGCTTTGCCCATGACTTTGATTGTGGACTTGACCCTCATGGTGGCCGGGACCCCTCCTCACATCACCCAGAGCATCTTCAAGGGGTGCCCCACCCCCTCTGGGCAGACGTGGCCAGGAAACCAGCTCTGTAGAAAACCAGCTGGACTCCCCTGTAGATGAAAGGCAGAGGGCAAGGCTGCTCGAAGTTTCTGCAGCTACTCTAACTTCCTCAGGCCACGGGCTGGCAGGGCCCCTGAACTGACGCGGTGCCACCGCAGAAAGAGCGCGTGTCACCCAGTTGGATGGGCACACGGGGAGGCCTGGGATGGAAGGCGAGGCAGTCCCCCAGCACTTGGCCGCCCTCGGCCGCCAGAGCCGTCTGGGCGCTGTGCAGGCTCAAGCTGGCCGGCTGCCTGTGAAGTACCTTCCAGGGACTCCTTGCTACGTGAGGGCAGGAGGGGGCTCGCCCTCGAAGGTGAGGGGCAGAGCAGGCCTTACCTCTGGTGGACGATGTAGGTGATGGCCGAGGCCAGCAGACACAGCAGCATGACGGCCGTGCAGGCATACACCACGGGGTGCAGGAGCTCCCCTGGGGACTGGGGCAGGGACAGGACAGTCCTCAAATCCTGGAAAGGACATGGAGCACACCCTTGTGACCAAGGTGGCCGGCAAGGGGCTGGAAGCATTTCCTGGATGGGGTGGAGGTTCGCAGGTCTCAGCAGAAGTGGTTGGCCTGGGGCAGGGGAGGGCCCCCCCCCCAGCTGCGGGCGCCTCTGGGGGCTCTGACGGCCAGCTGCCCGAGGGCAGCCTCCTGCTGTGCTGGCTGTTGGCCTCCAGACTCCGCGCCCTCCAGGGGGGCTGGTGGACCACCCGGCTCCTGCTTCTGTCAAATGCCCTTGTATGATGGCACAACTCGCCCCCGTGAGGCTCGTGTCAGATTACCCCCAAGTCCACTCCGAGCCTCACACCCGCTGCAATGCTGCTTTTAGTGGTCTCCCGGGAGAATTTGTGTCATTTCAGTAAGTCTGCCCAGAGGTGACTCAGGTCAGTGGGGAAAGAGCAGCAGGTGGGAAACAGGCTTGAGAACCCCAGGTGTACCACCTTCACTGTTAGTCACAGCCCAGGTGAAGGGCTGAAGGTCAGGGTTCAAAGGATATCCGTTTTCCCTGGAGGATGCCCCGGGCTGGACATTCAGAGCTGAGGGAGGTTCTGTCTTTTTATTCATCAGGTAAGCGAGGCCCCCTGCGTCAGGCGCTGGGGTTCAGAGGCCACAACCCCCGACGCAGCCCTGGAAGTGCCCTGCGTCAGAGCTGCGTTCCCAGGGCGAGGCTGGGCACCCCCGCCACGGGCACCCCCAGGGCCGGTGGAGGACCCGGAGGGGCTCGGGGCACACCAGGCTGGGAGGTAGGGGCGAGAGCCGGCGGCACCCACCTCTGACCTCCGACCCTCTGCCCGCACCGAGTCCTGCTCTGGGCGCTTCGTGTGCTACAAGTCGTCGAGTCACACGAGAAGCCCTCTGTGGACTGAGTTGTCCCCACCGTCCGGAGGGGATGGCGTTTAGGGACGTGGCTCAGGTTGGGTAGGGTCCTCGGGCGGCCCTGACCAAAGGGACCAGAGCCCCTGTAAGAAGGGGCTGGCAGAGGAGAGGACAGCGCCAGCACACGGCGGGAGGGGCCGTCTACACTGCGAGGAGAGGCCTCAGGAGAAGCCAACCTGCAGGCGCCGGGACCTTGGACGTCCAGCCTCCTGGACTGTGGTTTAAGCCGCCTGCTCTGTGGGGCTTTGTCAAGGCCGCCCCAGAGGGTGGAGCCCCTGCTCGATGCCCCAGCCTGAGTGAGTGTCCTGCTCTGCTCCCACGGCCCTGGGGGACACACTGGGCTCTGGGGAGCGGGCTGGGCTGGGCCTGTGGAGGGCTGCCTGACGTCCCCTGTGGGACCACCTGAGCTGCGCCGGCTGTGACACGGGGCTGCTGGTCAGAGCTAGGGGTCTGCCGTTGTGCTGGCCCCATTGCCGCAGACCACAGGGGCGTCCACGGCGGATGCCCCCGCCCCAGGCCCGGAGCAGCTCCAACTGGTGCCTCCCTGGGCTGTGAGGACAGTGGAGGTGGCTGGCGGCTCCTCCAGGATGGAGTCGTGGGGAGCAGAGAGGCACCCCGAGAAGGCCTTGGCCTGTCACGGCGGGAGTCAGGAAGCTAGCGCGTCCGGGCTCAGGTGGCCTCTCTCCTCGTGGACGTTCCTGGAGGCCCGGCCAGCCAGGGGACGCACTCAGAGGAGCCACCCTGGG
This sequence comes from Kogia breviceps, assembly GCF_026419965.1. Lineage (NCBI taxonomy): Eukaryota > Metazoa > Chordata > Mammalia > Artiodactyla > Physeteridae > Kogia > Kogia breviceps. The sequence continues at coordinate 499,416 of NC_081311.1, forward strand.
CCCCAGTTGGGGCCTCCGCACCCCGACTTCGCTCTGACGCAGGGACTTCGGTGAGGAGGTCGCTGTTGTCATGGCAACAGCTGGCTGATTTTGGTCACCTGGGAAGAGGCACTGAGTGACCTGGACGCCAAGGGGGCCTCAGCGTCTGGCTGCCCAGGGTCCCCGCTGTCCAGTGAAGCCAGAAATAGCGCCCTGCCCAGAATAAGCAGGCGGTCGGGGAAGGGCGCCGTGCCGCTTGGCAGGCCGCAGGCCGCCCTCATGCTGCAGTCCTGACTGTCCACGGGCCAGGAAGCCGGAAGGGCAGGCGTAGACGTGCACAGAACACCAACCGCTCCCGTCTGGACACCCGGGGTGTCAGCAGGATGCACGCTGCGCTCACAGCCCAGATCCACGGAATCACGAGCTCGGGAGGAAAGGCAGCCAAGAGATGCCAGCCTCAAGGTGACTGGGACACAGAGGCTGCACGTCCCCAGGGAGACCTGGAGGTCCCTCCCACTCCAGACGCCTGGGAAGGCTCGGCACAGGGGAGGGTCTGTGGTCAAATCCTGGCAGGGCTCACACCACACCCAGGGGAGCACAAAGGCTGCTGCGCCCTCTGCCCTGCAACCGGGAGCCTCCGTCTGGGCAAGGATGGGCCTCTGTGACGCGAGGCAGGATGGTCTCCTGGTGCAGAATAGATGTTTCACAAGAAAGAGAGAGCAGCCTGCCGTTCTCACTTCCCGGGGGCGTTCAGCTCCCACTAGCGTCCTGCCTGCCAGGGGCCCTCACGCATCGTGAATTCTGGAGCATCTGCCGTCAGGCGGTGGCGGGAAGGGGGCTCACGAGGCCCAGTAGTCCCAGGGTGTTTCTGCATTTGTCAGGCTCCGCGGGCACCAGCCTCCTGCCAGATGCAACTCACCGCAAACATCGAGGAAAGGTAGGTTTTCCTGGTCAAGTCCTGATGTTGAATGATCTTTTCTTCCGAGAGTCATCAGCCGGGAGTGTTGGATTCAGGTCTGACTGGGCACTGGCGGCGTCCCTGGGCCTGTGCGTGTCGTCCTTTTCATGGGAGACGATGGTGTGTCCCTCCTGTGACATGAGCCGGGGCTGAGACCCCCTGACCCTTCACAAAGGTGCACCTGGGCCTCTGTTACTGGTTTCACGTCCACAGGCGAGAGCCGCTCTGGGTCTGGCCCGTCCGGTTCTCTCACTGACTCAATCGGGACCTGTGTCCTGGTGTCTCTCCTGGAGCTGAGGGACCCGGGGTGGGTCCACCCCCTCTGGGAGGCTTACAAGCCCCTTCCCCACCTCTTCCGGCTGCTGTCACCTGCACTGCTGCCCCTAAAGACTGAGGTCAGACCCCTGACTCTTTCTGGGGTTGGGGGAGGGATGGCGGAGGAGGGGGCTGAACAAAGCAGCACTTGCTTCCTGATGCAGCGTCCACAGCAACGGTCTGATGCCCTGGGTCCGAGGGCCACAGCTGTATCTGACCCACGACGGGGGAGCCCATGCAGCTCCCAGACCTTCGGTGGAGAGCTTACCTCCAAAAGCATCTCATCTGCCAGTTTCTATTCATACATGCAAAACTCCTTTATGTTAAGCCTAGTAAGAGCCAGAACTGGTTTTCCTGCAGCAGGAAAACGTCTCAGAGCATCCGTTCAAGACACAGAGGCGTTTCCTGAGGATGATGCCCAGCCTGTCATTGGACCAGCCCGGAGGTCACCCTGCCTTTGGACCCCTTCCTTCTCGTCCGAGGGCCCAGTTTTGAGGCTTCTCATGGTGGTGAGGGGGGAGTGTCTCCGACCCCGCAGCAGCTGCATCCACAATATATGATTTAGGAGAAACAGAGATTTAATTCCACTTGGCCTCCTATTTTTTTTTTTTTTCCTTTCTCCAAATCAGAGTTATCAACAGTGCTTTCTACATTTTTAGAGGTGACATTTAAAATTCAAAGTAAGTAATGCAAAATGGCGATGTAATTTATATTTTAAAGTTCACACATGTACAAGTTCCTCTTGGAAGAAGCTACTCTGCAAGCGCTCCACGGGCAAAACCCTTATGATGGTCGAGTACGTGGTCAGACGGCATCGGATGGACAGGGCGCTCAGAGGCTGTGGAACCAGCGGAGCTCTGCGGACCGGTGACAGTGGACGGAGCATTGACCTCAGAGCAGAGAGGCTGGAGAGAGGTCAGAGAACCCACAGAGGAAGGGGGGAGGGGAAGTCAACGCCCAGAGGACAAGGCCACACACCATGTGCCGGGAGCCGCGGTGCCGCCCGGCTGCGGGGCCGAAGCCCGCAATCGCGCAATCGCCGTTCGCGTCTGCGCCTTCAGGGCGACCGGCGGGGCTGCGGGAGAAGCTACAGCCAAGGTGTGTCTCCTCCGGGGACCCCGGGCTCCTGCTCCCCGTGGAGGCTGCAGGCTGCGCGCGACGGTCCCAGGGCAGCAGGCCCCGTGCGGCCTGGTTTGTATTTCCCCTTTTACTTTACAGCTCATTATGATTTTAGTTGGATGCGTCCTTTTCGGTGTGTTCTGCAAACAAACAGACTGGGATGTTGAGAAAGACAAGAAGAAAGGAGGGAAGAGGTCAGGTCAGGTGTCACTTGTCTGATCAAAAGCGGCAAATTGGCCTCTCTGGGCCGTGGTGCAGACCGTCTACGGTGTCCCTCCCGCACGGCCAGGCATCCAGGCTGGGCCTCCGGGTGTCTAGGGTGGGCAGGTCCTTCCGCCCGAGCTTGTCCCGACCAAGACCGAACTCTGTGGAGCCTGCGGCCCCTCGCCTGCTTCTCAGTGGCGACGCTGCTGATGTGTCAGCCCCCCTGAGGGGGTCCCGGGGGCGAGGCAGACACAGGTGAGCCGTCCCGTCGTTCGGAGCACAGGCTGCCCCGACTCGGCATTTGTGTGGTTGGTAGCCACCTTCCTCTGAGGGTGCGTGGGCCGCTCTAATGACGAAGGACTTTGGAAAAAGAAATAGGACGGGACGGGCTCTCCTTCAGGGCTGGGGTTACTTGCTTAAAACCGTCAACAGTAAGGGGAGGTCTGAGGCGGGCGACAAACTGTGAGATGAGGGCAGGTTTTATGAGTTGTTAGAAATTTAAATATTGGACTGAACAGAAAGCAGCCAACTGGAAGAACTCGCTGAAGCTCTGAGGCTGGAGCATCGCAGGCGGGCAGCCGGCGGGTCGGAGTGGGAGCCCACCCACAGGTCTGGCCCGGGTTCCACGGGCTCACAGGGAGCCCACGGATGCCCTGCAGATCCTCGGCACCGGCTTCCCGGGCCCCGCCCTGCACCCACCCTGGTCTCTCTGGGGTTTTACTTCCACCCTTCTTGTTGGAACACGTATGCTTCTGGGTGGACCGGGGCGTCCTGCGTGGCGTCTGCCCTTGGGGCGGCCTGGCCTCTCACCCTGTCCCGGCTCTGGGCCCTGCAGGACCTGACGCAGGTCACCCCGACTCAAAGCCGGCGGGGCTGCCACTGCGGCTGCCTCCCGGGCCCGGGCCACACGGAAGCGCCATCGCCGAGCGGGTCTCCGTGGCACTCAGGCCACCGCACCAGTGAGTGGGTGGGCTCCCCCTCTGGGCCCCACGTGAGGCCACAGGGGCTGCGGGGAAGCCGCGTGGGGAGGCCACGCACACCAGTCCTGCCGCCCAGCGAATCCCCCGCGGCAGGTATGGCCGGAGGGCGGCGGCGGTGCCAGCACCGCCCGCGGGGCCACTGGATGCCACACTCAGCAAGGAAAGAGTGCCCAGGCTTGGACGGTTTTTACTCCAGTTCCAGACCTGTCACTTCGTTCCTTTGGAGAGCGTTATTCTCTGCGCTAACGGCGAGGATCAAAGAGGGGCACAAAGTCACCCGCCTTCTGGGACCTGCTTGAATTTGAGTATCAACAGCATCATCGCAGAAGCAGCAGTGCAGTCAGACCCTGTTTTACACTCTGATGAGAGTCAGAGCTGGGCAGGTGTTGGGGCCTGGGCTTTACCTGCTGGAGACCAGGGAGCAGGGCCCCCAGCCCCTCAGCCCCCAGGGGAGCGCCTGGGTGTTCGCCGTCCTGCTGGTGCCGAGGGCACACGGGCAACTCGCTCAGAAGGAGGCACAGGTGCCAGAAAGCCTGCCCGAAGACGCCCAGGGCTCAGTACGGCTCAAACCGGGGTCGTGGACACCTCGGTGCCATCACCCTCAGGAGCTGGTCAGGGCGGCTGACCGCCAGGGCCAGGCCCGAGCGGGTGGCCGGAGCGTGGCATCCTGGGGCACGGGGCCGGAGCTGCCCCCGCCGGCTTTCCTCCCCATGGCCCCAGGGGCCGCAGGCGTCTCACCCACAGGCTCCCAGACACAGGCAGGAACGTGCTTGCAGCAGAACTGCGGCACCACACGTTAGGTTGGCATCTCTATTCCTCTCAGAAGCTCTCTCCAGTGTAAATGTTGTTTGTTAGCAGTAAAAACCCAGCAGACTGCTGAGATTCCAAGCTCTCCAGGCAAGGGTAATCCAGCTGGTTCCCAGAGTCCTGGACTGGCCGGCGTGCAGCGGGCTGGGAGCTGAGGGGGGAGGGTGTGGATGGACTTGGAGGAAGGAGGGTGCTTGGCGGCCCTGCAGATTTGCACAGAAGGGCTGGAGGGTCAGAGACAGGAGGCGAAGATGGGGCCTGTCGCTGGGGCACCTGGATCGCGTGCGGTGGCGCCCCCGGGGGCGGTGCTGCCCCCCTCCCCCGTTCACCCTTCATCTGCCAATGACAGGACCTGTTTTGCAAAGGAGGATCTAAATTCGAGGATGCAAGCTTCAAACACGGCCAAGCCGGAGGCCCTGGCTTGTTGGGGGGTGGTGCCTGCAGGCAACAGGTGACGGCTCAGAGCTGGGGTGCGGGGCGGGCTGCTCCTGGAACACACACCCTCAGGCGCCTGAGAGGCAGGTGGCACGGCAGCTCTGCGAGATGATGCCGACCTTTGGCCAAAAGCATCTCTCTTGTTTGGACATTTCGAATCCAACGGGAGGAAAATGAGCAAGTGACTCAGACACACCCCTGCTTGTGAAGAGCCGGGTCTGCACTGACGACCCACTGTCAGTGTCCGAGCCTCGGCCCCCGTGGCCGCGCGGTCCTCGGCCATCGGCGTTCGCTGCGTGCGCTCGGCCGCTGCCCTCACAAGCACGCACAGTGCATTATTTACTCGGCATCACCCTTTCCGGAATCCAAAGCAGCAGCAACCACAGGGAAGCGCCCCCGGGGCCCGCAGGCCGAGCCCCACACAGCCGGCCGCGCCCCCTTCTCTGGCGAGAGAGGCATCCTCTGTGCTTTTGCAGAACGTGCCGCTGAAGCCCACCCGCATATCCCCCGCCACTCAGCCTGCTTTCTGACGGGAAGGGGGCGGGCAGGGCTGCAGCGCGAGGGCCGTGTGCGGGGGGCCTGGGGCCGGGAGGGGGAGGGCCCCGGCCCGGGGTCAGAGAGGTTTCCACAGGTCACGCACCGGTCGAGCCTGGGTGGTGGTGGGACACTGTCCCTTCCACTGATTCAGTGATTCAACGCCGCAGCACGACTGCCGCTAATTAGTATGATGTACGCGGAGCGGCCACCGCTGAGGAGCAAAGGAGCAGGCAGCTCGAGGCCCCCCTCCCGCCCCCCGGGCCCCGCCCCCGGCCCCCGCGTGTACTCACCATGAGCACAGCGAAGTCACTGAAGTGTGAGCAGGGGATGGAGGGGGTGCCAACGGCACAGCCGATTACGTCGCACCGTTCTCCCCGCCGGCCTCCATGGCCGTCCAGAAGGTCAAGGTCCCGGGCAGCGGCCACGGGGTCGAGCCCTGGGCGACCGCCCCCATCTGCGAAGACAGGGCAGGTCAGGGCAGGTGGGGGTCCTGCCTGCCACCTGCACCTAGCACCCCGCCCACAGGGCAGCCCCCCGGGTGCAGCCGGCAGCAGCTCCTTCCCAGGTTTGCCCCCGTCTCATCTCCCCTCGACCCAGCCAGCCTGTTGGAGTGTCTGGCGTGGGGTATCTGAGTCAGGCAGAGGCTGCGGGGGCGACCCGGGGCCTCAGAGCCTCGGAGGGACGGTGCCCCCGGGGAGCACGTCCTTCTCCATATTTAAAAACCAACCTCCGCTCGCCTTCCCAGCGCGAGACACGCGGCCAAACCTCAGGCTGCAGAAGACACGTACAGCATGTCTGTCCGTTTAAGTCAAGAGACCCCAGTGACCCCCAGCGGACAGCCAGAGCTGGGAGGGCGAAGCTTCCGCTGCCCGGACGTAGCCAGACCTCGGGGGCTGGCGTCTCCCACACGGATCAGTTTCGCTGGTGGCTCCGTGCCGTCTGTGTAACCCAAAGTTGTTGAGCACCTGCATTTGGAAGAGCAGGAACTGCTCCCTCCTGGTTGGCGCCGATGCCCAGGAAGCGGCCGGGGCAGCCTATGGGGCGGCCACCGGGCTCCGACCTCGCGTCCCCCCAGGTCCCGCTGCCTCCTCGCCCGGGGGCCCACCTGCCGCGCGGACCCCGGAGAAATGCAGCCCAACTTCTCACCTATTTTGCCAAAAACAGCGGGAGGGGCCGCGGTCCTGCGCGTCCTGCCGGCGCGAGGCGGTGAGTTCCGGGGTCCGGGAGCAGTTTTCCAGCCCAGGGGCGGCGCGGGCGCCCGTGAGTGGAGTTATCAACAGATTGCAAGGCTGAAGCCCGGCGACGGCCGGGGCTCCGCACCGGGGAGGGCGTCGGAGCCGGAGGGGCAGGCAGTCGCTGCGGTTCCCAGCAGGCGGCTTCCCGGACTCCGGTGAGGAGTGCCGGCGGCCGCCGCGGCGCCTGCTCCCGCGGGCGGGCGACAGCCAGGGGCCGGGGACGGTCGGGAAGCAGGAGCCGTAACCATGGGGATGGGGGAGGCGCCGATGGCGGCGGCCAGCTCCCTGCGGCAGGGTGGGAATGGTTCTTCCCAGCCAGCCCGCCGGCCCCATCACACCGCAGAGCCGATTTAAAGAGACAACCGGCGGTTTTGCCTTCGCTTCCCGCAGAATCGGACAGCTCACAGCACAACATCTCCCTGAAGAGGCAGGAGGAGGACCGGGCGAGTTCATTGTATTATTTTACGGGAACCCCTGTCCACCAAGGGCTCTGAGAACAGAAACACAGACACGGAAACTGATTTTGGAGGAATTTTCACGGTCCTCATATTAAAATAGTCTCAAATCCAAACGTGGCCACACCGAGGTGAACGCACGAGCCCACGGCAGCATGAGTCAGCAGTGTGATCCTGCCAGTGTAGACGGGCCTCAGCTGTGCAGAAAGGGGCCCCCAGACCCCTGCCCAGCCCAGGGTCCCAGCCCCCAGCCCGGGCATTAGAGCTGGTGATGACAGGGCACAGGAGGGGAGGCAAGCGGGTGGAGAGGAGGCGAGGACAGGAGGAGGGCACACAGCAGGACCCTGCCTGCAGGGGGTTGGGCCGCTGCCTGGCCAGCAGGCCTCTGGGTGGGGCCTTCCCACGCTCCTGTCCCTCATCCGCCAATATTCCCAGCATTCCTGTCTGCATCGCTCCCGGTCCGCCCGTGGCACCCCTGTGGGATGCTGGGACGGGTCCTGAGCTTCAGCTGAGGGACAGGAAGCCCCGAGGGGGAAGGGATTTTCCAGTCGCCCAGCGACTGGAGTCGGAGCCCAGTGGGGGCCCTCAGGCCCAGACCCGGCCCACCTGGTGTCCTGCGGTGGCTCCCTCGGGGCTGGAGGGCGCCGTGGAGCTCCCTGGGGGCTCGGGGTGATGGTCCTGGGCAAGCGGGGCCGCGGAGCAGGTGGGAAGGCCCGCCCGGGATCGGGGGGCTTTTGCTCGGACGCCCCCAGGCTGCGGCGGCCCTCACGGGGCTCGTGCCCACCTGCAGCTGCCTCCATGGACTGTCCGGGGCAGGGGCACAGGTGAACACGGGCCAGGAGGTGACAGAAAGGCAGGTGTGAACAAGCCATCACGGGACCCCGGTGCCCAGGTGGCAGGAGGCACAAGGAAGAGGCCCTGTGGGGGGCGGCACCGGTGCCCTGGCCTCAGAGCTGGTGGGGGCCAGGACCAGAGGTGGCTTCTGGGAGGAATTACAGGAGATGCTGTAGAAATGCAGAGGGAAGGCGGGGTTGGGGGGCACTGGCCTGGCTTGGGGTGGCCTGGAGGAGCCCCTCCTAGCCCAGGCCTTAGTCCCACCCTGTATGCCCAGGGCTGGGGCCCACGGGCTCTAAAGGCAAAGGCTAATCAAGCTTCAGACTCACTAGGGGTCCAGGTGGGGCACATGGAGGGTCCCCGGGTGCTTTGGGGACCACTGGGGGCTGGGTGGGGTGCAGGGAAGGTTCTTGGGTGATTTGGGAGGTCCCCCGAGGGGGCACGTCAGGCAGACAGGCCTGTCTGGCTGCTACATCCCGACCCCGTGGACGCTGGCCCCCGAATCCCAGTGTTAGCCTGGCTGAGGGTTAGAGGCGGGGCATCTCTCAGGAAGAGGCCGTCCTGGGAGCCACGGCTGCGGGCCTTGGGCCTTGAGACGGTGTGGGGAGCTGGGTCACCCTCAGGGCTGCTGCACCAGCCCTTCCTCGGGCTTGGCTACCCAGTGCCCAGGAGCTGGCCCAGAGCTGCCCCCAGAGGAGACGTGGGCCCGGCGATGCCCTCACACAGCCCCACGCGGTGGCCGTCTTCTGTACGTGTCGCAGAGCGGCACGCCTGCGAGATGGGGAAACCGAGGCTGCTGGCTGCTTTGCTGGCCACCGGGTCAGAGGGGCAAAGCCAGGGCGGGGAGGGCAGGGCGCTGTCGGCCGGCCCTGTGCCCGCGGCCACGGCCACTGCAGGAGCCTCAGGCCTGCTCCCTAACACGACGGCATCAGCTCAGAGGACCCAGAGGGATCCGCGTGGACGGGGCTGCCTCCCGGAAGTCGTGCTTTGTGTTCGGGACGCACCCTCGTTTGCTCCTGGGGCCTCAGGGTGGCCTTGGCTCGGGAGCCTCAGGCCGGCTTCTGCCCCGTGCCCTGAGCTTCTCTGCCGTCCATGAACGGAGCCCCTGCTTTCTAGAATTTTCAGCGACCACGGAGCCAGGTTCAGTGGATCCCTGCCCTTTATGGTCTCTAATGCCCCAAACATGTGTCTTCTAGGCACAGGCCTCTCACCGTCACCGAGAACTCACTCCTGCAACCTGTGTGGCTTCTTTGTGGTAAAACAGGTGTATCCTTCAGCGGGTAGGCTCTCAGCCCTCACTGCACTGAGCCTCCGCCGAGGAAAGGCCCCTTTCTGGAACATTCTGTGAGTTCAGGTCTCCCCGCCACCGAGGGTCTGTACGCTGTGTGCCCCCCACCCGACCCCCTCTTGGCAGCCCCCCAGCCCTTTATCCAGCCCCTTGGAGGGAGAGTCGCTCCTGAAGCAGGGTTTGACCCACGGCTCTGCGGGGCCGGGGCGGGGTGGACGTGTGGCCAGGACGCGCTCAGGGGCAGCCGGGGCTGGGGCCGTGGGTCCCGCCCCGTCGGGGAGGGGAACCCCGGGGTGAGGATCGGGCCGGGCAGGAGGGCCGGGGTCCTGGTCCCCATGCCCAGGGGGGTCGGGGGGGGGGCTTTGGGAACCTGCAGGCTGCTTGTACGAGGCCAGGAAACAGCCTGGTGACGCTGCTGAGCTCCTTCGGACGGCCTCACGGTGGACGGGGTCACAGGTCACATGATGCGCTGGGGGTCAGCTCAGGGGGACGAGGTGCCGTCTTCCCGCCCTGGGCGTGAGACTGGCCGCAGCTTCATGCACAAGTGCTCATGAGGACGGCCCCGGGGCTGCAGAGTCTCAGGCCGGCGGACCTGCCCCTTCCGTGGAAACTGCCGGGATCCTCGGGCTGCTCGCTTTCCGGCCGTGTCGTGGGGGCTGTGTGCGCTGGACGGAGGTGGCGTTGGTGGCGTTTCCGGCCTGCGTGCAGCCTGGCCTCGGAGGCCGGACGCCCGACCGGTCCCAGCTGTGCGCCCACATCCGCGGCTCACAGAGAGGAACGCAAACCACTCTCTGGTTGCCATGGCAACCAGCCATCTCCCCTAACAGTGTCAGTTTGAATTCGTGCAGAACATTTCTAACCAAGATTTGTGCCAACAGGTTCACTCTGCCCTGAGGTCAAGCCGAATCTGAGAACCAAATGGTCAAATTAGCAAACGCACCTTAGTCTCATGGCCGGCCCTCCTCTACTGAAGCCTCTCGGAGCCCCCAGAGGACCAGGCCACCCCCAGTGCAACTTCTCGCTGACCACCGGTGACCAGTGGGCAGGCTTGGGGGGTCGTGGTCCCCTCACAGAAGAGGCGTCTCGGGGGTTTCACTTTGAGGAGGACTGAGGGGATCCATGCCCACGCACATCCCTGCCAGGCTCCGGGCGCATCCAGGGGTGCAGGGCCCTTGTAGCCAAGCCCGAGCAGGCCCACTTTGGGGTCCACAGGCCACGGGTCAGCCTGGGCGTGGGGTGACCGCACGGTGAGCAGAGTTCAGGCAAGCGAGGGTGGGCCTCCGTCCTTTGTCTCTGAGTGCCCTGGGCTGGTAGCAGGCCCCAGACCTCCCCTGCCTCCTGGGGACTCTCAGCCCTAGCCCACCTGGCTGCATCCTTCAGGCCCATTAGAAGGGTCCCTGAGAAGACACTTGAACAGAGAGGAAGGGCGGGGAACACTTGGAGAAAACAACGCTTAAATGTCACGAACATACTGCCTGTTTCTCTTTTTTCCTTTTTGGCAATTCCCGATTTGCCCCATTTTTTTCTCTCCTTCCTTCCCTCACACCATATCTTCTTTTCTCCATCGTAGCCTTCAGACCCTCCTGGAGCCAAACCCTCCTGCAAGCTCTTCCCTCCTTCAGGAGAGTGTCCTGGAGCCATACCCATGGGTGCGGGGTCTGCTGGGCCCAGGCCTGCAGGGGGCCTGGCCTGCGACAGGGGCGGGCCTCAGGCTGAGAGGATGCCGGGGAGACCCTGCCTTGCTGGGTGCAGCCAGGGCGCCAGTTTGCCTGGAGGCTGTTCCTGTAGGAAGAACAGCCCGGGATGCCACTTGGGACCATGTGGGGAGGGCCGGGGCCTGAGGAATCCTTGATGGTTCTGTAGCACTGGGGAGTCATGGCTGGTGTTGGGGGGAGTCAGTAGGGAGGGAAGTCTTGCCCTTAGCTGCATGGTAAAGCTTGATGAGCTGGGACTTTGCTTGGACTCCTGGGCTCAGCCGGTCTCCCTTAGCTCTGCTCCCACCCTACCCCCAGTCTCCCCAGAGGCCACACGGGGGCTGCAACCCTCTCACCCAGGACACGGCCTTCCTCCCGATGTCCTGGATTAGCCCATCAGTGGGACAGCCGTGGTGACCAAGGCTCTCTGCAACACGTGAGGGGTGTGGGGCCTGGGAGCAAACCCTGAGTGCGGCCAGGCAAGAAAGTGTGTCCACAGCAATCCCCTGAATGGTCCGTGGTGCATCCCAAAGGCAGCACCCTCCGTCGGCACCCAGAAGTGGCATCGTGCAGTGGACACTGACAGCTCCATCCCTAGCCTGTTTGAGCTTCCCTTGCAAACTGTAAAAACAGAACACTTGCTAGGGACAGTCTCGAGGCAGGGACAAATGTGCCATTGGCCCTCCACATGTGCTCTGGGACCCATGACCCTGAGCTGTAAACCAGCCTCGGTCCATCACCACCTCCGAGGGCCTGCGCTGCACACCCACACGGGCAGTCCTGGACATGCACGACAGCCCCAGAGATGTCTGATTCCTCTACCTGGAGCTGGGATTCAACAGACCAAGGGACACACTTGCAAATGCCTGGCGGAGAGCACACACCAGCACGGGCTTGGGCAAGGAGGCATCCGGTATGCTCTGCCATGGAGGACCGGCTGACCATAGGCAGGGCAGCAAAGGGTCCACTAAGAAGGACAGCTGAGCCCCAGCCATGATGCTGGCTCTGCACGTGTGAGAAGCACAGGCAGATGCCTCACTTCAGAAGTTAATGTGGGTCCCAAGGCCGTCCGTGAACAGGAGGCTTTATAACCAGGCTCCTCTGCTTAACTGTCCTCCTTCGAATCCCCTGCCCAGCTGGCATCGAGGTCATCCATGCTGACCTCAAACCCAAGGTCAGGACAGAAGCAGGAACATCCAGTGGTCAGACTGTCTTATGTTGAGGGACAAGTCCAGTTTCCAGACCTGAATCATTAACCAAACCTAATTGATATTTTTAGAGCATTCCATCCAAAAGCAGCAGAATACACATTTTTCTCAAGTGCACATGGAACATTCTTCAGGATTGCCCACATGCTGGGCCACAAAGAGAGCCTTGGTAAATGTAAGAAAATTAAAATCATATCAAGCATCTTTTCTGACCACAACACTATGAGATGAGAAATCAGTTGCAAGAAAAAAACTGTAAAAAACACAAACACGTGGAGGCTTAACAATATGCTACTAAACAATGAATGGATCACTGAAGAAATCAAAGAGGAAGTCAAAAAATACCTAGAGACAAATGAAAATGAAAGCACGATGATTCAAAATCTATGAGACACGGTAAAAGCAGTTCTAAGAGGGAATTTTATAGCAATACAATCTTACCTCAGGAAACAAGAAAAATCTCAAATAAACAACCTAACCTTACACCTAAAGCAACTAGAGAAAGAATACACAAAACCCAAAGTTAGTAGAAGGAAAGAAATCATAAAGATCAGAGCAGAAATAAATGAAATAGAAAACAAAGAAAACAGTAGAAAAGATCAATGAAACTAAAACCTGGTCCTTTGAAAAGATAAATGAAATTTATAAACCTTTAGCCAGGTTCATCAAGAAAAAAAGGGAGAGGGCTCAAACCAATAAAATTAGAAATGAAAAAGGAGAAGTTACAACGGACACCAAAGAAATACAAAGGATCATAAGAGACTACTATGAGCAACTATACACCAATAAAATGGACAACCTGGGAGAAATTTGGGTCAAATTCTTAGAAAGGTACAGTCTCCCAAGACTGAACCAGGAAGAAATAGAAAATATAAACATACCAATCACAAGTACTGAAATCTAAACTGTGATTAAAAACTCCCAGCAAACAAAAGTCTGGGACCAGATGGCTTCACAGGCAAATTCTATCAAACATTTAGAGAAGAGTTAACACCTGTCCTTCTGAAACTAATCCAAAAAATTGCAGAGGAAGGAACACTTCTGAACTCATTCTATGAGGCCAACTTTACCCTGATACCAAAACCAGACAAAGATACCACAAGAAGAGAAAATTACAGGACAATATCACTGATGAACATAGACACAAAAATCCTCAATAAAATACTAGCAATCCAAATCCAACAATACATGAAAAGGATCATACACCATGATCAAGTGGGATTTATCCCAGGGATGCAAGGATTTCAATATCTGCAAATCAATTAGTGTAGTACACCACATTAACAAGTTGAAGACTAGAAACCATATGATCATGTCAATAGATGCAGAAAAAGCTTTTGACAAAATATAGCACCCATTTATAATAAAAACTCTCCAGAAAGTGGGCATAGAGGGAACATACCTCATCATAATAAAGGCCATATGTGACACTACAGCTAACATCATACTCAATGGTGAAAAGGTGAAAGCATTTCCGTTAAGATCAGGAACAAGACAAGGATGCCCACTCTCACCACTTTTATTCAACATAGTTTTGGAAGTCTTAGCCACAGCAATCAGAGAAGAAAAAGAACTAAAAGGAATCCAAATTGGAAAAGAAGAAGTAAAGCTGTCACTGTTTGCAGATGACATGATACTATACATAGAAAATCCTAAAGAAGCTACCAGAAAACTACTAGAGCTCATCAATGAATTCAGTAAAGTTGCAAGATACAAAATTAATACACAGAAATCTGTTGCACTTCTATACACTAATAATGAAAGATCAGAAGGAGAAATTAAGGAAAAAATCCCATTCACCACTGCAACAAAAAGAATAAAGTACCTAGGAATAAACCTACCTAAGGAGGCAAAAGATCTGTACTCAGAAAACTATAAGACACTGATGAAAGAAATCAAAGATGACACAAACAGATGGAGAGATATACCATGTTCTTGGACTGGAAGAATCAAGTGAAAATGACTATATTACCCAAAGCAATCTACAGATTCAATGCAATTCCTATCAAATTACCAACGGCATTTTCCACAGAACTAGAACACAAAATCTTAAAATTTGTGTGGAGACACAAAAGACCCGGAATAGCCAAAGCAATCTTGAGAAAGAAAAACGGAGCTGGAGGAATCAGGCTCCTGGACTTCAGACTATACTACAAAGCTACAGTCATCAAAACAGCATGGTACTGGCACCAAAACAGAAATATAGATCAATGGAACAGGATAGAAAGCCCAGAGATAAACCCACGCACCTATGGTCTATGACAGAGGAGGCAAGGATATACAATGGAGAAAAGACAGTCTCTTCAATAAGTGGTGCTGGGAAAACTGGAGAGCTACATGTAAAAGAATGAAATTAGAACACTACCTAATCCCATACACAAAAATAAACTCAAAATGGATTAAAGAGCTAAATGTAAGACCATATCTATAAAACTCTTAGAGGAAAACCTAGGCAGAACACTCTTTGATATAAATTGCAGCAAAATCTTTTTTGACCCACCTCCTAGAGTAATGGAAATAAAAACAAATATAAACAAATGGAACCTAATTAAACTCAAAAGCTTTTGCACAGCAAAGGAAGCCATAGGCAAAACAGAAAGACAATCCACAGAATGGGAGAAAATATTTGCAAACGATGTGACTGACAAGGGGTTAGTTTCCAAAATTTACAAACAGCAGCTCAATAACAAAAAAACAAACAACCCAATCCAAAAATGGGCAGAAGACCTAAATAGACATTTCTCCAGAGAAGACCTACAGATGGCCAAAAAGCACATGAAAAGGTGTTTAATATTATTAATTATTAGAGAAATGCAAATCAAAACTACAGTGAGGTATCATCTCACACTGGTCAGAATGGCCATCATCAAAAAATCTACAAACAATAAATGCAGGAGAGGGTGTGGAGCAAAGGGAACCCTCTTACACTGTTGGTGGGAATGTAAATTGGTACAACCACTATGGAGAACAGTATGGAGGTTCCTTAGAAAACTAAACGTAGAACAACCATACGACCCAGCAATCCCACTACTGGGCATGTACCCTGAGAAAACCATACTTCAAAAAGACCCATGCGCCCCGATGTTCACTGCAGCACTGTTTACGATAGCCAGGACATGGAAGCAACCTAAATGTCCATTAGCAGATGTGGTATATATACTCTCTCTCTCTCTCTCTCTCTCTCTCTCTCTATATATATATATATATATATATATATATATTCTATATCTAGAATAACAGAAGCAGACTCACAGACTTAGAGAATGAATTTATGGTTACGGGGGAAAGGGTGGGGGGAGGGATAGATTGGGAGGGGGGACTGACACGTACGCACTGCTATACTGAAGATAGATAACCAACCAGGACCTACTGTATCGCACAGGGAACTCTGCTCAATATTCTGTAGCAACCTCAATGGGAAAAGAATTTTAAAAAGAATAGTTACATGTGTGTATATATAACTAAATCACTTTGCTGTACACCTGAAACTAACACAACATTGTTAATCAACTATGTTCCAGCACAAAATTAAAAATTTAAAAAACCCACAAAACTTCAGGGACTAGTGCAGTTTCCAGACCTGAGTCATTAATCACACTTACTGTTTCATGGAAACATTCAGCCTCCTGGGACTGGAGCTTGCATCTGGGGGGCCTGGTACTCTCTGTGGGGCTGAGTTCACCTGTGGGGTTCCCGCAGGAGTGGAGGGTCTTGAGGGAAACTCCTTCCGGGAGGGTCTTTCTCTACTGTCCCTGCCGTGTCACCACCTGCTGCAGCCCCCCCATCCTGGCGCGGTGGACACAGGAAGAGGAGACAGCAGGATGGCCGCAGGTGAGCCATCCGTCCTTGGTGCCGTCCTGGGCCAGACCCTGCCGTCCTCGTGCTCCCGCAGGACGTGCCCTCCTTCCCGCTCAGGCCTCCTGCTCTGGCATCTGACCCGCCCTGCCTGTCTGGGCCCCGCCTGGGCTGGCCCGTCCCACGCGGCCCAGCTCCCACCAGTCTCCCTGGCCTCCACTCTCCTCTGCCGGCTGCCCGGTCCCTGCTGACTCTTCTGGCACTTGGGCCAAAGCAATTTTACCAAATTAGATGTGGTCAAAAGCAAGTTGCTCCACATGGCAATTTTGTTAAAATAGTGATTTGTTAGAAAATTAATATTCTCAAGTCTCTGGTTTTCTAGCATTAGCCATTTTGGCACACTGCAGGACAGACTTGCAATGCTTTGTATCTTGAAACATTCCCCCTCCTCCTTTCAAAATACCCCTAAACCTAAAAATAATCTTTACATTTTAATATCGAATCATTTTCAGCCAGTTATTCTTGCTTTGAGCCTTTGGGGTAGCAGGGGTTTGGAACACCGAGTGTCTAATGGGGTGGCTTGGAGGAACTGACGCCCGCTGGCTGGGGATGGGTGAGCAGCCCCCGGAGAGGAGGACAGCAGACGCGCGTGCAGCCGCTCTTCACAGACGTGTGACGGGATGTGCGTAGTGGAGCGAGAGTGCGCACCTGTGCGTGCGCGCTGGCACCGCCCGAGGGACCCGGGGCGTGGCGTTGGAGCCCGCAGCCGAGCAGGAGAGTGACCGTTGGTCAGCTTATTCTTCGGCACCCGTATTTTAGATGCTACTTTCTTGACCATGCATTGTTTTATTGGTGAAGAAAAAACCCAATGGAATCAGTTTAAACAGTAAAAAAATATCAGATTTTAATAGCTGTGACTTCGAGGTTTTTGGATTAACTCCTTAGTTGTAGTTACTTGGCTCACTCCACGGTTTGCCTACGTTACAAAGCAGGGCTGGCAAAATAACTCAAATTAGTTGCAAGCCAAAAACTCAAGAAATAAGGAAAAAGCAAACGTTATGATAAACAGAAACAAAAGTAGAAAAGCTCTTGAATTTTGAAAAAGGATCACAACTTGGGAACATAAAGAAATCATCTTCAAAATCCCCCGTTAGCCAAACTGGGACCCTGTGAAAGCCGTGGGCATACGGTCCTGGGCTGCTCGGCGAGCCTGTGGCCCGCCCCCTTCTCGTGTGCCGAGAAGCACCTGGCCGAGGCGTCCGCGGGCGAGGCTGGCGGGCAGCGCGCCCAGACCCCAGGGCGTGTGGACGGCCGCCCTGCAGTCAGATCCGGGCACCCCGGCCGGCCCCGCCGACCCTGCAGGACGGCAGGCAGGTCCACGAGGAGGCGGCCTCACGCTGAACTCGCGCACGTTGGCAGGTTTATACATTTTGGAAGTCTAGAAAAGCTAAGATCCTCATTAATTTCAAAACACGGTTCGCAAACTCCAACATTGACCAGTACGTCCACAGACGCTTTGAGCGGCGCAGCAGGTGGGGGGAAAGTGGGGGGAAAGTGGGTGTGATTTGGCACCCGGAGGAGGCTCGCGCGGGCCAGGGGAGGAGACCCTCACACCTCCCGCCCGGCCCGGGCCTGGAAGCCGTGCTCTTTCTCCCCTGACGGGAGCTCACGCTTCCCTCCGAGGAACTGAGGTCTCACCGGCCGGGGTCCTCCCACCCCAGGCGGGGCTCACAAGCCCCCTGCACCTCTTCCCTCCTCACCCCTCCCTGGGCTCTGGGGCTTCCCCGTGGCCGCTGCCATCTGTCTAAACCTGCCCCGGCCCCCAGGCACCCCAAGGGGCTCAAAGCCCCGCACCCCGCCCAGCCTCCTTGGAGCGGCCCTGAGACCACAGGTGTGGGCAGAGGCTGCTGGCCCCCCGGGCAGCCCCGTCCATCTCCGTCCAGGCGGGCGGAGGTTGTCCACATGGCGGGCTCCACGCCTGCTCCCTGCACAAGCCCCTCTGCAGGGAACCCGGCGCCCTGGGCTGGCGCGTCGCTCTGGGGACGAGCGGGGTCCTGGTGGGAAGGAAGGGTGTGTGGTCCCCCGAGGGCCCCGCCCCCGAGGGCCCCGCCCTGTAGTGCAGCCCCACTCGGCCCAGCCTCAGGCGAGCACTCCAGCTCCCTGAGGTTGTGGGGTGCCAGCTGCGGAGACCAAATGGGGGGCTCGGGGGGCAGCGATAGAACGCAGAACCCAGGAGGGCGGGTCAGGCCCCGGGTCCCGGCCTTCGGGGTGGCGTCTCCCTGGGCCTGACCACGCCCGCCCAGTGCCTCCAGTTAGATACGGGGACAGAGGTCAGATGGTCAAGGACAGACTTGGGCTGAGTGTGGACTTGGGCCACACGGGCCCCAAGGCCAGACCGGACCCTCTCTCTGTGCTCATCGCCCCACAGGGAGCCCTGCGAGGCCCTGGAGTCCCGGACCCCGGGCCCTCCCCCGGATGTGAGGGGCGTGGCACTGCGGGAAGGTTCCGTTTCCTGCTTTGAACCCCACTGCAGTGCATCTTAATCCTTCATCACTCCTAAACCACGGATAAAAAAAGCCCTCCTCGTCCCCGGTTTAATAAGATTCCCAGTTAAGCACTTTTCTCCAAATGCAATTTGGACACAGTCAGATCCACCGAGTTAGGTTTCAAGTTGACTTTCAAATCCTCCTGCTTTTCCCTTCTCATTCCTGGAAGAGTCGGCAGGTCCTGACGCTGAAGTGAGCTCAGAGGTGGTCCCTGCTCCCGGAGGGCCCGGGATCCAGTGTCGGAGTGTGTGGAGAGGTGGGGGGACAACGGGCCCCGGGCCAGTCACCGGGGGCCCTGCAGGCCCTGCGGGGCTATGGGCACCCCTGCTGCACCCGGACAGACCCTGCGGCAGCTCGAGGCCCAGGCCCAGAGGAAGGGGCCTCGCTCCTGGGAGAGGCTCGCCTGGCAGGGACCCCCTCTCTGGAGCCCCCTGGCTCCCCGCTCGGCCTGCTTGTCGGGAAAGCGCGCGAGGCCCCTGTGTTGATGGCGGGCGGCCAAGGGGCTGTAACTCGGGGCGGCCTGGCTTGGTTTCTTTGCCGTGCTGGGGGCAGTGGGCCCAGTCCCCTCAGATTGAACCTGTTACGTTATGCCTGGAGCAGGGGCTGCCATCTGGAGAGCACAGACCGCGACAGTCCTTCTGGCTGGGGCCTCGGCCGAGCAGGCAGGCCCCGGTGCTGTGGGTGAGGCCTCCGGAACAGGCGCACGGTGGGCCCGCAGGTCTGGTTCCAGGGCCCCGGCAGCACACCCCCCATCCGCACCCCTCTCGGAGGAGTGGGACCAAAGCGTCCTGCTCTGGACGGAGGCCAGCCCCTGGGGGACGGGCTGTCCTCTATAGGCTGACCCCCATTTTCACTCTGAGCTGTGGTGGAGCCTGTAGAATACGGGACAGGTCATTTGAAGCACCTGTTGCTGGGAGGACTCAGTGTGGACTGGTAGCCTCCTAGCGCCCTGGGCCCCAGCGGTCGGGCAGGGCGCCCGCCCACCCAGAGCTTCCCGAGGAGACGAGGCCCGTCCTGCCAGCCCCGCACCGTCAGGAGGAGGTGGGCAGTGCCCCCGCCCTGCCCCCTGCCTGGGCCAGCCCTGCCTGCCGGCTGCTGCTCCACCTCCGCAGTCCTTTCACCCCTCCTCGGCCTCCTCGGGGGAAGGGGAGGCCGGCCGGGGGACAGGCTGCCGGCACCCACAGCCCCTGCTCGGTCCGGAGCCTGCCCGAGGGCCCCGGCGCAGGCACGAGTACTTCAGCAGGTTGAGTGGGGCTTCTGCTGGGGCCACACGTTCAGGACACGTCCGGCAGAGTCTGGGGAACAAACTCGTTATTTTGAAAATGGGTCACTGCGGGGAGCGGGCCTGGCGCCTGCCCGGTGAGTGTGCCCCTCGGGGAGGCCAGGGGACCGCGTCTCTCTCATGGGAGCGTCCGGGCAAAAGGAAGACCAAGGATGGAGCTCGTCCTGCAGCCCCAGTGAGTTAGGGGGAGTAGGCGTGACCTTCACGGGGAGGGCGGCCCAGGTGCTTCCCTGTCGCACCCGCCGTGGGACCCAGTGACCTGGGGACAGAAGTGCCACCCTACAGGGCACGCAGCACCCAAGGAGCCGCTGGAAAGGCAGACGGAACAAACAACTGTTTCTTCAGCAAAAATGTGCGAGGAGAGAAAGAGGCACCAACAGTCACAGCTCAGCGACCTTTAGACCCCGATTTAAAAATGTACTGTAAAAACGACAAGACAATCTGGAAAATGTGAACGTGGGCTAAATACTTGATTAACCCAGGACTTTCCTTGATCTTTCTTAGGGGCTGGTAGTGGTCCTGTGGCTGCACTTACAGGGCATTCGGCGGGGGGATGATCAGCATCATGTCTGGGCTTTGCTTCCCAGTCACCTGTGCGGGGATCAGAGGGGGCAGAGGTGCAGTGACCACGCCGCCGTCCCGGGGGCTGGGTGGCCGCACTTCACTCTGACCCCTACGGTAGAGTGTGTGTGTGGGGGGCCATGTGTTTGTAAAGACCCGACGTCTGGATACCTGCTCTGTAAGGGGGCCCCCGGTGAGACCTGGGCTCCGCCCCCACATCTCCTCGAAGTCACGTGGCCCTTTGCCACCTGCTGACACGTCCCAACAGCTGGGCGAAGCCTCTGGTGACGTCTGCCCCACGGTCTGCGGGGGGAACCGGCCGCTGGCCACTGGCCTCTGCAGCTGCAGCCGTGGTCCCAGATGTATGTGCCCTGAGTCCCTGCTGCCTCCGGCCCTGTCCGCGGGGCAGCCCCAGCCCAGCCCCAGGCCCAGCACGCACAGCGGCTCCTGACTTCCTGACGTATGCACGGGTGCAGGGGGCGGGGAGGGGGTGAGATGGATACAAGACAGAAGTAAAAATAACACTGTTCCCAGAATTAATTTCCCCAAGCAAGTCGGCAGCCCCTGGTTATTTGTTGCCTAGGAAATTTGGGGAAATAAAGATGCCTGTTTCTGAACAGCTGCATTTCCGTGCGCAGGGCCGCTGGCCGCGATCCCAGCGACGGCCCGTGTCCTGGGACCCGCCTGTGCCCAGGGCTGGTGCCAAGCTGGCGCTGCCCTGAGACTGTGTTAAGAGGAGAAGCACTTTGGACTTTAGAAGGACGACGTGAAATTGGAGTGAGGTTGAAAATCTTGACGTGCGAATTCTGTAAATGAGGTACTTGCGGTTCTTAAATTCTCAACCAAGTACAATAAACGTATATAAATTTGACACTTCAGTGGAAGCCGAGACTGACAGCAGCTGGGGGTTCCGGTGCCTTGAGCTTCTCCCCCAGGCCGCTGCCTCGACCTCCTGGGCACGTCAGCTCCGCCGCCGGCTGCCCGGCTCGGCTACTGCTCGGGTGGCTTTCACCATCCCAGGGCCGAGGGCCCAGCTCGCTCCTCAAGATCCAGAGAGAGACAGAGACAGAGAGGGAGGGCAGTGGGCAGGCGGGCTGCCTGCTGGGCGCTGGGGGACTCACGGGGGGAACCTCTGGGCTGGGTGGCGGAAGGGAGCGGGCAGGAGGGCCCGCGAAGCCCACGTCTGCACTGACCCCTCCCCGCGCCCTCAGCCGCTACCCGTGTCCACACACCGGTAACCTCGGAGGGCCTCGGTGCTCAGGCCGCTGGGCTTGGGCCTCCCAGAAACATCTGCTCCGGGAGAGCTGAGGTCGCCGCCCCTGGCTTGGAGGCTCTCGGGTGGGTGGTCCGCCTGTCTGTCCCTGGCATCCCTACCGTCCTGGCGACCGTTAAGTCACGCACGCTCAGCGACACGAACTCCTGTGCTATCTGTCTGCTTGGTGGTGATGGATGCCACCAGGACAAACCCCTGGGCGTCACCGTAAGTGGGTTCCGTGGGATGCGTTCATCCTGGCAGTCAGTCCTCCCCTTCCGAAAGGGCTGGGCGCCCCGGAGACTGGGGTGGGGTCTCCGCATGGATCCGGAGAGCGAACGGAGGCAACGATGTTCTCCAAAGTTGCTCGGAGGGCCGGCACCGTCCCCACGCTGGGCTCTGGTCTCGCTCGGCGCCTGCGACGGGCGGAGTCCCGCTGGAGGATGCAGGGCCGGTCGGGAAGGCCCTGCTTGTGCGGAGGAGACGGGAGTGAGCCCAGGGCACAGGGCCAGCCCTTCTGACGGGGAGGAGCAAGGAGGCGGGGCTTCCGGGAGGACGCAGCAGCCTGTGAGCTGTGCCCTGAAGGGCGCCCGGGAGCCCACCGAGTGGAGAGAGACTGGTGCCGGCGTGCTTGCAGCGGGGCCCTGTCCCTCGGGGCCGCGAGCACCGGTACGGCAGACGGTGTGGTCGGCTCAGCAGGCGCCTCGAAGGCCAGCGGGAAGGGCGTCTCCTCAGGGCAAAGGAAGCTGCCCAGCACCCCAGGCGGAAGAACAGCAGTGGGAGCCCGCCAGCTGGGAAGGGCCCGAGGCCTGGGGACAGCTGGACAGCGAGCCACAGCGACACTGCACGGGGCTGGCGTGAGGGCGATGAGGGCTCAGGCGGGAGCAGGCCTGGCCTGGGCCCTGCTGGGGTCGTGGCCCAAGAGGGAGCCGCTGAGCCTCAGCCTGGGCCCCTGGCCCCCCCCCTCCCCACACCCCCTCCGGAATAACTCAGGCCCCAGGCCTCCTTTCCTCCGGTGCCAGGGTTCACCCCGCCTCGGCCCCCACTGCTTCCGCAGCCCAGGCCTGGGGCCCGATGCTGTCCGACCCCAGCCCCGGCGCCCCCCACCGGCAGCAAGAGCCCCGAGAGGCAGGTCCTCCGCTGCCACTGGGACAGTTGCTGGCACAGCCAGGCCGGCCTGTCTGCCCACAGGGTCTCCTGGAGCACGGCCAGCCGCTCAACAGAGACCACGTGCCCTCAGAGTTGGACATGCTTCCTGGCAGCCTTTCTGGAAGGTGCTCTAGGAGGTCCTGTGCACGGGCCTCCTCCCTCTGTGCCCTCTGGGCCCCTGGGCAGGGCTCTACTAAACCCCAGGGATGGGGCACCAGGACTCGATGGTCAGCCCGCGGGTGCTGGAGGGTCCGGAAGCTGGTTCTCTGCCTCTGCTCCAAGACCACACCCTGAGGCTGCCTGTCCCGAAGTGACGGGGCACAGTTTCCTTCGTTGCTCCAGGGAGACTTAAACGTCCTTTGGCAAATGCGATTAAAATAGTCAGGTACAATACACTTTTCGCCGTTCTAAGAAAACCTCAAACCCATTTCCATTCCTTCTTTCATGGCTCAGCAAACGTCTGTTGATGGGTGCACGTCGTGGGCTGGACACTTCAGAGTCTGGCCTCAGACCTCCCAGGAGGGCCCATTGGCGACCTCACGTGAGGCCCCGCGTCCTGGCTGCGTCTGCAGCCCGCAGGGCCTGGAGCGGGGCCTGATGGAGGCCACACCATCTCTGCACAGGGAGGGTGACCCTGCCCAGCTCAGGGGGTGAAGGACATGGTCGGAACTTCCAAGATCTCCCGGCCCCAGGACTGCACCAAGGCCTTGAGGCTTGAGTCACTCAGACATAAATGAACGTGTTTATTGGTTTTGGTCTGAAGCAGATGAGAAAGCACCCGAGGGCTTTGCAGTAATTAAAAACCAGTGGGGCTGTCAGAGAGATGAGAAAATCTCTCCTGTCTCCCCATGGGCCCCAAACCTGGTTTTAGAGAAGAGACCGGAAGGTCGTCACTGGCACGATAATTAAAAGAATAAAGTGCCCAGAGCTCGGGCACCTCCGAGAACCCAGGGGAACCGGCTGGGCTCAGGGCCTGGGGGACAGGCTGAAGGGCCACATGCAGCCCCTACCGGCCAGGAGAAGAATCTTCTGAGCAGCCAGCCTTGCCGGGGCCTGCGTGTCAGGGGTGGCCTGGAGCCAGGAGGTCACCTTGGGCAGGACGGTGGGGCTCCAGGCGGTCCCAGCCCCCAGACAGTGCCCCCCTGGCCAAGGCTGCCTGTGTTTCCAGGGAGCACAACCCGACCTCTAACCTCTGTGGTCAGTTCTCCTTCACCCCCTGAGCTGGAGCTCAGAGGGGCCAAGCATGCAGAGTGGACCTGAAGACGGTGAGGTGACCCCAAGGTGTCCGCGAGGCTCAGGGGCCAAGCACGGAGAGGACGGCCGGCCCTTCCAAGACCGGCCGGCACGCAGGGAAGGGCCCCACTCAGGCCCCCAGGGGACACTGGGGCCCAGGCCGCTGCCCAGGTCAGAGGCACAGGCTAGAGCCGGATGAGCCTGTGCCCAAGCCCCCATATCCCCGCGCCTGTCTTCCAGCTCCCTCGCCAAGACCCCCGGCCCCCTGCGGGGCAGTGACGCCCCCACGGGCCGGGGAGGCCTGGGGGCCAGGCAGGTCCCTCGCCTCTTTCTGTGGGTGCCGGTCCAGGGCAGGGTGGCGTGCAGGGCGCGCTCAGGGTCAGAGGGGCGACGGCAGCGTTCCAGCGGCGCTCTCCTCCTGGTCTTCTGGACCCGCGGGCTGCCTGAGCCCCTCGGAGGAAACGCTGCCCGGGAGAGCCCGACCCACGCGGGGCGCCCCCTCGCGGCCCAGCGTCTGTCACGACGGCAAGGTGGGCTCAGGCACCCGCTGCCCCGGGCCCCGACCCGAGTCACCTCCTCGCCCCCGGGCATCGCTGCAGTGCCGGCGGACGTGCACTGGGGACACGGTTGGGTTCTCGGCTGGGACTGCAGTGGCCTGGCCGCCGTGCGCTGTCACGGCCGCAGACAGCAGTGCGGGGACCAGACCCCCGAGGCAGCTGTCCTGTAGCCAGGAGCCCCTGGAGCCCCCGAGGCAGGGGGACATTCAGTCCTAGACGGTGGGCGGCTTGGGCCATCCCCAAAGCAAGGAGGGGTCGGCAGGGGGGCGGTAGGGAGGAGGGTCTGTGGGGCAGGGACGGCTTGAGGGAACATGGGGAGACAGATGGCCGCGGGGGGGGCCAGGCCGGGCAGCTCTCTGGCCACTTCAGGGGCACGGGGCTGGGTGGGCCCTCAGGTCTGCGTGGTCTGTGACGGGGAAGCTGGGACTGGCTGCTCCCCCAGATTGAGGTGTGAATCCAGCCCAGCCCCTCAGTGCAGAACATTCTGGAGCCTTCTCTAGCTCCAGCCAGTGGGCCAAGGTGCTGGACACCCCTGCCTCCCAAGGAGCTCACTCCCACGAGGCCAGCAGGGCAGGGCGACTCCCACCTGTGCTCTCCCCTCCCCCGGTCGGTCACTCCCAGGCCAGGCCTGGAGAACAGAGACCAACAGAGGCCCAGGGGCCAGGAGCTCCCAGGCCAGACGTGCTGCCGCGCCTCCCAGCGGGGCGGTAAGTGCAAAGGTGCCCCCTTCGTGGTCCGGGAGGCCCGGCCTCCATACTCCTGTGCCCCTGCCGGCCAGCTCCCGCTCTCTGACTGCCGTGCACCGGGTCCCACAGCGTGACTTTGTGCCCGCGTGTCCACGGAGGTCTGTCTCTCACGCACACCTGCCCGTGAACAGCTCCAGCCCCGTGAACCCCAGCGCTTCACTACCTGCTCGGTCCCACCTCTGCACACAGATTCCATAACGACCATTTTTAGAACCAGCGCTAAACCTATAATTTCTCTGCGTAAAAGCAGAATAATTGGGCTTCCCTGGTGGCGCAGTGGTTGAGAGTCCGCCTGCCGGTGCAGGGGACACGGGTTCGTGCCCCGGTCCGGGAAGATCCCACATGCCGCGGAGCAACTAAGCCTGTGAGCCATGGCCGCTGGGCCTGCGCGTCCGGAGCCTGTGCTCCGCAACGGGAGAGGCCACAACAGTGAGAGGCCCGCGTACCGAAAAAAAAAAAAAAAAAAAAAAAAAAAAAAAAAAAAAAAAGCAGAATAATTTTCACGAGGTAGCTGAGGAACTCCCAAACACGTGTGCCTTTGTAAAATTTAATTTGTATGTTTGGACACAACCTTGTTTAAGAAGAATTCACTGACGAAACACTGTTTGCTGTGCACTTGTTGGGAGCTGGGCCTCACGCCCGCCTTTCCTCAGTAGCTTCCATGGAGGGACGTGTGTTTCCACGTCTGCAGGCTGCACCGCGCCGTCCCCAGAGATGCCGCTGTTCCTTGGAAAGTTTCCTTCTCCAGAGGCAGATTTGTTCTCTGATCTAACGGGAGGGTATAAGCAATATTCTTTTTATGTCCTGTAATTTATCATTGCGTATGTGCTGTTATTTCTCCACAGGTGTTTGAAACATGATTTTGCTTCAGTATATTTCACCCAATATTTGAATTTTTAAAGGACCATTTACCTGTGAAGTGGGTCAGTAAATGCCCTCCCCATGTGCCGTCAGTATTCACAAAGCTGTAATAAATTCCAGGAGGAGCTAACTGGCTCATGCTAAAATACTGTTCTTTGGAGAAAACTTTCCTCTTTTTGAAAAGGTGAAATCATCGTTGATTTTGCTGGCCATCTGCCACTTCGTGCACTTTCCAGCCATCTTGTTCTTCTTTTGTCCTCTCTCTTGTCCATTCCTGCCATTCATCCACCCACCCGCCCAGCCACCTACCTATCCGTGTATCTACTCACTCACCACCCGTCCATCCATCCACCTGTCCACCTATCCAACCATGCATCCACCCACCCACTCACTCACCCGTCCACACGTCCATCCTCCATCCACCCATCCACCCGTCCACACGTCCATTCTTTTTTTCAGGATCGCAGCGGCCACCATGCCTCGGGTCCTGGCTGTGGCCTCCCTGCCTCTGGTCCCCAGTGCCCTGCGTGCTGAGAGCCCTGGGACCTGGGGCTGGGAGGGGAGCCTCCTGCTCTGGCCCCTTGAGGTCCCACCTCCCCGAGAGGCTGAAGCAGTGCCGCCGGCGCGTGGGAGCCGCCTTGGAGTGTCATCTCAGACACTTGCTCTCCTGGCTGGCCCACTTGCACTGGGCGCCTCGTGACCTGCTGCCTAAAGGCAGGAGATCGAAAGTAAACCGGTGTAAATGTGAGTGTCTCCTGAAAACGTATTACCTGTCGGAGAGCTGACTTCAAAGGTGAGCTGCTTCTCCTTCGGTGTGAGATTGGCCGGCGAGGAGGGCACGCCACCTCTGCTCCGACTCTGGCCCTGGCACGAACACAGAGCTGGCACCATCTCAGGGCAGGGAGAGCGGAAGCCCTTTTGTGCTGGGCTCTGGGCGCTGAGTTAGCCCCGCTGCCACATCCCTGCTCCCGGCACTGAGACCCCCTTGCAGAGGCCACGGGTGGCGCCCACGGAGGCTGTGCCCTTTGTCAGCCAGAGGGTGCAGCGCGGCAGCTCTGTGGGCTGTGCTTCTCTCCGAGTCAGGAGAGCGCTGTCTCTGAAGCATCAGGAAGTCACAGGACGCTGACCTGATCGGCCACAGATTCTAGTGACAACAGGGCAAGTGGGACCTGCTGTGGAGTCTTCCTGCCTTGGAGTCCTCTACCCTGTGTCACCTGTTATGCCCTGTGCTTTGTCCTTATGATGTCCTTGGGGACCAGGCCAGGCCTCCTGCAGGGAAATGCATGACCTGCACCAGCAGAGGACTCCCGCCCAGGCCCTTTCTCCTTGTCTGTGGCCATGCAGGTGACAAGGACCAAGCCAGGCTCTGCCCTCCTGCCGTGAGGGTCACACCTGCCCAACCTCCTGCCCGGGAAGAACACCAGACGGCTGGAACCTTTTCGAGGGACCCAGGGGACCTTCTGACGGCAGTGAAAGCACCTTCTCCCCCCGCCTGGCGCGTGGTGGGAAGGACGGGGCCCCGGCTCCGGCCGTGTCACACAGGACCCCTGCTCCGTGAGAGGCGAGCCGGCTGCAGTCCTGTCCTGGGACACAGGCTGACCGCGGCCTGTCCTTCGCGGTCAGCTCCTCATCAGCTCCCAGGGGCCTGTCGGGTCCCGTTGGGGTCCCCGCCCCGACCTCATCACCGCCCACACCGCGTCTGGAGTCCCTCTGGGCCCGCTGCCGACAGACTCCATGTTGCCCGGGCTGTGTGGCCGAGCGAGGGGAAGGCCGCCCCTTGAAGGACTTCAGCCTGAAGTGCCCCCCCTCCGCATCCTGGGTCTTAGAGTCTCCAAGTGACGTCTGCAGGGAGAGAAATTATTTCAGACAAGGTTTTCGCCAAGGTCGATGTCGTTTATTAGATTCTGCCTAAATTAGCTCTCTCAGCCGGAAGGCTCTGCAAGGACGTCCTGGGACTCAGACGGGACCGATGTGCCGGCGTTACCCGCCGCCCCTCCCCCCTCCCTGTTCTGCCCTCCCCCCTCCCCACGCTGCCCACCCCCCTCCGCTGCGCTCAGTGCCTCTTCTCCACTGCAGACCCTCACGGCGGGGACGGCGGCTCATGTGACCTTGGGCCACTGGGCCTGCTCTTAGGGGGGTGTCCGGGTCTACGAGGCCTTCCGATGGCTCTGGCTTGGCGTGACTGGCTTCTGCTGTCAGACCCTAGGTGGCTGGATGGGGACAGTGCTTGCCCATGGAGGAGAGCCCGAGTCCAAGGACTGTGCCTGCTCTGCCCCTGGACACGCGCGGGGCCCCTCACACTCACAGAGACCCTGTGCCTGACCCCGGCCTGCACCCTCCCCTGAGGCCCTGCAGGTCGGGAAGGCCCAGGGGGCCCTCTGGTGACTGGCCGTGGAAACCCGTCCCTCTCGCCCTCCTGGTGGAATGGCCCTGCCACACGCCGGGCGGCCAGGTCACCATCACGCCGACTGCGTGGTCAGGAGACACCTGCCCGTCCTCCTCTGGCCGCTGCCCGCCCGGCTGTGCCAGAGCCCGTGCTGGCCCTCTGCTCCCTGCGCCCAGCACACAGGCCTGGGTGCCGGCCGCCTGGACGACCCTCCCGGCACCGACGACACAAACGTGGGGCACGGTCCTGCCGTGTGGCCCCGCGAGCTGCTCCGGGGGGGTCGCTGTGTTTCCACCGCGGCTTGGGAGCGTCGAGGCAGATGCCACGGGAAGCCTCGTTCCATTTCGACCGCGTGTCTGACAACACACAGCATATGCTGCCGGGCGGAACGCGGACGGACAGTGATTTCCTAGTAACCGGGGATAATCTTGCTATAATTTAGCATTCGCCGTATGCTGGCGGTGTCTTGCAAGGAAAATGATTTGGTTCCAAAATCTGCGTTTAAGTGAAGATATAGCTCTGTCCTCAGGGCTGGAGTCAGCACTGCCAGGCAGGGCCAAGGTGGTGATGGATGCAGCTCCGATTTAACCTTGACCCCCTTGTAGGAGACGCGTCTGAGTCTGGTCCTGCCTCTGTTCCCACCGGGCTTGTGTGAAGACAGAACGCAGGCCGTGATCCGCTGGTGACACGTAAGGGAAGGCCTCGTAAAAGGGACTGGCTTTCGTGCACCTAGAATGAAGAGGCGAGCTCTAGAATGGAGCTCTGCTGCTCTCCACCACTGCCACGGAGAGACAGAAGCCAGGCCACGGCAGTCCGGGAACCCACGGGCATGGAGCGGCGTGAGACTGACTGGGTCACCCGAGCCCTCCCTGCCCCGGGACACAAGCGCTTCCCCACCGCCCAAGTGCCCCGCCAGCAGCGGTCGGGGCTTCCAGACCGACACGTGAGGGACCCAGCTGAGTCCGGGGATCCTGACCCCCTGGGCTGTCCGTATGGGGCTGGGGCTGGGCAGCGGGCTGACAGCACTTCCCGGGGGGCCCCACCTGGGCCCCTCGCCCTGCGAGTCCCCAGCCTGTAGGCAGGGGCAGCTTTGCACCAAAAGGTCTTTTTGATGCCCCACGTCCACAGCCCTCACCCCCACCGCCAACTCCTGCTTTTTTCAGCAGACTGGGGCCCGGGCGTGGGACTGGGGCAGCCCCACCTGCGAGGCTCTGGGTCATGGGGCTGGGGGCTCTCCCAGTCCCCGGGGCAGCAAGGTCCTCGGGGGCGGAAGGGCACCACCCTGAGCTGAGGGGGCCTGTGTGGGCCTCAGCCTGCCTGAAGCTCGGCCTCCTGTGCTGCGGGCCCCGCCCTGCCAGGCTCGGGGTGACGGGGGCAGGTGGGAAGGTGTAGGCTCCCCACACGTGCCCAGCACCTGAGACCAGACAGAGGCGCCTTCTCCGACCCGGCCCCGAGCCCACCGTCGGGGCGTCCAGACGGCTCGGCCCGAGGCAGGTGGGCGCTGAGGCCCAGCAGTGGGCGGGACTCGCCAGCTCCTTTTGCAAATCACGAGCAGAGGGAAAAATGGCAAACCCGGCGCTGGGGCTCCGGACACAGCCAAGCTGCGGCCCGGCCGTCAAGAGCATCTGGGCAGTGACCTCCGACCCGGCACCAGGTGCTCCTCCGAGAGCGCCAGAGGGCTGCAGGCGGTAGGCACCTCTGGCCCCACGGTCCAGCGCCACCGTGGCACCAGCTCTGCGCTGTCCTTCAGAGGGGCCGCGGTCTCCCAGGGCATGTCTACCCGTCCTCCCAGGGCTCCAGCCTCCGGCGGGTGCTGGGTCCCGGGGATCCCACCCCCCACCCCACCCCCAGGCGGCCACCCTTACAAATCTTTGCTCTCCGGAGACTCAGACCAAATTTAGACGGGAGGCCGGTCACTCCTTAAGTCACAGCCGCCAGCTGGTGGGATTTCAGGCCCCTGGTCAAGGGGGCGCTATCCCATCTCACATGTGGAGCCGCGGGCCCGGCCCTGGGCCGCGCGATGAGGTCAGTGAGCCGAGGACCGCTCAGACGGCCTCGGGCCTGGAGGAGCCACGGTGCCCCGGGGCCGGAGGCCGTGGTGCCTGCAGTCTCGTCCCGCCCGCCCACAGGTCCATCCGCGTGCGGGCTGCGCCCTCCGAGCCCCATCCCTCGGGGACCCGGCACCTCCCCTCCAGCAGCTCCCGCTGGCGGCTCCGTGGCCGAGGACACTGCGGAGAAGTGGGAACATTTCCTTTCTGTTGTGGGGTCCTGGGGGGGAGGCCCTGCGGGCAGGGTTTTCGGAAGGACACCTGGGGGCACACCTGTGGGGGGCCTTCTGAGCGGCGACCCGCTGCTCCCCAAGCACGGCCCAATTCTGCCCAGAGGGCTCTGGTCAGACCCTTCTGGGTCGACCTCCAGAGGGGAAAACCACCTCTGTGCTTCTGCCCGCAGACGGTCGGACCTCAGCTGAACTGACTCTTTGGTGCGGCCAGACCCCCCTCAGTTGCCCAAGGCGGCCCGGCCCCCTCCCTGCCCGCAGCACAGATCAGAGTCCTGCGGACCCCGTTAGCCTGTGTATCGAACAATAACACACAGAAGAATTGTAGAAAACTAATTTCAAGATTCCTTCCTTGATTTGGACTCAATTTGCTAAAACCGTTTTCATTAGAAGAAGCTCTCTTCTCATCAAAAAAGCAAAACCAAGAAAAAACGGCTAAATTTGTCTGTGTGACGCGCGCACATCTGTGAGGCAGGCAGCGCGCCCAGCTGGCGGGATGGGGCCCCCCGGCACCGCGTGCGCGGCCAGGGCGGGGGTCGGGGAGCTGCCGCCCCTTCGCTAAAGCAGGGTCTGCGTGTCGTGTCTTTGCAGGTTTCACTAATGCACATTTCACTGCAGTTTCAGAGCAGATCAATGCGCTGCTCACAAGGGTCCGGCAGCCATGTCCCCGCCCCGCGGGAGCGCCCCTTAGGATCGGGTGAGACAGCGTCTCCTTCCGCCAGGCCCAGGACCACTGGCCAGACGGCCACGATCGGGGTCAGGTGTGCTGCCCAAGGGGCATGGTGCCATCCATGCAGCGCCGTGCGTGCAACGCCCACCCACCCAGGACCATGTGTGGGACACAGTGGATGGCGCGGTGGGCACCACGGCAGGTGACAGGGCGGGGGACCTGGTCGGTGAGCCTCATCCAACCTCCCAGCCCACAGGGCACCCTCTGACCTTTGTGCACCTGCCCGGACACTGGGCTGCCGGGTGTGTGGTGGGGGAGAGCAGCGGGTCTGGGATGGGGCTGTGGCCCCGAGGGACCAAGTCCTCCAGTGATGTCATCTTGAAACTTGCAAGGTCCCCGGTTTGGGAAAACGTGTTGACATTTTTTCACTCAGCAGAGGAGAGCAAATCACTTCTGCTCAGGGGATGGCGACCCGACTCGGGGCCAGAAAAGGGGTGACGTTTTCTGGGGACCTGCTGTTGGGATCGCTCGGCATGGTGGAAACGCCACCTAAACGGCTCAGAGTAGGAGGGGGTCAGAGCTAGGGTTTCACTGTCTGAGCTGCCTACAGCCACGGCCGATGCTCTGAGGCGGGGGCTTCAGGGGGATGCAGAGGCACCCTGTGCGCCCCGTCGACCATCCGGGCGGGAGGGCTCGGAAGACAGGTGCCCCCAAGGAGCTGCGGCACCACAGACAAGAGACCGCACGGGGCCACAGTGCGTTCGCCTCGCGTGAACCGTTCCAGGAAAATACTCTCCGTGGAAAACTATGGCTAACTGCCACTTTGTCCTGGGGCTTTTTCTTTTTAAAAGTTTTTACACTGAACACGTCCCTTGGGAGTGGCCCAAGACGCTAGGATGGTCCGGACGGCCCCACGGGGGCACCGGGCTCTCTCACGGAACGTGGAGCTCGGATTCTGCTAAGAGGGCGGTGGGTCTCGAGCATCAGCCACCCGGGGGGTGAGACCACAGGACACGGGACCGCAGAGCCACGGACGGACGGGGAGAAGGGACCGAGAGCCTCCCTCCTCGGGGCAGCGAGGCCAGGACGGCGTCCGTGTACCACCCCACCGCGTCACGGCTCAGGTTGGTTTTTCACGCTCGGGGCCCACGATGAATCCATGAACCAGGGCGCGGGACGTTTATATCCTGACCTGACTCCAGAGCCGCACGCCCAGTCACCGTGACCACAAACCGCCGGACACACAGAGGGGCGAGAGCAGGCGGGAGGCAAGGCGTGATGGCGGGGAGCAAGGCCAGCTCTGTGCTTGGCCTACGGGTCAGAAGGACAGAGGACGGGTCACGGGAGGGAGCGAAGTTCGGGCCACAGGTGCGTCTGTGAACCCAGGACAGTGGGTGTCAGCTGGGCTCAGCTCCGGCCCCCGGGGTCCGAACCTCAGCAGGGCAGCCCACCCTCCCGACAGCCCTTGTGGAGAGGGGGCAGAGGCACAGCTGCATACGCTCTCTGGACGCGATGAAGCCTTTTCTCATCAGCTTACTGAGGCCGCCCTGACCTCAGGGTTAGCTGGCTTCAAAGGAGGGAAGGAAAAAGGAGCGTCTTGTGCAGGGGCTGCGCTGACGGAGGCTTAACCAGCCGGACGCCATGCCCATCGGAGCTGGACCAGGAGATGAGACTCTGAGGCTCTGAAAACATCTCATGAGCTATTTTATTTTTTATAAAAAAATTTTGTTTTTCGGCTGCGCTGCACTTTTGGCATCTCAGTTCCCTAACCAGGGATCAAACCCCCGCAGTGGAAGTGCAGAGTCCCAACCACTGGAGGGCCAGGGAATTCCCGTCACGAGTACCTTTGAGGACATCCCAAGGCACTAACACATCTTCTTGTCTCGTTATGAAGGCCAGGGTCACTGGTGAAGAATTTCGTCCAAGTTTGCAGTCAGATAGAAGAGTGTCTGCTCCAGATGCCCAGAGCTGCCCACCGGACGTGGGTGGTGGACACAGAGGTGGATGACAGTGGCTGCCCCTCCCCCCTCAAGAGCGGGATCATTCGGTCATTTTGGCATCCAGCCCAGCCACTGGCACTGGGCTGGAGGTGGGTGTCCAGGGGAAGGCAACCTGACCACCAGGGAGCAGAGACACATAGGACCTGTGTCCTGGATGGCAGTGGGCTGGGGTCACGGCTGGGACCACGATCTGGTTACCACGGGGGCCGAGGGCTGAACCCATAGGGTGCTTGTGCAGGAAACCTCTGAGCGCACCCAGCTCCTGTCGGGATCAAGGTGACCCTGTCCAGGTCATACCCTCACGCTGATGGACAAAGTCTCCACCCCATAGAGACAACCTGAGTCATCGAGGCTGTGGGCCGGCTGAGTGGGGACCGTCACGTGCAGCAGTGGACGGAGATGCGGCAACGTGAGGTTGGGGTGTGGTTCTGTTGCCCTGAGACCCAGTAAGAGAGGGGAGCCTGGGGGGAGGGGACCTAGGGGGAGGGAGCCTGGGGGAGCTGGTACTGGGGGGAGGGGGTCTGGGGGCGCTCTAAACTCTCCCGGAACGTCCTGTCTCAGGCACTCCTCATGCACCGCTGTAGCCCCCCCCCTGCAGACCCTCTGGTTCTCGGCACACTCCCCCAGCCCCTGCCACACCTCCCCTTAGCCACACGGGCTCCATCTTCTCTCTTTCCCTCCAGCCAGAGACCCTGAGGGCAGGGCCTGGGCCCCACTGCACCCAGGATACGCCCAGCATCTGTGCAATTGTGAAGGAAGGAAGGAAGGCACCTGCTTCTCCTGTCGGGCTTCACCCGCAGCGCCCGACAGCCCCAGGGCCTCTCCGAGGGGCACATGACCCCCACCCGGCCCCACACCACCTGGCGGCCCTGCAGACGCTGATCACGTCCCTTGAGCCTGAGCCTTCCCCGCACACGCCCACGGGGTGGGGCGTCCAGGCCTCTCACCGCCGACCTGTGGGCTTCACGGGTCCCTCAGCAGAGGCTGGATGGGCCCAAGGGCTCCTGGTGAACCACGAGGGCGGCAGGACGCTGCAGGCCCCTCCCCGAGAGTCTCAGTCGGCGTGAGAAGCAGCAGTTTCCTGCGAGTTTCGGCGTCAAGCGTGAGGCCGGCAGCCGCCCCCGGACGTGCAGAGTCGGGCGCTGCGAGGCCTCCTCAGCTGTGACCCAGCTTCAGCCGAGAAGCTCAGACTTAATGGCGTGCTCAGTGAAAGGGAAAGTCATGCTTCCGGGCGAGTTTCAGAGCTTTGCTTTGCTAACATGTCCTGTTCGGCTGCTTTCGCTCTGCCGTGCTTCTCAGGCTCCTCCCGACTCCTCCAGCTTCTCTCCGAGCACCTCATTCCCACGCCGATGCCAGGAACGGTCCCGCATCTGAGACCGCAGCCCAGCCCCAGGACCGCTGCCCCGGCCACGTCTGCGCCGATGGCCATCGCAGGCCCAGCAGCGGGTGGGCGCTGAATCCCCATAGACGTGAGCAGCCCACCCGAACCCGAGGACCCCTGCCCGCACCCAGGCAGGAAGGCCCTGCGGCCCAGCCCACATGTGAACTGCACATTTGGTCCTGAGTGGAGCTGACTTGTTCCAGGCGTGGCTGACTGGCCAGGTGCTCTGGGCATGGACGGCTCCACCGCCAGGGCTGAGGCGTTACGTTCTGGGTGGCCCGTGAGAGCAGAGGGGCCGGTGTCACCGCCACGTGAGACCTGCTGGAAGCCACAGGCTCCAAGACCCCTGGGAACAGCTGATTTCCAGGGCCAGGGACCAGGCTTGAGGCCTCAGAGTTTCCTGCAAGAGAAGAGGCAGCTTCTGCCCGTCCTTGTGGGCCCCTGTCCACCCGGCCTCCTGCTGTCGTGACCTCTGTCTTCACAGACCCCCGTGTCCCTGACCCCAGGCACCCCGGGCCCCGCCACATGCCCCCCATGGAAATCTGGGGTCACCGGCTAGTGTTCACCCAGAGGACACATCCCAGGACCGCGGGCAAGCCGGGCGGGACAGTGGGGGCTAAAGGCGGCCCCTCGGGCTGGAGATGCTTGAAATGGGAAGCTCTGGCCAGGCCTGAGGGGCCCGTGCTGGTGGGTGAGGGTCTCGAAACACAGCTCAGGGCCTCTCGCGCCCTCCCCGGCACGCGCTCCGCCCGTGGCCAGCACTGTCCGGGGCCGCCTCGCTGCCCCGGCTGGCCGGGGGCCTGACTCCTTCCCGTCCCCAGGGGGCAGCCTCCGCCCCGTGTCCTCGGGGACAGTGTCAGCCGCTTGAGGCTGGCCGCACTCCCCCAGGCTGCCTCTGGCCAGGGAGGGCCGGTCGCCACGTCCAGCTGCCGTCCGGCTGGAGTCTTCACAACCTGCCCTCAGTCTCTGGGTCCCGAGTCCTTCTCGGGAGATGCACGGGCGGCAGTTGGAGGCCAAGCCGGCCTGGGGGCAGGAAGAGCGGCCGGTCCCCCAGACCTGGTTCTCTCTGCCCAGGCGCAAGGCTGGCCATGGCCCGCTGTGGTCCCCGTGGCGGCTTTCTTCCGAGAGGCGCGGGTGTGCTAGGGCTGGAGGCACGGCCGAGGAGGGTCAGAGGTTTCTTCTGCTGGAAGCGCTCACTGGACTCGGCCTGAGGCCTGGGCGGGGGACGTCCGGTTGCTCACCATGGGTGCCGGGCTGACTTGGACCTCCCCAGCCTCTCCCCACAGCAGGGACATCCAAAGGAATCGTGGACTTCTGGAAGTCTCTGCCATGGGGCCCTGCCTTCCACGTCTGTCCACTCTGTCCCTAAAGTCCCGGTCCAGCGGCTGCCCTGGCGGGGGTGCCGCATGGGGGGTGGGTGTGCCTCCCGAGAGCCCTGGGGTGGGAGAGAACACAGCCCCACACCCTGACCCCCCTTCAGCTCCAGCCCCGAGGAACG
The DNA here is from genome assembly GCF_026419965.1 of Kogia breviceps. Taxonomy (NCBI): domain Eukaryota; kingdom Metazoa; phylum Chordata; class Mammalia; order Artiodactyla; family Physeteridae; genus Kogia; species Kogia breviceps. Next base: position 535,659 of record NC_081311.1, read on the forward strand.
GCTGATTAATCACAATATGCAAATGGCCCATTTACAAAATCAGTCACCAGGACATTTGATTCATTATTCAAGACCTGAGCTGTGTGTGCAGAATTCCTAATGACCCACAAAATCAAGAATCAGGACGGTTGTTTCAGAGAAAAACCCCTGTTTGGGGGGACGCACTGACCCCCCGGCTCCGGGCCCTCTGCCCCACACCCGGATCTCACTTCCCTTGGTCTCCTCTGAGGGACACAGGCTGTGCTGGGCCCCAGGGCCGAGCGGCCTGACAGGAGCCCAGATCCTGATTCGGGCGCTGGTCGTCTGGACAAGCGGAGTTGCCTCTCCACACGGCAGAGAGGAGAGCAAACACCTGGCCGGCAGGGGCGCCACCCGTGAGCCCGATCCAGCGCCCGCTCCCAGGCGGGGCTGCCTTCCTGCTGCCCCGCCCACGCCCAGCCCAGCCTGGAGCCCAGGCTGCCTCACGGTGACCTGTGGGCCTGACAGTGACACGTCCGCCCGACGGTACCGCTCCGCCGCTCACGGACGTTATACAGCCCGGGGCCCGTGGTCTCTGCAGATTTCACCCGAGGGAGGAACGTGGCTTTGTGAGGCAAACAGTGAGAGCAGGTGAACAGGTGAGCAGGTCCCCATGAAGGAGCCGCCTCCAGGCCCAGCCCTGTCCGGGCCCCGGGGCTCAGTCCGGGCCTGTAGGTGGGTGGCAGCTGCCCCAGGGTCAGAGGGGTGCTGCGAGGGGGCGGGCAGACGGCACCGGGCTCTCTTCTCTCCCCTTTACCTCAGACCCTGAAGTAGGGGTCCTGGGGGGGAGCAAGCAACCTCCTTCCCAGATTCCTCCTCTGCCCAGAGCCCCTCCAGGGCTGCACACCTGGGTTCAGGGGCCGGGTCCCAAGTTCATTTACAGGGTCACAGAAGCGTGGGGATGTGTCACATGTCTCCCAGGGACCCCACCCTACCTTTCTCCCAAGCCCTGAGCTTGGAAGGCACAGCAGAACCCCTCTGTCTCCTCCCGACACCCCCAAGCCGGCAGGCCGGACAGGGCGCAGGGGCTGGCACTCAGCCCCCCTCTCCACGCAGCGCTCAACGCAGCTGCAGGCTCCGGCCTCGCGCTGGGCCTGCAACAGGACGCGCTTGTCCACAGCATCCCGGTGCTGGCGGTGTCCGCCCAGCCGCTCCGAGCTGCAGGACACACAGCCAACAGGAAATCGCGCTGTGAGGCACCACACGTGTGCACTGCAGTGGCCCCGCCTCGAGGCATCACCGGGGGAGGCTGGGGGGGGGATGTGAGGGTGAGACTGGAGGACGCGGGCACTGGAGGCTCGCGGGATGCCCTCGGTCTGCCCAGCCCCCTGGGGTTGCACGCAAACATTGCTGAAGGTCCAGCGTGGCTGGCCAGGAGGATGGCTTGAGGGCCAGTCCGCCAGACCCCTGCCCCAGGGCCCGCCTTCCCGATCACGCCGGGGCCGTGGTGGAGGTTCACTGGTCTCAGTCAAGGCTGTCCGGCTCCAGCCTCTGTCCGTGAGGCCCCTCAGTGGGGACGCGTGTGAGGCCCCCGCAGGAGTCCCGGCTCCCGGTGTCGGACGGGAGGGGCGTTTAGTTCACACGTGGGCAGGGGCGTGGCTTCTGAGGCTCGGGTCCGAGCTGGAGCCACTGGGGGCCCGGGTGGGTGGGGACCGGCTCCAGCCCCCAGGTCCCCCAGCAAGAGGGAGAAGTATTCAGAGTGGGGGCCCCTCGCACTTGCGGGGCTGGCCCGAGGCCTCTCCTCGCCTCAGTTTAAGGAACTGTTTTCACTTAATGCAACTGTGCTTGAGAACCAAGCAGAGCACGCTGACTGCATACGGACGCAGCTGGAGCCCAGCGGGAAGAGGCCTTTTCTCTTTGTTGCCCTGCGTTGCCCTAGCCGATCACCTGTCTGGGGCCTGAGACAACAGAAATCACTCTCTCACCGCAACAAAGGCCGGAGGCCCGAAGTCACGTGCTCTGCCGTCAGAGGAGGTGCAGGCCCAGGCCTCTGGGACACCATGTCAGGGCTGACCGTCCAGGGTTTTCTGAGAGGGGCAGCCAGGGGTGTCGCACGGCGGCCGAGGAGCGAGAGGACGTGCCACTCTTACGTGGGTTCTGTTCCTCTCATGTCTGCCTCCAGATTATATTCTTTTAAGGTTAATACCACATTATAATTAACGTGAATGCTGAAAACTCTATTAGAACTTTCGTTCATACCGATCAAAGGGCTTTATCGCGCTCTTCCTGGGGTCCAGCCTCAGGAGGCTTGGAGGAGGCCTGAGGCACCGTCCACCGGGCCGGCAGAGTCCGCTGAGCTTAAAGCCTGAGACCCAGACACGCAGTGACCTGCTTTGCACACCTTCTGGGCCCTGGCGGGACCCCTGGTTGGGCAGATACGCCTAGTGGGGCCCGACTCCATCCCCCTCATGTGACATGATCATTCTTGAGTAACCGGGAAGGGTCTCCTGCAGACAAGTCATTGCCTGGGGAGCCGGGGCTCCGCCGCCCCCTTACCTGCCGCCTCCCCGGAACTCCAGAGGGCTTGGCCAGCCAGGGGCTCAAACCCAGTGGGCGAATAAATGAAAAGGTCTCTGGGACACCCCTGGGAGAAACTTAGTTAGAGGGCAGTGCTCCTGACACCTCATAATTACCAACCAGAGTCACGAGGCAATCACTTTTCTTTCTTTCTTTTTTTTTTTTTCGGTACGCGGGCCTCTCACCGCCGTGGCCTCTCCTGTCGCGGAGCACAGGCTCCGGACGCGCAGGCCCAGCGGCCATGGCTCACGGGCCCAGCCGCTCCGCGGCACGTGGGATCCTCCCGGACCGGGGCTCGAACCCGCGTCCCCTGCATCGGCAGGCGGACTCTCAACTGCTGCACCACCGGGGAAGCCCCAATCACTTTTCTTTACACTAAGGAGAGGAAAGACTTCTGACAAGATATTTAGAGCCACCTTCTAATTTCCCCCCAAATGGCTTTTGTAGACCCAGTCATTCCATGGAAGACACTTAATCTAAATGTTAATGTGACAACTTGAGGTTAAATTTACATGGAAACAATCGATTCCAGATTCCACGGAGGGAGGGCTCAGCGGGACTCCAGGCTCCGCGGCCTCTCCAAGTACCACGGCGTCCTGAAGAGCACCCTCGCATCTACTGTCAGGCTTCCTCAGCTGCTCTCGGCGTCCCTTGGACCACGCCGGGCCTGTGTGGAGAGCTGGGGCAGGCCCCACACTCCCAGCTCGTTGGGGCAGCAGGGAGCTGGTGAAGGGCCCCCAGCTCAGGAAACATGTGAACCTGCCTGAAATACCAGCGTGGGTCTCCCACTGCCCCTGAATGGCTGGGTTCAGTGTTTCTGGCATAAGATACTCAATCATATCTTTACTGTTTATTTGGAGCTTATTTTGGATCTGAGCGCTTGAGATATTTCTTGGGCAAAGAAAATGCTCCCTCTTAGTTCAAGTTACTCTAATTTTTTTCGGCTTACTTTCCCAATTTTGGAATGGGGTGTGCAGATGAAATTCTACAATGTAGCAGCATCGTTTTATACTAAATATAAATTTAAAATGTTATACATTGACAGAAACGGAAAGTTTATCAAAAAAGGCATTCCTAAAATACTTTGAAACTGCATTTACTTGAGACTAAATTGATTAAAAATTCATCAGCTTTATTTGCAACTCTTAAATTTTAAAGCTCCCCTAGTCGGGGCACAAGAGTTTCCCTTCCTCATTGCTGTACTTTTTAAACATTAATGAGTTTCTTTTTTTTTCTTTCAAGATTTTTTTGATGTGGACCATTTTTAAAGTCTTTATTTATTTTATTACAATATTGCTTCTGTTCCATGTTTTGGTTTTTTGGCTACAAAGCATGTGGGGTCTTAGCTCCCTAGCCAGGGATCGAACCCACAACCCCTGCATTGGAAGGCAAAGTCCTAACCACTGGACCACCAGGGAAGTCCCTAATGTGTTTCTTAAAACAATAAGTTCTCTCTACAAAACAAAAATGTGTTTAGTCTGCTAAGAATGGACATCCTAAGTAATTTGTTTTTTTTTTTTTTTTTTTTTTGGTATGCGGGCCTCTCGCTGCTGTGGAGCGAGAGGAGCACAGGCTCTCCCGTTGCGGAGCACAGGCTCCGGACTTGCAGGCTCAGCGGCCATGGCTCACGGGCCCAGCCGCTCCGGGGCACGTGGGATCCTCCCGGACCGGGGCACGAACCCATGTCCCCTGCATCGGCAGGCGGACTCTCAACCACTGTGCCACCAGGGAAGCCCCTAAGTAATTTGTAAAGCCTCCTTCTTGGACGTTGGTTGGCCGTCCTTCCTCGCAGACTTCTAGGTGTGTTGAATTAACGTGGTCTTGACCTGTCAAGACCCTCGAGGCCAACTTCCGATCAACGGAGTGGGTCCCTGCCATTGGGACATTCAGCCTGGTGTGGACACACCAGCGTCCAGCCTGGGTCCAGGCAGCTGACGTCCTGACCTTTCATGTTTCGACCCGTGTCGGGTGTGGTCGCAGCTCTGAGGCGGGGGCAGTGGCCCCACGCAACTGGAGACAATTCTTGTAGTTGTTTTGTAGTTTCCAGTGAGTGACTGGTGCCCGCCAGGTCCGGGGCCTCCCCCAGCCTCATTTAGCGATGTGGCTTCTGCAGGACAGATGCGCTGGGATGTCGGTCCTGTGTGCGGAGGCCCCGCTGGGGAAGGGAGCGCCCTCTCCCTCCACACGTACGTGGACAGAGGCGACATTGGGAATCATTTACTCCAGTTCAGCGACGCACGCTCTCTAGGAGTTGCTTCTACAAATTAGCAAGACGAATTAAGTCTCAGGCTGCAAATCCTATTAGCCGGAGATGACAGCAAAAGGAGATGCAGGTGTGTGCACGTGTGACAGTACGTTCACGCACGCATGTACTTTTCAGCGGTTTCTTGGCCACGGCACCGCGGCCGGATGGAGCTGCTAACCGCCCTCCAGGGCCGCATCTCTGGGCAGCCGGGCTCGGGCCGCCCAGCCGCCCACATCTGGGTCCTGGGGCTGTCGGAGGTGGTGGTGGTGGGGGGGTCCTGCGGCCTCCCTCAGGGTCAAGTCTGAGACAGAGGAGGCCTGAGCGGGGGTCCACGTTCCAGGCCCCCGGACCGCGGCCCCGCGGAAGAGGAGGCTTCCTTGGGCTGTAGGGAGACGCCGCTTGCCCCCAGGGAGGACGGGTCCCTTCCCTCCCCTGGTCCCCGAGCCCAGGCTGGGCTCAGAGCCCACGGGGGGTGGCTGGCCGCTCTCCTCCCGCCAGAGTGTCTATGAGGTCACAAGGAGGGAGCAGGCCCGGGACACAGAGGCGGCCCCCGGGGCCTGGCCTTTCAGCTGGAAGCTTGAGGAGAGGAGCCCCTCCCCACAGCTGCAGGGCCGCTCTGCTCCCTCCCCCGTAGCTGCAGCCTCGGGCAAGGAGCGCCTTCCCCTTCCTCAGGGGTTCTGGGGTCTGGGGAGCCCCCGGCCCCCCGAGCAGAGAGGGGTGGGCGGTGAATGAGCGAACGCCGGGTCCCCAAGCCTATGGGTGAGGCACTCGCAACCCCAGTGCCCCCACCTGCCACCGCCGGGGACACGGTTGCTCCTCAGACTGAGCGGGGCCCAGCTCACCCCTAAAGGCACCCCCCCCCCCCCCGCCACGGGCATGGCGGGGTCTGTGTGATGGGACCCGGCTCGTCAGCAGGTTAGATGAGGTGATGGCATCTCAAGAGCAGCCCCTGGGAAGACACACCGGAGGCGCACCTGCGGGAGCTGAGTCCCTGGGGCCCTGCCGGCCCAGCCCCACACGGGAGGAGGCCCGGCCCCGGCTAAAGCCGCTTCGAAGGCCCCAGGCCAGCACTCGCCCCCCGCGCTGAGCCCGCGGGCCAGAGCTGAACAGAGGCTGCCGACCAGCGCCGGGCGCCCGCGGAGATCAGTCCTGAGCTGAGGGCAGGCCCCGCGTTCCGCCTTCCAGCCAAACACGACCCAGCGATCGCGCCGCAGCAACGGCGCGTCCGCCTTATGTGCGGAGCGGGACACGCCGTCTGGGGCCGCGAGCCGGCGGGTGGGCCCTGGGGTTGGGTCACCAGGGGCACCCGGCGAGGTGGGTGCTGGTCCGGACAGCCCGGTTCAGCCCGGAACCTTCCGGGGAGCGGACAGGCAGTCGGGGTCTGCGTCGTCCGCCGGCACAGGGACGGCCGCTCCGTGTCTGCCGAGCCCGTGGCCCCCGTAGACGCCGGGCTTCCACCGCCTCGAAAGGTAACGTTTGCCGAGGCGGTGAGGCCCAGCCCCTTGCTCTGACCCCTGCCCTGGCCGCACGGCAGGACCCCCGGAAGAGGTTTTGAGGCGTTCTTTCCTTCCCTGAAAAACCGGTGCTGGCCGGGTGCTGGCACGAGGGCACTTTCTGGGGTGGGACCCGCGCACCGAGGTGGCCAAACTGAAGCGGAGCCCCCGCCGCCCTGCGCACACGTCCAGCGCCCTCCTTCCTGGACAGTGAGAGCTCTCCAGCCTCTCTGGCCTCACAGGACGGGCTCAGCTGACTCCATCGGGACAATCAGGGCAGAGCCCGGCTGGACGACGGCCTGCAGCAGACGCCTGGGGGAGGGGTGGAGTGTCCGTGTGCCCCCCATTGCAGGGCGGAGGGAAGAGCGCGGGCCTGGTGGTGCGGCCCGCGTGGGTGGGCAGGATGGCGGGGCGGCGGGTGGAGCGGGGCCGACGAGGCTGGGGGCCCCACGGTGGGTCCAGCTCTCCTCTCTCGTCTGAGCCCTGCACTCTTGAGTTCGCGCTGGTGGGGCCGTCTCAGGGGAGGGCAGACCTGGGTCTCTGCAGCTCACGGGGCCCTTCATTCCCAGGAAAGGCGTGAAGGAGGAAGCTGGCCCTCATCCCCACCATCCACAAGAACCCTCCCTGGTGAGCAAAGCCGACGAGGAGTTTGCACACAGGGGTCGCACCTCAGCACCCAGGAGCCCAGGCAGGTCAGCAGAGGAAGTGTGGGTGTGAGAGGGACACGGACCAGCTAGGTGTCCAGCCATTTAATTAGAGCCGCCCCTGGGCCAGCCAGGCCTCACCTCCCGCAGTCCCGCGCCCCACACCTGGCCTCCTCGGGGCCTCTCAACGCGCACCCCCTCTGCCAGGACAGTGGACCTCAGGGTCCCCGACGGCGGGTCCTGTCTGCGGACATGTCCTCCAAAGGCGGCTTCTTGGATGAGGGCCCAGCCGGGGCGAGGTCTCATGGTCCTGACGCAGGGCCTTCAGATGCCAGAGGTAGCAGCGGGCTTTCCACAGGGGCCTCGGGATGAAGCGGGGTGGCCTGCAAGGCACGATCAGTAACAAGGGATGAGTCCTCCTCTCCTTTTGATCATCACACAGAGACAGCACGTCCTTGGATTTTGTTAGAACCTGCAGGATTTCAACAAACCTTTTGGTGTTAAAGCAAAGGAGGTGTCATTACCAGCTCCGGCTTCGGTGCCGACGCTCCCAGGGCTTCTGTGCGGATGTGCTGTGCTGCTCTCTTGACACCGGCTTGGGTGATGGACTTCTAAAGTTTTATTTTTAACCAGAACATCCAGCCCCTGAGACTAGGGGCCGGGCAAGGGGCAGGTCCCACCCGAGGAGACGTGCTGCTGTTGAAACCGCGGGTTCCAAAGTCTGGTCTCCGGCTGACTTCGCGAGTGTCTCCTGACCTGCCCATCGCTGGAGCTGTGTCTGGGGAGGGTGCGATTTCCACGGCAACCCCTTACAGATGCCCCAGGACTGGGCCGCGGGCAGTGGGGCTTCTGACCCGTGGGACAGCCGTCTGTGGGGCTGGCAGTGGTCTTGGAGGGTGCTCACAGGTCCTGGAGCAAGAACTGGGATGCTGGAAACTGTGGGCATGACGCTGTGGGGGAGGGAATCTCCAACGTCCGTGTGAAAACCCAAACCACAGGCCTGGCCGAACCGTAACCCAGGCGGCCGTGGCCCCGCGCTCCCCGAGAGGCGACGGGCAACGGCCCGCTGTGCACCTCCCCTGTGCACTGCTGGGTTCTGACGGCTCAGGACCAGGTGAGTGGCCAGTTTGGCTGGTTTGCGGCCTGTGGGTCAGAGCCAAGGGGAGGCTGCAGCCAGACTCGAGAGGCCTCTGCGTCCGTGCACGTGACCCGGCAGAGGCCACGTGGCACCCAGTTCAGGATTTTCACTGCAGAAAAAAGGCAAGGCTGGTCTGCGGGTCCATCCGACTCTCTCATGTTTTATTTAGGAAGCTTAACTATTCCCCAGGCCTGGGCCTCCCGCGAAGGGGGCTGTGCCCAGCCGGTTGCATCCATCTGAGGGGCTGGAGCTCCAGCCTGGACGCCGCCCTCCCCGCGCTCAGATGCCCGCACCCCCTCCTGACTCAGCGGCTTCCACCTCCCGGCTACTTTGCGGAAACACACGCCCTCTGGACGGCCAGTGAAACTCTTGCCCTCCCCCAACCTGCTCGTCCTTTTGAGCGAGCCCAGGAGCAGTCCTGCAAGGAGCCTCGGGGTGGTGGGTGGGTGCCTGTGAGGGCCGGGCCCCTGCTGATGTGAAGGGGCTGGTGGGCAGCCCTGGGAGGCTGCTGTGGGCCGTGGGGCTCTCACCAAGGGGGACGTAGGGGTGCCCCACAGCCCCCATGCCCTGTGGTGTGTCCTGGGCACCGGGGACCCATGTGCTGGGGACGTGACCCGACGGACGGGTGCCCTCGAGGGCCAAGGGCTTCTCCCACCACAACCCCCCACCACCCAGCAAAGGGCCGGCCAGGCCGGCCACCGTCATGTTCCTACGGGACACGGGTACGGCCCTCCCTGGGGCCAGACCACCCCCCGGTCTGTCAGACGGGGCCCTCGTGGGGCACTTGCTCTGAGATGGCCCCTGGGGATGTGTCTGTAACTAGGAGCTGAGGCCATCGTGAACCGTGACCTGGGGATCCCTCCCAGCCAGGCAGGAAGCCGGCGGAGCGGCCTTGAGGCTGAGAGGCTGGGGTGATCTGGGCCGCCTCGCTGAGGGGGTCACACTTGATGCACCCTCCTTTTCTCAAGTTTAATGAGCATTCAGAGCTGCCTTATTCTAGGAGACGTGCCCTGTGTTGCTCAGAAACCAGATGGCCGCCTAGAAAATTTTATGAACTCTTCATATCTTGCCTATCGCCGTTCTCAATTTTATAGGAACGAGACGGTGGTCCTCAGCTGGGCTGGACTGGGGGTGTGTCAGGACGTCCTCCTGGGACCCTCACGCCCGAGCCTTGCTGGGGTGGGGCAGAGCCAAGCCCACGGCCACTGTCCCTCGGCGGATGTTCCCAGCGGGAAGCGTCCACGTGCAAGTGCTTCACAGACACAGACCGGACGTCCTGACTGCCCACCAGTGACGGCGGCAGAGAAAGTCGCGGTGGCTGTAGGTGGGTCCTGGGGGCTCCAGCCTGACTGTCGTCACACACACACACGGAATCCGCGCACGAGGTGCCGACACCCAAGGAGCGACGGGCGCTTCAGAAGCAGCACTAGCCTCGGGCCGGGCCAGCAGCTGTCCACCAGCGCTCAGAACTGTGGCTGGAGACCGCCGAGATGCTGGACAGGTTTTCCATGACGGTTCACACTCCCTGGAGACAAAGGAGCCTATTTTGAGTTTTCGGGGACAATGTATTCAATTCGTGGAGAAAAAAAGTTTAAAAACACGAGGCTGATGCCACCTACTCACCTGGTCCCGAGATAACTCGGACGTTTAGCAGGTGGTCCTCCCGCCCCGCCCTGCCCCCCAACCCGGGGTGGGGCCGGTCGGAGAGGCGCACAGACCCGGGGCGGGCGCACGCACATCCTGCGGCCCGGCAGAGACCCCCAGATGGCCTCCAGAAACTCCCTGCCCGGGAAGCATTTCACCTCCTCAAGGAACCTACGCGCCCCACGCGGACCAGGTTACTGGAGACCAGCCTGGCCTTTCCCCAGGACACGTGTGCGGGGCGAGTCAGGCATCCGCGAGGGTCACTCGTGCTATAAGGTGATTTATACTTTGTAAGGAAGGGCTGAGCCGGCCTGCCAGGCCTGCATGACTGGCGCGGCCCATCCTTTCAGCCTCGATGGAAAAGCAGCGGCACAGCTGTCGTGGCTGGTGAGGTGCGGACAAGCTACCAGGCGCGAGGTCCCTTTGAGGTCTGCGATGTCGCGCCCTTTAGAGCAATCCCCATCAGGGGACAGTGTGGGCCTGGGCAGTTACATGCGGGCAGACCTGTCTGGCCTGGCTAAGAAGCAGGATTTTGAGACACACCCTGAAATCTCCACACAGCGCCCCCTTGGCCCCCGAGGGAATAACCTTCTGCAAATGCGCCCCCGCCCCCACCCCAAGCCGTGCAAAAGTTCAGCCGATTCTTCCTAAATGAACCGCTGTCCCGTGACTCGGGGGAGGCTAATTTTCTGACGGTGCCTGTTTATTTGATTAGATGCCAGTGGGAATTTGGAGGAGAGGAGACCCCGCTACCCCGCCCCCCAGCGCCCCGTGCTCAGAGCTGTTGGACTGTTCACAGAAATCGTTGTCAAGCTTAGAGTTCAAATATTTTTAGCTGCCAGAAACCCAAGGTCACCCAAGTGACAATCTAGCATCTGGATTTATAGATCATGATTCAAAACTTAATTCCGTAAGAGCAGTTTAAGAGCCCATTTTTGTTCTAAGTGCTGCACCCACAGCAGCAGTATTTACACCCAGAATCCTGAGAGGAATTTAAAGGTCCGTCCACACCCTCCCCGCTCAGCAGCCATGATCCAGAAGCTTCCAGGCTCACTGACCCTACCTTGAAGAGCTGCAGACAAACACACTTCGTTAACTGCGACGTCCTCCTAACTCGTGGGACGTCGAAGTCGTGGTGGCCAGATGCGCCTCTGCACCCTGAGAGGGATGGGGCCCGAGCCTTCCCATAGGGTTCTGCTCCTGGCCATTGAGCCAGGTGTGAGCCAGGTGTGAGCCAGGTGTGAGCCAGGCGTGAGCCAGGTGTGACCCCATGCATGTCATTAGATATTATCCTGAGCTACGTCCTTGAGCTGTTTTGCAGATACTGAAGCCCCCACCCGGTGGAAGAATTTAGACCCTCCCAGGCCCCACCCCCAGGACAAAGGCCTGAGCCTTCCCGGTGGCTGGGCCGTGGGCTTGGGTGGCATCAGGGTCCGTCCTACAGAGCCAGGTTCACACACCGGCGAGGCTGCGCCCTTTCCTCAGGGTCTGTCCCTTCCAGCCCCCTCAGCGTCAGGAGGCATGCATCCCCTGCCAGGACACCTCACTTCCCAGCTGGGACCCCACGGGGGGACCCTAGGAGCCCCTCGGTACCCGGTCCGAGGCAGGGTTCCCACCTCGGAGCGAGAACTGCTTATATAACCGGGTGCAGCCCCGCTGGTAAGATGCACTTTTTAATGAACTAGGAAGGTGTCCCGCTCTGCTTCTCAGCCTCCGGGCGAGGGGTCCTTCTCTGGGAGCTTAAAGGCGCATGGGGTATTTTGCGCGCTTCCTGTGGGGTGAGACTCTGGCCGCAGAGCTATTTCATCTGGGCTGCAGGACGTTAGTGAAAACTGCAACAGGGACGAGAAAATTGTCCAAGGGCTGGCTTGCGCCTTAGGGCAGACGCGGAGGGGCCGGCCTGGCCGGCCCTACAGAAGCCCAGGGGGGGAGCAGCCTCCCAGCGGGGCCTGGCTGAGGGCCTTGGGGCGACCCAAAGAGCGGGTGTGCGGGGAGTGGCCAGCTCCACTCCGGTCCCATCGCAGGCGCCGTCGGTCCACCCAGACCTCTGGGTCGTCCACCAGCTCCCGTGCCCGTGCTGTGCTGCTGCCCGAGGCTCTGTGGTGCGTGCCTGGAGGTTCTGTCCTCCTGGCTCCCCACCACAGGGACCCCTGACGGGCCCGGCCAGGTGGCTGCCGCAGTGGGGACTCCCGAGTCGGCCCTGCACCACCCCCTCTCCTCTTAGGCTCCCCTTCATCCCGGTGGCTTCAGGCCTGGCAAAGGTAGGTTCGGGCCCGTGCCGACCACTCTCCTGACCTCGCCTCCGCCCTGGACAGGCCGGCCCGGCAGTGGGGGTATCTGCTGACCTCAGGAAAGCAGAGTCACTACCCATAGCCCCCAGCCCTCCTCCTGGGAGCCAGCAGACCTGAGGGCAGCGTTCTGGTGATGGCCAGGAGGGGTGACCAGGAGGGCCTGGCACCCCTCCAGAGCTGGGGCCCCGATCCCGTGGCCACCCGGCCACCCACGGCCCCTGGAGGTCCCTCACCCGCCCTCAGAGCCCGCAGTCCTCAGGGCTCAGCAGCGTCCCTTATTCTGACCTGAAATCTGCCGTGAAGACGCCGTGAGGGCTCTGGCATGAGTTCCACTTCCTGGGACCGGGTCACCTCCAACGCCAGGCCCCAGGGGATTCAGCGTGGCCGGGCCTGCGGCTGATCCCGCACGGCCCGGAGGACAGTCGGGGAGGGCTGGCAGCTGCGCTAACCAGCTTCCCAGGAGACCTAGGCCGGGATGTGCAGCAGCCGGGCCGGCTCTCTCGTGGGTAGTTTCCGAATTTCCCTGCCTTCCTGAGCTGCATGTCCCTCTGTGAGGAGGGTCCATGACTCTCCTAGGCGTCTCTGGGGGGGGTGTGCTGGGCGCCCTCGGCACGGCCGTCCCCAGCCAGGGCCTTGCGGGTGCCCTGCCCCCTCTGCCGCCGACCTGGGGCCCTCGAGGGAGACGGCTGAGAACTGCCGGGTTCCACGGAGCATCCCCTCGTGAAGTCCCCGCCCGCGAGACGAGACACGCAGGCTTCCCAGGAAGATGAGCTCTGAGTTCACAGTCTGTTTGCCGTCAAGACTGGACCTAAAAAGCAGACGGCAGCCTAGTCCCCAAGGAGGCCGCGTGGTTGAAGTGTGCACGAGCCGGCCCCGTGGGAGCCACGTCCAGCAGGATTCAGGAGGCGCCTTTGCACGGCAGGCCCAGCCTGAGTCCGTGTCTGCGCCCATCGGGCGGGACCCCTGCGTGGGCGCCCTGGAGTCTGGGGTTCGCCCCATTCCCAGGCCTCACATGGGGGACACGCAGGGGCCTGGGCTGCAGGGCTGGGAGGTGTGCGGGGTGGGGGCAGGTCACAGGAGCCCTGCCTGGTGGACGCAGAGCAGATACACAGGAGAGGGTGGGGGTCGTCGCACCCTTGAGTCTCCCCGACAGGCTGGTCCTCACCTGTCGCCCCCTCCTGGACTTTTCTTCTCTCTTGGCCAGGACAGGTGAGGGCGGGAACGGCCCGGCTCGGGGCTCTCCGGCCTCTACAGATGGGACCCCGTGGGGCTTTGTGGAGTTCCTGACCTGGAGGGACCACTGGTCAGAAGCAGCCCAAGGGCAGCAGAGGCCGGCTCGTACAGCTTCCAGAGCTGGAGCCCTGAGTAAAGACTGTGCCTCAGGCTGGAGAAACACCGCCTGATAAATTCCAAGGGAAACAGAGAAGCACCGAATGGACCACAGCTCATTGAACAGGAGACACAGCAAGCATCCCAGGACGTGGGGACCTGCAGGGCCGCTGCCGTGGCCGGTGGCCAGGAGTGACCCGTGGAGCCTTGAGAAGCCCCTCCCCCACAGAGAAATGGCCGCCCAGGCGTGGAGGGTGTGGAACCCTCGGAACCTCGGTCCACGGTCCGGAAGGTGGAGGCGTCCACGGATGGGCACACGCCCTGCCTCCCAGCCTTGAGACCTGGGTCACGACCGCGACCGCCGTCCACGACAGGGCTGACCTCCCCCCTTCTCTCACGTGACCTCACGACAGGGCTGACCTCCCCCCTTCTCTCACGTGACCTCACGACAGGGCTGACCTCCCCCCTTCTCTCACGTGACCTCACGACAGGGCTGACCTCCCCCCTTCTCTCACGTGACCTCCTCGAGTGGCTCCAAAATGGTGATGGGGAAAGTTTCCCAGCAGGTGTTGGCTCTGAGGGTGGAACCTGCTTTAGAATCTGGGCTCTTTTCAGCTTGTTCTCCGGTTTTCTCTGGCGCACACAGAGCCTGCCTCTGGCTGCCGGGCCAGATTTCAGGCGGTCACACCGTGTCAGTTTGCGTGAGGTATGGAGGGCCGGGACCCCGGACAGCAAAGGGAAGCAGCCCTTCTGCAGGGCCTGGGGTGGGATGGGCACGGGGTCCACCAGGAGCTTCGAGGCCTGCGTGTAACCCAGCAGGACCCTGCGTGGGAGCCTTCCCAGGACAGACACCAGCCCCCATCCTCCGCCGGACTCCTGTCTGTAGAAAAACTTTAGCCTTCCCTGAGTTCTGAAGAGTAAATTTAATCAAACAAGTGAGAAAAGGCAGAAGCAAAGGAAAACAGTTAAACAAGACAAAATACTAATTGTTTAGCCATTAAACAGATCAAGGCCCTTTAGTTCCTCCTCAAGGGCTATAGATATTATTCTGAGCTACGTCCTTGAGCTGTTTTGCAGACACGGAAGCCCCCTCCAGGTGGAAGAAGTTAACTGCATGCTGCCCACAATCATGTAGACCCCAGGCCAGTTGGAACCAGAAGGCTGATGATGTTGACTCCTGGTGACCTCACCACCAGCCAATCAGAAGAGCGTGCACGAGCTGATCACACTCCACGACCCACCCTCCCTCACCCTGTCTTTAAAAACCTTTTCCTGAAAGCCTTCGGGGAGTTCAGGCCTTTTGAGCACTAGCTGCCTGGACTCCTTGCTTGGCTCCTGCGATAAACACTGAACTTTCCTTCCCCACCAACCGGGGTCAGTAGATTGGCTTTACTGTGGGCGGGTGAGTGGACCCGAATTTGGTTCGGTGACATGCAGGCAGCAGGCACAGTGTGGGCAGCACTGGGACAGCACGTCACCTGGAGAGCTGGTGAATAAAACCCCTAACGTGCAGGATGGACGCCCACATTTTCCAAATGAGAGGAGAGCAGAAGACGGCCAGATGCTCCAGAGAACAGCCGTGACCAACGCCTGCTGAGATAGCCTCGGGCAGAGCTGCCACCTCCCATGTCAGGCGGGAAGGCCACTCTCCTCCTGTTTCCAGGGAGGACGGAGGGTCAGGAACACTTCCGTCTCTTGCTCTGTCCGCCTTTACAGCAGATCGTACGTTGGCACCAAGACCCCAACCCAATGGGCTTCCCACAGTCTAATCCCAAATGTCCCAGGGTGGGAGGTGGGCAGGGGCTGTTCCCAGGGCTCCTGACTGACGCGGCTGGTGGGGGGGGCATTCTCAGAAGCTGTGCATCAGCTGTGGCCCCCGGATCAGCTCATATGGAAAGATGACGCTTTCCCCTTCATTCCGTGGAAGAAGGAATGATAAGTTTTCCATCCTGGCCTCTGGGTCAGAGCTGATGGAGGACCCTCCACTCTGTGGTGCTGGGTCCCCGGCCCCCAACCCCCAGCTGGGACCATCCAGTGGCCTGAGCATGGGCCCTGGGCTTCTGAGGGGTCGTGGGCCCTCAGACAGTGACACAGCCTTTCCTTTCTGGATTTGTATCTGTAAACACGGGGTAGCTGCCCCAGGTCTTACCTGCCTCTCTGCCTCACAGGACTGTTGCAGAGAGTTGCCAGATTTAGCAACAAAGCAGAGGATGCCCAGCTGAATTTGAATTTCAGATAAACATTATTTTGGTATAAGTATGTCCCATATATTGCAAGGGACAAACTAAAAAAAGTTATTCACTGTTCATCTGAAATTCAAATTTGATGGTGCCCTCTTTTTCCTGGCCTCTCTGTCCGTGTGTGAGGGCGAGCCGGATCCCTGTCAGATGCCGTCTGAGCAGCGCTCAAGATGTGGAGAATCGGTTCTGGCCCCTTGGTCACTCTTTAGGCCCTTTTTTGAAAAGACTCATCAAAGCAGAAGCTCACCTGCTGAGCTAACGAGTATGTCTCTGTGGACGTGTGCTCTAGCTCTTTAAAAACGACATGGCCCAGGGCGTGGTCTCCTGCATGCTCAGGGGCCGGGCCTGTGGCCCAGCTGCAGAGGGGCCAGCAGGGCACCTGCCCCTTCACTTCTCCCAAAGACGATCAGGGCCTGAGGAGCAGCCTTGGCTAAGCTGGGACACAGCAGCCTCTGGACCTGAGGAGGTGCTAAGCCCGGGCCCATCCCAGGGACGAGAGCCTTCCTTGGGCCCGAGAAGCCAGGCTCGGCTTGGCTTTCACGGAGCCAGCTCTCCGGGACTAAGACGTGTCCACGTGCCTGCATCAGGTGGGAAGTCTCCTCGGGGCGGGGCCCCGTGGAGAGCGGGCAGCTCAGGCCGCAGCTGCCGCCTGGAATCTGCGCGGCCCTCAGGCAGCCCACGCTCTCTGGGGTCTGCAGGGACCAGAGGGTGGAGGGGCCGCCCAGTGTGGGCCGAGGACACCTTTCAGAGTCGCAGTCACTCATCTCCCCAAGTGCCCGGCACGCTGACCAGGTCCTCTAGGGAAGGACACACTGCGGAGGGCCCGCCCCGTCTGGGCTGTGTCCACAGCAAGGCACTCCTGGCTTCTCTCTTTGGAGGCAGTTTAGAGAGTGTTTCAGGACGTTTCCGTGTGAAGCCCTCTGAGCTGGAGCCGGAGAAGGTTTCCTGGAGATTTTCACGGTGACTCTTCGTCCTGGTCCGGGCCGTTCTCCCGGCTGCACGAGCCTGCTGGGCCTGCCGTGGGCCGTCCGGGTGTCCAGGCCCAGAGGGAGACACCAGAGGGCTCGTGTCCCTTCCACACACGGCCAGGGCGTCTGTGGGCTGCCGGACGCACTGAGACGTCCCCTCAGAAGGGCCCCGGCTTCATCAGACAAGCAGGTCCTGGGCTTGGCCGCTGCCTGGGGTAAACACACAGCGGGGGCTGGAGGCCAGGCCTGGTGGGGGGCCTGACTCGCCCAGAGCCCTGCAGTCTTTTCCACGCTCTGGCTTTCCCCCTCAGTTTCGGAACTTTGTCCTGGGTTAAAAACAATAGTGATGACAATACTAACATATCGTCTTGAAGGAGAAAAGTTCTTGGGAAATTCTCATCAGTGTCGAGGCCACTGGACGCTGGTGGTTCCGCGGGGGGCCCCCTTCTCCCTCCTTGGGTCAGGGGACACCTGCTGAGAACCCCTGCAGCCCCACACGACCGCTTTACCGTCCCTGGAGGCTGCCTTGCAAGGGCGGTCCTGGGGAGACCCCCCCGCAATGGGGAAGCCTGAAGCCAGGGTCTGGGCGGGACTGGGGGAGGCCCAGTGCCGCCCCGGGGACCAGGACTTGGTTTCCCTCTGCGTCAAGGCCCGGGGCGCCCAGCCCAGCGGGCACAAGGGGCAGTCACCTGCCCGCTGCTGTCTACGGGCCGTTTGAGTCACGCTGGAGCTGCTGGAAAGGCCAGGGTCACGGAGCGCCTCGGGCAGAGGGCAGTTAGGCTGGGGGGCAGGGGCAGCTGCCCCACGTCCTCTGGGCTGCACTGCACGGCCCTTGAAAGAGGCGCTGGCCTCCTGGCTTTTCTTTTACGTCTTGAGCCACGCGCGGCTCTAACTAAGAAGACATCATCAGGAGGGGCCGCGGGGGCTGCGCTGGAGCACACGCTCTGCTCTGCTCGCTCCGCGGCTCCCGACGGTGTGCGGGCGGCGCTCGGCTTCGGCAGCCGGGCCTCCAGAAACCCAGTGGCGCTGCGCTGACGGTGGGCCCTGACACCCCCGCTCACCGCCACCGAGATCTGACCTCCGGGGGTGAACGCTGCCGCGTGTCGGGAGGCCATGGCAGTGACCCACGGGGCGTCGCCATCGACACTCGAAGGCTCCAGGGAAACCCCGACCCCAAGACGCAATTAATGACGGTCACTGGCCCGGGTGACCAGAGTCAACTAAGAATAGAAAACCGTGTCACAGTTTAGCAGCAGCTTCAAACCCGTGACTGGATGATGCATTATTTTCATTAACTATAGAAGCCCAGATTTTAAAAATTATTTGTGCTTCAGACATAAGGACGTTTTCGACATAATTTGGAAATGAGCAAAATCCGATGGACTAGAACTTCTCACAAAAACGTAAGTGTAACTTTGGTTCCGAGCATGTGTCTCACAGGTACTTGGTTTAATCCTTGCCTTTCCCTCCTTCACCCTCATGCGTTATGTTTCTCTGAGTCCCCTCACTCCTCTGCGGCCGCTACACGGGCTGGGGAGCTGGGGGCTTCTCGGTCTCTGCTCTTGTCTCAGCCCTAGGGGCACCCTGCATGTGCAAGCGGGGAGGAAGGTGAGGGGAGGTGCTCACAGCTCACTCGGGGCCAGGGGCAGGCGCCAGGGGCAGTGTAGGGAGGTCCCATGGCAGGGGACGTGGGAGGTCAGTCTCTCTGCATTTCACAGCTGTCACACACAGATCCAGAGGAAATCCCCACTTCCTGAAAGCTGTCAGGTATGTTTAAATGGCAGCAAAACGGTATCAACAGCATAATAACAATGCAGAGCAATGAAAGCCTGGAGGCTGTGGGGCAGGCAGAGGCGCCGGGCCACGCTCCTGGGCAGCCGATGGGCCATCGCGCCCCAAGGCTGTCTGGGCCCGTGTGTGCTGGACGGAGCCTGGGCCCCTGAGTGACCGCCGAGGCAAGGCCGCTCGACTGGCCCGGATGGGACGTGAGTGAGAAGTAAAACTGCGGTGCTGGGGCTCGGGGATGTTTGTTACAGCAGCCGGCGACGCTGATGAATACACATCATGAGGGCATCTGCGGCATCGACACGGGTCTCTCGGCCGTCCTGTCCTGTCCTCATGGTCTCAGCCTTGAACTGCCTAACAAGACAGTCTGGAGGGAGCGGGGGACGCAGGGCGGAAGTGGGGAGGAGGTGGCCTCTGCTCTGTCCCGGCCCAGCTGCCCATCCAGGCAAACAAAGACCTCGGCTGGTCCAGGGATGTGCGGCAGGCCTGGCCTGGGCCGCGGGAGGCTCTTCCCGTGCCGACACCGCTGAGTCCTTAGTGGAGCTCAGGCCCAGGCCCAGGTCAGCACCTCCACCACCACATGGAAGCCTCCCGCGGGCTCAGAGGGTGGGTTTTATAGAAAATCTCAGGGGTCACCCCCAGGAGGGCATGAAACTCAGCACAGTACGGAAAAATTACACTTTACTAAATAATTCATTTTCCTCAGTGAAAGCCTTGCAGGAAAGGTAAAGGCATTTCGTTGAGGTAATCATGGCGATGACCTCTTCAGAGGTGATGGGGGGAGGGCCGGCACAGGAGACCCCGCCCCCAACAAGGCTGCTGCTCCCACAGACCCGCTGAGACCGCCCGGGGTTTGCCAACCCTCAGCGCCAGGAATCCAGGGACCAGTCGGAGGTTGGTGACCCCTGTGCTGGTGGGAGCCGCCCTGCCCCCCACTCCGGGTGCCAAGGCCAAGGGTCGTAGGGGGAGGTGCCGCCGGACTCCGACTCTGCCCAGAAGGCATCCCTAATGGCACTCTGTCCTGCCCCCGGGGCCCCTGTGGGCAGGGCCGGCTCCTGGGGGTGTGACCGGGCGTGGGGCTTGGGTCAGGTTTCAGGTGGACAGCCCCTGCCCCCCAGGTGGCACCCTGGGGCCTCTCATGGCCCCCGGGGCTCGGGGCAGGGGCTCCCTGTCCTGGTGCCGCGTGGTCAGGACCCTGTGCATCCACCCCCGGCCGGGCCCAGACCCCCACTTGGCATAGGGGGGCCTCGGGACACCGCAGCTGGATTTGGGGACAGGCAAAACTGGGGGCCCTGGCGCCCGGGGAGAGCACGTGTGCCCCAGAGGGGGAACGCGTACGCGTCAGCCCGGCCACCCCCTCGCCTGCGCTGCCCGCTCTGGGAAACGTCCGGATCATCGTGGCAGCTTTTCACATATAAATAGTTCAGACCCATTTGCCGAAAATGATTCTTCCATCTAGGCTGTTAAAATCCATTAGCCACAGAAAACCCTCAGCGTGCATTCAGACATCTCTTTTATTGGCACTTTTTAACAGGAGGTTTCTTTGTTTCTGCTCCAGGCAAAAATGATCCTTAACAAAACCTCCCTTCAAAATGTTTTGAAAGTAGAGTGTACAAAACGTGAATCTAGAGAAAACCACAACAGCACAGAAACAAAGAAGGTGAAATTCAGGCAGCACTCTGCCTTTTCCAGAGGAGCCTGTGTGTTTCTGCTTGGTGACACATCAAGCCCAGGAAAGGTGGTAATGGGAGCACAGTTGCCAGCACAGTTCAGACAGAATTAGTCCTCACAGACGCTTCGGTTCCGAAAGTCCAAGCAAGGCCCCCAATGACCGAGCTAATCCAGCTACTCTGTGATGTCTGGAGACAGAAGGAGTGACGGTGATCCTTCTACGGGAGACACTTAAATATCAGCCACAGGTCGCTGGGCTTGAGACCGTGGAGATTAGACCACGGAAGGTATTAAAGCCTTGAAAATGGCGGAGAGCTGGGGACAAGTATCTTCATGTATATTTACTATTATGAGGAAGTTATCTGCCATAAGGTAGCCTGGACACACCCATCAAGCCAGGCCGGACTCGGACTCTGGGCTTTCGTGTAGGAGACACAGGCTGGGGGCAGACGTGCCCTTGCCGGGGCCGCGCCCACGTGCTTCCCGGAGCGGCCCTGGACGCTGGGGCCAGAGCCCGCGTCTCTCCGCTCCCTCGGCCGGGGCGTCGTGCTGCTCCGGCATCGGCCCCGGGCTCTAGACGGGGCTGCGGCTCCTCTCCCGAGACCCACCCCTGGGCCACTTTGGCAGCACTAAGGCCTGTGGGAGCTTCCACACTGTCTGTTGGTTTGAGGCTGTTTATAGAGAAAATTAAAATCCACCTGTTATGCTCAGCTCTTTGGTGAGGAGACCCCAGGGGTGCCCCTCGGCCGCCCCCTTGGCCCTTATCTAGATGCCCCGATTAGGCTATCTGGGGCCTTCAGCTCCCCAAGTGCCCTCGCTGGAGGACATGAGACACCGTGACCAGGCCCGGAGGACACAGCCAGACCCCGGCCCGGTGCCCAGCGGAAGCCCCCTTTCCCGCGGTCGCTCCACCACCGCGGTGCTAACACCACGTCAGCACGGCTGTGGACGCGCAGAGCCCGAGACGGGGGCTCAGGGTGGGCGTGAGCGAGAGAGCTCGGAGGAAGGTTCTGACACCACCAGCAAGAAACAGCATCTGTGGCAGCTGACAAACCAGTCCTGCTTTGTGGAAATTAAAGGCCTCAGGAAGGACAAACGATCCTGAAAAAGCACGAAGTGAGTTTAAAAAAAAGTACTGCAAAGCTACAGTCATCAAGACTGTTTCCGGCACAAGGACAGAGCACACATCAGTGGGACAGAATCCAGAGTCCAGAAATAAACCCTCACACTCATCATCATCTGATTTCCAGCAAAGGTGCAAAAGTAATTCCCTGGGGAAAGGTCGGTCTTCTCCACACGTGATGCTGGGGCAGTGAGTGTCCACGGGCAGGAAGAAGGATTTATATAAAAAAGATGAATTTGATCAAAATGGATCAAAGAACTAAATGAAAGAACGAAAATTATAAAACTCTTAAAAGAAAACAAAGGAGTAATACCTTGGGACCTCGTGACCTCGGGTCAGGCAAAGATTTCTTAGATACAAGAAGCACAACAATTTTAAAAACTTGATAGATTCAATTTCAAAAGACATAAAAATGAAAAGGTAAGCTATAGGCTGAAGGAAATAATTGAAGTCATATATCTGATGAAGAACTTTTATCCAGAATATATAAAGAGCTGTTACAACCCAATAACAATAAGATAAATAACCCAAATAGAAAGTAGGCAAAATATTTGAATAGTTATCTCACCAAAGAAGATACAGAAATGGGTATTCCAAGCACTAAAGATGCACAGCGTTGTTGGTCAGTAGGGAAACGTGAGTCAAGACCAGCTGTAATGTCAGACGCACTGGGATGCGGAAATGTGGGAGGATGGGCGCTAACAGGTATTGGTGAGGCTGGCACCCCCCTCCTCACCCCCCATGACGGAGCCTGGGAGATGGAGGTGCGGGCCTGGCATCCACACAGGTGGTTCCCGTAGGTGCAGGTTTGGAGATGCTACTTCCGCCTGGAACTGCGCCCTGTGTCCCACGAGGAGGGACCCACTGCCCGGACCGAGGGCCATGGACAAGTACAGCCCAAGGTCCCGGGCAGGTATCGGCAGAGCTGGGGTCCGAGGAGAAGCTCTGCTCAGTGGGGTAGAGCGTCCACCCCGTGGTCAGAAAGCATCCCTGGAAGGCAGGGCTGCAGTTCAGGCCCGTTTAGTGCCCACCTGGCAAGGAGCCCCATCAGGTCCAGGGTGTCGGCCCCGCCGGGCTCAGGGGTCCAGGGTCGTCGCGTCTCCCCTGGGGGCCTGGCCGGAGAGGAGCCGCCAGCACTGGCCCATCGAGGGGCTCAGGCCGGCTACGTCCAGACCAGCTGTGTCCAGACCAGGGCCCGGCTTTGGAGCCAAGGGGAGATTTCCCACTCGCTCCTCTGGAATCCTGGGGGTGTCCCGGCCTGCAGCTGAGCCGGCTGCTCTGCGATGGGGGTGTCCTCATCACCCCCTGCAGTGGCTCCTGGAGACTCCCCTGCTGCAGCCACGGGGCCCCGCTTTCCTCCACGTCACTGTGGAGGGTTCTCTCTGCAGGGAAAAACGTTCCCAGGTGGCAGCTGTCCTGTGCTCGGTCCAAACGCCTTGTAGACCGTGGCCCTCAGGACAGGGTCTCCATGGATGTGCCATCCAGGCTGGGGTGGTCATCCAAGCAGGGCTGTGAGGACAGAGCCTCACCAGCCTGCGGGTCCTTGACATCTAAGGGTCAAAGCAGGGACTCGTGTAAGCCTGTGTGCGTTGAAAGGTCTCAGGATGAGGAAGGAGGCTGAGGCCACGACACCCCCAAGGGAAGGAGCAAGTCAGTGACACGCTTCTCAACACGAGGCCCCTCCTCCTTTTGAAGCCTGCTGGGTTTTTCCATTCCTCTCCTGTTTTTGATGGCGAGTGCTAAGTCACTCACCTCTCTCCGCAAGTCCTTATTTTGGGAAACTTGTCCACAGCTGCGTGATTGCGAACAGCCCTTCATCCTGAGCACAGCGTGTCCACTGTGTCCCCACGGCAGCGTCCGTAGGCGGGGGTGGGCAGGGCGTGGGGAGGCCCTGGTGGTGTGAACGTCCAGTCTGGTTCCCTGTGCTGGAGGGTCACCCTGAGTCCTGCACCAGGAGAGGAACCAGGAGAGGGATGGAGGCTCCCACGTGCGTCCTCCTGGCTCCTGGCCAGCACGTGTGTGTGGAAACCACCTGAGGTTGGGAAAGGGCCAGCGAGAGGCTGAGAGGGAACCTCCGTCCAGCCAGGTTAGAAAACCTCGCGACTCCTGGGCCCTGGGTAGATTCACAGAAGCGTTTCACTGGTGGAAAATAACGAGTCCTGGAAAAAACACCGCCATGGTCCCACCTCACAAATCTTAAGAAGTGAGACTCACAAGGGTCAAGTAATTTAACAGAATCCTAGAACACAAAAGCATCCAGCACTGGCCAACGTAAAATCCACAGTGTCTGGATCTGGGCAAAGACTGCCGGCCTGCACGACGCGGGAAAAAACCACAGAGCCAGGCCACGGCCCAAGGAGGCGACGGGCCCACAGGCTGGTTCGCGGGGCCGTCCCAGGCCTCACCCCGGGGGGGCGGGCTTGGAAGCTGCCACAGAGGCGTCTGCGGGGAGCTCTTCTGTGCGAGGCGGCCTTGTGCGGTGCTGTGTCCCCTCAGGTCCGGGGCGAGCAGGTGGAGGCGGGAGGGGCCTGCAGACTGGCCCCCCCCGCGTCTGCGAGCTCAGTCCGCACAGGCCTCCGCCCGCCCGGGACCCCCGCGCCAGGGCTCTGCTCCCCGCCAGGACCGACCACTCGGCCTCTGGGCGCCGGGCAGGCCTGCTCCCCCCGCCACCCCGCTGTCGGGTACCTGCTCTCGTCCTCACCTCTGGTCCCCCCGTGGTCCCGGGTTTGGTGAGAAGGGGGGCCGATGGGGTGAGGGTCGCGGCCACGGGCGCCCTTCCTCGGGCCCGGGGGAGGACGAGGGGGTAGCCCGGGCTCCAGGAAGGCATTACGGAAGGAGGTGCAGGGAGGGTGGGCTCAGGGCAGGCCTGGAGGAAGCAGGACCCACTGAGATGAGGCCTGACTCCCGGGGAGGGGAGCAGGAAGGTGCAGCCAGAGCCAGGGGCCCAGAGGGGCTGCCGGGGACCCGGGGAGGAAACGGAGCCCAGCTCAGGGTGAGGACGGGGCTGGAGGGAGGGCGCCAGGCAGGGGAGGGCGTGCACCCTCACTAAGCGGCTGGGGCCGGAGCTGACAGACGGTCTCGGGCTGGGCTGGCGGGTGCGGGGCGGCGGTGCAGTGGGTGAGCCAAATGGAGACACTGACGGGCAGGTCGGGAGGTGGGTGTGTGCTTTCCTGCCCCTCAGAAGCCACTGCTGAGCTTGGCACAGATGCTCTGACGCAGAATCAGCCGCTCGCATGCGCTGGTCGGTGGGCGCTCACAGGCCGAGCGGCCAGACGAGTGGCGACAGTGCCCAGGCTCCTGGGATCCAACTGCACCCGCGTGGCGCGGCCCAGTTCACGTCTTTAAAGCGAATCTTAGCCGCTCTTTATAGCTCAGGAGAAAAGCGTTCTAAGTGCTTGTCCAGGGCCTCAGGGGGGAAGAAGGGTGAGCTCGTGCGAGCGCTGGTGCTTCTGAAAATAGCTGCCAGAGTGAGCTCAGCAGAGAAAGGCGGGCTGGGGGCCGCTGCCCGGCTGCTCCGCACGCCCCGCACCCTGAACCTGGACGGCAGGTCGTCATGGGAACCTCAGCACGGGGTCGGCGCCCACAGCAGCTCTTCCCAAGGCTTAGCAAAGCACCTGCCAGGAAGCAACCTCTTCATCTCAGCACAAAGGCCAAAGCGCTGGGGACCCCCAGGTGCCTCCTGAGGGGAGAGTGACCCTGAGACTCCAAGGCACGTCTGAGAACACATGCCCTCTTGACTGCGGGGCCCCTGGGACCGTCGCCGGGCTTGCAGTGACCTGTCCCAACGCAGCAGGGCCTCCCCCACCCCCGCCCCCAGCACACGAACTGGCCAGCCACATGGGGGACGGACTGGCCCTGAACCCCAGGCCTCGAGGTCTGGACTCGACAAACTGTCCCCGGGCACAGAGGTCGGTGTGCAGAGTCCACCCCTGAGTCTCACTAGGGGTTCCTCCGTGCCTCCCCAAGTTCACAGGGCGGGGGGGACAGAGCTGAGGAGGAGCCGTGAGCTGGGGCCTGTGGGCGTGCTGCCCTGCCTCCTACCTGGGGGGAAGTTACTCTGTGAGCGAGGGTCCTGCTCCCAGCGGGTCCTGTCCTTCCCTCTAGTGGGACGGAAGCTGGGAGGGAGCCCCCTGGAGAAGAGAGACCCCGTCACCCCTCCCCTGACAGAGCCCACGGGAGGCTGAGTGGGCCAGGCTGGGCTCCTTCACAGGCTGGAAACCGCAGGGCTCAGCCGGCCTTTGTCAGGAATCTGAGCTGAGATGGGGGCGTCCGCAGAGACGCAACCCCCAAACAGCGGGGGCACAGCCAGCCCCTCCATCTGTCAGGCAGGGTGGGAGGCCAGGCCCAAGGGCCCCCCTGCACCAGGCCAACCCCCAGACATGCACCCGAAGGGAGGGGCTCACACGAGCGGGGGGACAGCAGGAGGCAGGGGTCATGGGGCGCCTGGAGCCTGCGCAGCCCACTCCACACAACTGAGAGCCCGAGACATGGCTCGCAGGCTTTCCAAGACGATAGGAAGGGAGACACGCACAGGCACACCCAGCTTTCCCGTGCTCGGGCTAACCCACAGGCAGATGGACAAATCAGAAGCCAAAGAAGTTCAGGGCCGCGGGGGACAGAGGCGGAGGGCGGAGCCGGAGGCGGCTCCCCCTCCCGCCGGTGGGCCGGGCCGCGGGGCTCTGGGGGCCGCACGCTGACCCGCTGTCGGCAGCAAGGCCGTGGTCTCCATCGACGCAACCCAGGCGGCCAGGGCACCTGCAGCATCCACTCTGCTCAGGCTGAGACGGACCTTGGGTTTGGTGATGACCTCTTAGATGCAACAGCAAAGGCACAGTCCATGAAAGAAATAACTGACCAGCTGGACTCCGTTAAAATGAAAGACTCCCACTCTGCTCAAGATGATGGAAGAAAACGAGAAAGGAAGTTACATTAATCGTTGACATGGTTAATGAACCAATGTGCATACATTATTCGTAACTAAAGTTTATAATTTACTCAGATTTCCTTAGTTTTATTTTATTTTATTTTTTACATCTTTATAGGAGTATAATTGCTTTACAATGGTGTGTTAGTTTCTGCTTTACAACAGTGAATCAGTTACACATATACATATGTTCCCATGTCTCTTCCCTCTTGCGTCTCCCTCCCACCCTCCCTATCCCACCCCTCTAGGTGGTCACAGAGCACCGAGCCGATCTCCCTGTGCTACGCGGCTGCTTCCCACTAGCTGTCTATTCTACGTTTGGTAGTGTATATATGTCCATGCCACTGTCTCACTTCGTCCCAGCTTACCCTTCCCCCTCCCCATATCCTTAAGTCCATACTCTAGTAGGTCTGTGTCTTTATTCCCATCTTACCCCCCTTAGATTCTTCATGACTTTTTTTTTTTCTTAGATTCCATATATATGTGTTAGCATATGGTATTTGTTTTTCTCTTTCTAACTTCACTCTGTATGACAGACTCTAGGTCCATGTACCTCACTACAAATAACTCAATTTCATTTCTTTTTATGGCCGAGTAATATTCCATTGTATATATGTGCCACATCTCCTTTATCCATTCATCTGTTGATGGACACTTAGGTTGCTTCCATGTCCTGGCTATCGTAAATAGAGCTGCAATGGACATTTTGGTACATGACTCTTTTTGAATTATGGTTTTCTCAGGGTATATGCCCAGGAGTGGGATTGCGGGGTCATACGGTAGTTCTATTTGTAGTTTTTTAAGGAACCTCCGTACTGCTCTCCATAGTTGCTGTATCAATTTACATTCCCACCAACAGTGCAAGAGGGTTCCCTTTCTCCACACCCTCTCCAGCCTTTATTGTTTCTAGATTTTTTGATGATGGCCATTCTGACCAGTGTGAGATGATATCTCATTGTAGTTTTGATTTGCATTTCTCTAATGATTAATGATGTTGAGCATTCTTTCATGTGTTTGTTGGCAATCTGTATATCTTCTTTGGAGATTTCCTTAGTTTTTACCAAGTGTCCTTTTTCTGTCTCAGGATCCCACCCAGGACACCATAGGACATTTAGCTGTCATGCCTCCTTAGGCTCCTCTGGGCTGTGAGTTTCTCAGGAGTCCCTTGTTTTTGACGATCTTGACATTTTTTTATTGGGGTAAAGTACACATAACATAAAATTTACCACCTTAATTATTTTTCAGTGCACAGTTCAGTGACAGTAAATACATTTAGAATGTTGTGTAACATCACAAACTCCATCTTTTCATCATCTTGTAAAACTGAATCTCTGTCCCCATTAAACACCAAGCCCCCGTTCCCTCCCCAGCCCCTGACAACCCCCATTTTACTTTCTGTCTCTATGATTTTGACGGTTCTCAGTGCCTCCCATAAATGGAATCATACAGTGTATTTTTTGTGACTGACTTATTTCACTTTGCATAATGTCCTCAAGTTTTATCCACGTTGTAGCCTGTGTCAGAATTTCCTTCCTTTTTATGCTTAAATAATATTCCTTTGTATGGATGGATCCCATTTTGTTTATACATTTGTCCATCAACGGACACTTGGGTTGCTTCTACATTTTAGCTATGCTATGAGCATGGGTGTACAAATATCCATTCAAGTACTTGCTTTCAGTTATTTGGGGTGTATACCCAGGAGTGGAATCACTGTATCATGTTAGTTCTATTTTTAATTTTTTGAGGACCCTCCATATTGTTTGCCATAGCAGCTTCACAATTTACATTCCCACTACAGGGCACAAGGGTCCCAGCTTCCCCACATCCCCACATCCTCACCTCACCTCAATGTTTGTTATTTTCTCTTTTTTGATGGCAACCTTTCTAATGGGTGTGAAGTGGTATCTCATTGTGGTTTTGATCTTTTCCCTGATGACCCGTGAGGTGGAGCATCTTTTCATGTTATTTGGCCATTTGTATGTTGTCTTTGGAGAAATGTCTATTCAATCCTTTGCCCATTTTTAAATCAAGTTGTTTGGTTTCTTTTTGTTTTTGTTGAATTTTAGGTGTTCTCTCTATATTCTGAGTATTAAATCCATTAACAGAAACATAATTTGCAAATATTTTCTCCCATTTTATGGAAGATGCAGATGCCCCACCAGAGACAAAGCCAAATGACCAAACCTTAGTCCAAAAGGGAAAATCCCAACCAACACTCCACCGTAGGTGAAGCCAATGAGACAGGAACACCATGGTGTCATCACTTACCAGAGAGGCTCACAGACCTGGCCAGACTGACCTGGACCAGAGCCTTGTTTCCTTCACCACAGAACTGAAAACACCGTGGACCAGCGACGCCTGGTCAGTGGCAAGCACCTGGGCCTGTCCCTGAGACAGGGGTGCTTAGGCAGCTGCTGGACACGACCCAAGCGCTGCCACTGGCCAGGGGCTGATGTGCCATGGGCAAGATGCCCGCTCCAGACTTCTGTCCCACCAGGGATGCCAAAATTATTACAGAACAAAACTTGGGTCCACTCGCCTGTGTGCAGTAAAGCCAATCTACTGACCCCGGGTTGTGGGTCAGGAAAGTGCAGTGTTTACTGCAGGTGCCAAGCAAGGACTCCAGGTAGCTAGTGCTTAAGACTGAACTCCTTGAAGGCTCTCAGGGAAAGGTTTCTTAAGACAGGGTGAGGCAAGAGGTTGCGGGATGTGATCAGCTTGTGGACGCTCTTCTGATTTGTTGGTGGTGAGGTACTCGGAAGTCGACATCCTCAACTAAAGTTCCTTGACTTTCTTTTATGGCTGAACTATGATTATTTTGCCTTGCTTGATTGCTTTCCTTTGTTTCTGCATTTTCTCACTTCTCTGATTACATTTATTCTTTGGAACTTGGGGAAGCCTGGGAGACTAGAGTTTTCTACAGACAAGAGGCAGGTGGAGGACACGGGGGAAGAGGTTCTGCCCCGGGAAGGGCCCCCAGGTCTTGCTTGGTTACACCTTTTTATTCATGTGCAGGTTTTTGTGTGGACAAAAGTGTGTAAATCAGTTGGGTAAATACCTAGGAGAGTAATTGCTAGATGATATAGTAACACTGTGTTTAGATTTATAAAGAAGCTTCCAGGCTGTCTTCCACAGCAGCTGCACCACTTGTGCTCCCACCAGGAATGTGATTCCTGTTGCCCTGACTTGAAACGAGCTGGACCCTAGGGTCCTTCCCCCTCACCATCCTCCACCTGCCTTTTGTCTGTGGAAAAATTTTAGCCAAAGAATGTTTAGTCAGAGAAATGAGAACATGTAGAAGCAAAGGAAAGCACTCAAACAGCACAAAATAATAATAGTTTAGTCATTAAGCAAAGTCAAGGACTTTTAGTGCCTCCTCAAGGGCTACAGATCATATTCTGAGCCGTATCCCGTGAGCTGTCTTGTTGATACTGAAACCCCCGCCAGGTGGAAGAAGTGAACTCCATGATGACCAGGCTGGAGCCATGACATAAGCTGCCACAATTCCGAGAACTGGCCTCAAGGAAATGGGAACAAACCGACCCTGGAACTGAAGATTAACTGTACTTCACACATTCAAGATGGCGCTGGTCAGACCACCGATGAGCCGTTTCAAGATGACCGTCAGAGCTGCCTGGGCTGTGTCTGCATGCAGCCCCTTCCCTCCAGCTATAAGAGCTCTTCTCCACTGATTGTCAGTGGGGGGGAGTCGGCCTTTGGACAGGTGTCCGCCCTTCCCCCTGGTTGCTGGCATCCAAAGTAAAGCAGACTCTCCTTTCTACCAAATGGCCTCTTTATCGGCTTTTGAGCAGCGAGCAGCTTGGACCCGCACTTTGGGTTACACTCTTAAGACATTGGCGTTGGCAGGTTTCGATCTGAGCCACTCTGATAGGCGTGCAGAGGTATCTTGTTGCTTTCATTCGCATTTCTCTACTATCACATGACGCGGAGCACCTTTGCATGTGCTTTTCTGCCACCCATATATCTTGTTGGGAGACGTCTGCTAAGATCTTTATCCCAATTGTAAATTGTGCCGTTTGTTTTCTTATTTTTGAGTTGTAAAAGTTGTATGTATATTCTGGATCTGAATCCTTGATCAGATGTGGCTTTGAAATATTTCCTCCCATTCAGTGGCTTGTATTTTCACTCTCCTAACAGTGTCTTTCACAGACGCAGGAATTTTGGGATCATGCTTTTGCGGTTGTATCTAAAACCTCATCACCAAACCCCAGGTCATATAGATTTTCCTTTATGTTGTCTTCTAGGCGTTTTACAGTTTTGCATTTCTGAGTGAGTTTTGAGTTTATTCTTTGCGTGTCCGGTGGTGCCAGCACCAGCTGCTGGAAAGCTTGTCCTTCCTTTACTGAATTGACTGTTCTTCTTTGTCAGAATCAGTGCCTATATTCACGCGGGTCTATTTCTGGCCTCTCTGTTCTGTTCTGTTGACACACGTGTCGCCGCTTTTGTGAACAGTCTTGATTACTGCAGCTTTGTAGTGAGCTGTGAAGTCAGGGAGCAAGCCCTACAGCTCTGGGCCCGCACCTCGGCTACGGACCGCGAGCGCCGGCCTACAAGCACCCTCTGTGCCCTTCTGTTTCTCTGCTCCCCAAGCAGGGAGGGGCCTCCACGGGACCCAGTGAGCCACGGTCCTGTCCTGATTCAGCTGCAAGGGGATCGGGGAGAAGGGCCATGGCGACACACACTTCGCCTCCAACATGGAGGGACAGAGGGGTGACCTCGTGGGCGTCCAGCGGCCCCTCCCCAGAGACTGACCGCAGGCCGCAGCACCTGGGGGGGGTCAGGCGTGCACATCGCCCGGGGCCACCAGGTGAGTGCAGATGCCCCCATTTCCAGGAGGCCCAGCAAGTCCGGGGCACCTGGGCCCTGCCAGGCCCACTCCAGGTCAGCAGAGGCCAGCGGTACCCGTTAGAGCACGGAGGCCGTGCCTGCCTGGAGGGTCAGTAAGGCTGGAGTGCGGCCCATCCTGCAAGGATGGGGCCCAGGAGTTTGGGGTCCCCAGGGCAGGACAGCCAACCTGGGCGTTGCTTGATTTGGGAAACGTAAAAGTTCGAGAACTGGCAGGGAAGAGGCTGAGGTGAGCGGCCGCGGTGGAAGCAGGAGGCACCGTGAGGCCTACGAGGAGGGGATGGTCGGTGCCCGTGAGCCCCTCCGGAGGGAACCCGAAGTGACAAAGGGGCATCACAGCTTCCTTCTGGGCTTGAGAAGTCTTCCCCTGGGACCGGCAGGCCCAGGATGGGAGGCAGAGTGCACTCTGAGGGCGGCCTCTTTGGCTTCTCGGGGACCCACACTGCTGGGCAGGGAGCCGGGGCTGTTGGCCCTGGAGCTGCCCTCCCTCCCTCCAGTTCCGGGCACGGGAACGAGGTGGCGCTGATCAGGGCCCGCAGCCAGGTGCGTCCAGAGCCGCCACCACCGGCAGCACCCTCAGCGGTGGGCCGGCACCCGCTCCTCCCAGAGGTGGAGGCCCCCTTGCAAAGAGAGCCAAGGCGAGGGGTCCCCTGTGTCCGAACTTCTGCTGGTCACCGGATCAGCCCTCCCTGCGCTTCCTGGCCCCCAGGGACGCCTGCACTGCCCCCCAAGAGCGATGGGCCTCTCCTGACCCCACGCGGGGCTCTTGCTGCTCACCGGGGCCTCCCTGCTGGCCATGAGCTGAGGGCCCCAGCGCAGTGGGGAGCTACCAGATGGAAGCCGGCACCAGCGATAAATGCTGTCCTCCTGCACTTCGGGGGCTTCCTGGGGGCCCCGGGACGGGCAGCCACCGCGCCCCCCCCACCCCGCTGTCCTGAGACCGAGGCTCACTGGGAGCAGCACAGGCGTCCTGCCTCGGCTCTGCCTTCTGGGGGAACACGGGCCCGAGGGGACAAGTGCCCTGGCCCCAACCGAGCGCCTGGGTGCGGGGAGGAAACCACACGGGAGTGCACGCACGCTCACACATAAGACACACACGCGTACACTCACACATGTGCACATGTGGTCAGGTGCCCCTACACATGCACACTCGTGCACACACGTACACATGTGCGCATATAGACACGCACACTCACATACAGGTGCGCACGTGTACGCGCACACGTCCTGGTACTTGCATTTGACAGCCATTGAGGGTCCTGCAGGTGCGGGATGAAGGAAGCCCCCTTCGGGGTTGCCAGAGGCCCTCGGGGCTGGCGGGAGGGGTCCCTAGGAGACAAAGCAGCTGTCTCCAGCCCCGGTCCACTGGGAGTCCTCTCCAGGGACAGCTTAAGGGTCTTCAGAATCAAAAGCTACAGAAACACCCCAGGACAAGAGGCCAGCACTGAGCTGCCCTCACGGTCTCCCCTGCCACACCCCTGCCCCAGGGTGGAGCCAGGCCTCATGGTGGTGGCACAGAGTTGGGAGCCCAGCCCCGAGTTTGCACAGCCTCTGAGCCATGACCACAGGACTCCCACGCGCGTGAAGGGCTCCCATTTCTCCCCTGGGCGTGGGCCCAGAGTATGTTTAGGTGTAAAAGGTCCGAAAAGCATTTGTCTGTTCTTGTTATAAAATGATGGCATTTTCTTGTCTAAGGAATGCTAACTCGCTCTTCTCATTTCGATTGTGATAAAGCCACCAATAAAATCCCAAGAGACTCCGAGGGGTGGCGCAGAAGCCCCCCTCCCGTCCTTTCTTGGACCTCGACCTAGACCTTGACGAAACCATGTCACCACCACGGGCAGCAACACCGACCCCTGTTTCCAGGGGATTCTTTGTGACTCTGTCTCATTCTCTATCACACACCAACTTTTCTCAATCCTTCCTCAAATATAATGCAATTCCCCACGTGGTAACGATGGTGATTTATTACACCGTTGGGAGATTCAAGTGATTGGTTTAAGTATTGATTTAAGTGATTTATTAGAGTATTGAGGGGCAGGATCTTTCTTCAAAACTCCAAGCACAGCTACAGCCCATCCATGCAGACCTTGAAGGACTCTGCCTCTGAGGACCGGGCTGTGGCCCCCGCGGGAGGGGGAGGCAGAGCTGGCTACCCGAGGGGCAGCGCCCCACGCCCGGCTCTGCTCCTGCTTCTGGGGCAGGAGCGTATCTCAGGGCTGGAGATGTCTCCGTGACCAGCCCGTCCAGAGTCCGGGCCCTCGTCTGACGGTGCAGCACACGGGGCTGACCTCTTGACACATTTAATCTGACAGGGCTCTAGGTCCTGGATGTTTAGGCTGAGATCTCAGCAGTGTCACCTGCTTCTGGAGTCTGCGTTCTCCTCCCTCTCTGTCCCCTCCCTGCCCTCCCCGCGCCCCTCCCGGCTCCCCTCGCTGACCCCTCCCTGACCCCTCCCTGCGTGCAGTCAGTGATCATTCATTGCCTGCCACGTGTGCGGCGTGGCGCTGGCACCAGAGGCCGCGTTAAACGGGCACAGACCCTCTCCCCAGTGTGCACACAGGACACGCTGCTTCCTGGTCCCCGGGCTGCGCCAAGCTCTCCACACGGCCTCTTTCCTCATTTAACCCTCAAATGGCCTTGTTTGTCTCCACCTTTCACAGCTGGGGGATCTGGCCTGGGGGACTCACCAAGGAGCCACAAGTGCTGACTCCGAGTGGGAGAGCTGCTCACCAGCCCTGGCCCCTGTCTGGCCGGTGAGCCCCGGAGCCTCGGGGGGTTATCTGACGAAGCCAGAGCTGCGCACAGCAGGGGCAGAGCGGGAGGTTCTGGTCCCCTGGCTCTCAGCCCGGGGCAAGCTGGGGGCTCGGCAGCCTCCAGACCAGCAGCATCTCTAAGGAGAGCCTTGGGAGATGCTCAGGCCACTGTGCCCTTGGATGCCATTTTCAGAGCCCACCCTCTTGGGAGGGCGCTCGTCATCCTTCTTCCTAATTCCTCAGCCTGAACCAGCCCATCCTGAAGCTGGCGCTCCGCTTCCCTGCCACGGTCCAGCCTGGAGAAGTCACTCTGAGTGCACTTACGCACACCCAGGATTTCTCTGCCGGGACAGGCCGTGTAGCTGGGCGGGTGGTGACAGACACACAGGACGCTCTGTTCTAACAGGCTCGGGAGATGTGATGGGAACCTGCCCCCGCCCCGGACTTGACATTTACCAGGTTGTCCCCAGTCGAGTCTCCCCAGGACCAGAGGGACTCGCCTCATGTGTACCCATCCATCCCTTGGACAAACCACCCCGATTAGCCGGGAACAGTTCTTCCCTGCAGCAGCATGTGGCATTTCATCAGCACACGTGCTCTGATCCTTTCTGATTTTAGAAGGTGGCTCTGGAACATCAAAGGGCAGAGCTCCTCGGGACGCCTGGCCAGTAGCCGTCTTTTGTCTGCTCACCCTCCCTCCAAGGCTTGGCACTGGCCCATTATCTGTGTAATTAACCGTGGCCCCCAATGTTTGATAATAAATGGTGCTCCTTGATCCAGAAGCTCAACCGCTCAAAACCTGTCCCAAAGCAGATGCTGAGTGATCCAGTGATGGGCTGGGAAGCAGGACCGGTGGGGACACAGGGGCCAGCGCCGCCCCTCCGTAGGCCGGCATGGAAACGCTGGACGGGGAGCCCGCGTGTTCATGGGGTCTGACTCACCTGGGAACTTCCCGAAAGCAGACACCCCTGGGAAGAGGTTCACTGAAAAGAGGGGTTGGGAGCCCAAAGGCAGGTTCAGGTGGGGGTGGGAAGTCACAGAATGGAGAGGTCAGTCTCTGGGGGCCCCCTGAGCAGGCCTCATCCTCTCAGCTCTGCAGGCTGCCCTGAGGCCCCAGCCCCGGGAAAGGCACGCCCGCCACCGGCACGTCTGGAAAAGGCCCAGGTGTCCCAGAAATGCCCCAGGAAGAGGGGCCGGGCTGTTTGCAGAGAGGCCAACCCCGCGTCCTCCTTCCGTCCTTCCAGAGGAGGAAGGAGGGCAGGGGGCCCGGTGGTTTCTGCGCCACCCCCGACAGCAGTGGCTTCAAAGATAGCAGCTTTCCCCTTCCGTCGGAGTGTGTTCGAGGGCCCCTGGGTCTGGAGGGCGCCCGGGCGGGTAGAGTCCAACTGGGCCCACCACGCCCCTCCATCCACCTCGCCCCGGGGCACTTCAGCTTCGGAGAGAGGCAGTGAGGCCCCTCCCGGCCCCACGGCCACGGGCAGCCCCGTACAGACGGCAACCCGGCTGCCCTCCTCTCCCCAGAGCCAGGCTGGAGGCAGCTCTTCGGACCTCCCGGCGCCCGCAGATACTGACCCTGCGTGAAGCCGGGTCTTGTGGAGCGCAGTCAGGTCCCTGAAGCGTGTGGGCTGAGCTGCGGCTTCATCTGGGCAGACGGCCTCTCAGGTGCGCAGGTCCTGGGGGCCATCACGGTGCGTCTCTGCCCTCCTCCGGCATGTGCGGGGACGGTGACAGAACTGTTGACCTTCAGGGCATCAGGCTGACCTTCGGAGACAGAGACGCTGACCTGCGGGGCCTGGTATGAGCCCCAGTCCCCTGTGAGAAGCACTGCATGCTGGGATTGCAGAGGCATGAAAGTGCAGTTTATTTCAGGGATGAAAGGCTGTGTTCAGTTTTTGAAAATCTATCAGTGTAACCTACCATCTGAACAGTGTTCGTATTGATTGATGCAGAAAAAGCATTTGAAAAAGTCAATACGCAGAAATATAGTCAAATATAGTCAAATTCTCAGAAATATAGGAATAGAGAAAAACTCTCAACTTGTTAAAGAACATCTAAAAAGAACCTACACTAACTTTATACTTAATGGTGAAAGTCTAAATGTTTTCGCCCTAAAACAAGGCACAAGACAAGGATGTCCACTCCCATGACTCCTATTCAACATTGTACTGGGAGCTCTAGTCAACATAATACGGCAAGAAGAGGACTTAAAAGCCATACAGACCAGAAAGGATGAAATAAATCTGTCTGTGTTTGCAGATGACATGACTGTCTATGTAGAAAATCCCAATGACTATCAAAAAAAACCCAGAAAACAAAACAAAACAAAAACCTCACAGAAAACAAAAACAAACAAAAAACTCCTAGAACTAATAGCAAGTTCTCAGAATACAAGATCAACAAAAATCAATTATATTTCTATATACTATCCATAAACACATGGAAATCAAAAGTAAAGATAAAATGACATTCAAATCACAAAAGGAAGGAAGAAGAAGGGTGAGAGGAAGAAAGATTTACTTGTAATAAATCTACCAAAACATGTACAGAACTTTTATGTAAGAACGACAAAATGGTAATGAAAGTATCAATGAAAGAAAGATATCAACTCTCTCCAACTGATATACAGGCTTACAACAACTCATTAAAATTCTAGTTAATTTTTTCCATACATATAGGCAAGGTTGTTCTAAAATGTATATGGAAAAGCAAACAAAAAGAAAAAAAGAAAGAAAAGAGAAAGTGGAGGTATCTGTCTATCCAATTTCAAGACTTATTCGGAGGACTGGATAGTGTCTGTGGAAGGACGGACACACAGACCAGTGGGACAGGACAGAGAAGTCGGACGCAGACCCACAGAGTGTGCTCAACTGACTTGTTACAAAGACACAGAGACAATCCTGCCGAGGAAATTCAGCCTTTTCAACAAAGGGCACCGGAGTACGTGGGCACCCAGGCAAAAAAGGACCTTGGCTGAAACCTCACACCTTACATGAAGATGAACTCAAAACAGGCCATGTACTTCAATGTGAGAGATAAAGCAGTAAAGCTTTTAGAAAGAGCATAGGAGAAAATGCTTGATATCTCTAATATCTAGGGCTAAGCAGAGTTCTCAGACTTGACATCAAAGGCTCAATTCATAAATGGATACATTGATGGATTGGACTTCATCAAAATCAAAAACATTTGCTCTATGAAAGACCCCATTAAGAGGAGGAAGAGATAAGCTATGGCCTGGGAGAAAAAAACTACAAACCACATATCTGATAAGGGACTAGTATCTAGAACATATAAAGAACTCTCAAAACTCAACGGTTTTTTTTTAAAGAAAGAACAAATAACCCAGTTAAAAAATGAGCTAAAGTCACAAAGGGCTTTCCACCAAGAGGATCTACAGATGGCAAATTAGCACATGAAAAGATGTTCAACATCATTAGCCATTAGGAAAATGCAAATTAAAACCACAATGAGGTATCACTACACGTTTTTCAGAATGGCTAAAATAAAAAATCCCAAATTCTGGCAGGAGGCAGAGAAAATGGATCCCTCAGATACAGCTGCTGAGAAGGTAAAATGGTAGAGCCCTCTGGAAAACAATTTGGCAGCTTTTAAAAACAACAACTAAACATGCAATTACTATATGACCCAGCAATTGCACTCCTGGGCGTTTATCCCAGAGAAACGAACATTTTTTTCACATAAAAAACCTGTGCACGAATGTTTATGACAGTTTTATTTATAACAGCCAAAGTGTAGGAACAGGCCAGGTGTTCTTCAACAATAAGGCAGCCCTAGAAACGAGGGGACGAGCCGGCGAACCTCCAGGCGGCCGCACTCAGTGAAAAAAGCCAGTCCTCAGGATTACGCACTGCGCGATGCCTTTCCTGTAACATTCGGGAAATGGAAAACCTACAGAAACGGAGAAGAGATGAGGAGTCGGTGGGGCTGAGGCGGGGTGGGGTGAGGGCACACATCCGTGTGTGGCTGGGCGCACAGGTGTGTGCGGCGTGTGTGTCTCGCGTGCACAGGTGTGCACACCTGTGCGTGCGTGAGTGCGTAGGTGTGTGCACACCCGTGCGTGCGGGGGTGCGTGAGTGCGGGGGTGCGTGCACACCCGTGCGTGTGGGGGTGTGTGAGTGCGGGGGTGCGTGCGTGTGGGGGTGTGTGCACACCCGTGCGTGTGTGCGCGTAGGTGTGCCCAGGTGTGCTGTGCATGTACAGAGCGTGCCCAGCTATTCACCTGTGTGCCCGCCTGTCCGCTCCACTCCTGGTGCCTGGCCCGAGACAGATGACTTCACTATGTCCTGGGGCCAAAGTGCTTTCTGGAAAAGTCCACGTCTGCAGTGCCACTGGGAATGGGGCAACGTGACTCGGCTCGGAGAGTGTTTACTTTACCCGGTTTCTCTGGACCAGCTCCACGTGCCAAAGGAAGCCGGCCTGCGGGAGGGGCTCCTTCAGACCCGGAGTGACGGGGTCTGTGTCCGTCACTTGTGGAAGCCTGTTCCTGGTTTTAAGGAAAATAAAGGGAGCTGGCGTCACCCGCATCAGCTCCTGCATCAGCTCCTGCATCAAGGCTCAGCAAGCTCCTTGTCAATAGAGAGCTCTTCCATGGACTGTATTTAGAATATAACTCGATTAACTGAAAATGAAGTTTTGCCCAACCCGTCAGAACGACAGGATCAGGGGAGCAGAGCCCCCAGCAAGCAGCTCAGGAGCCGCGGGCCGGGCCTCACGCCATCTGTGAGCTGCAAGTGACCCCCACCACCTGCTGGACAAGCTGCTGCGTTTGTTCTGGAAATCAGCGCGGTAGGAAAAGACCATGTCCTCCACCACGTCAGAATAGGGTGTCCTTTCATACATTTTTTTAAAAAACAGTGAAAACACGTCTTTCACGATTACAGAGTCAACTCGTGCAAACCCAGATACAGACGACCCGGCAGGTCTTTGCACAGAGGGTCGCCGGGGCGACCTCTGACAATAGCAGCGCCCGTCACCTCCCTGCCCATTGTCCCCGGTCAGCCCTGATGGGGCCACACCCACGGCCAAGTCCACTCAGTGTCCACACTGGCAGGGAGGCACACCCCGTACTACTGGCCCTCACCGCGGGGAAGCTAGGGATGGAGCAGCCGGCGGGGGGCCCTGGGCATGGGAGGGCGCCTCCTGGCTGCCGGGGTCCAGTTGGCAACAGCGTCCAGGGGACACCACAGCTCAGCCAGCAACGAGCACAGCAGGAAGGACAAGGGCCAGGGTCTTCAAAGAAAAATGGACGGGGCGGGGAATCGCGTTTAAAATCAGAGAATGAAAACACAAAGTGGCAGAAACTGCAGGTCAGAGCGAGCTCGGCAAGTTTTGGTCACAGGCGGGGCCACACATCAGCATCAAAGCGTTGGTTCGCAGAGGCCAGCAGCTGACTCCCTGGAGGCACTGCTCTGACGGAAGGCAGGGTCCTCACCGGAGCTGACGGGCTTCCTGGGAAAAGCAGAGGGTGGGCGTGGAGGGAATCAGAGACGGGGCCTGGCGCTGGCTTGCCAGAGGCAGGAAACCTGGCCTGCAGAGCGGGTCCCAGAGAAGTGGCCGCTCCACGTGAGAGGGCAGGGCTCCCGGGCGCTGCTCCCGCACAGACGGAAGGGCAGGACCAGGCCCCTGGGCTCGGAGGCGGGGGCAGCGGCTCCGGCACCGCCCGGGCTCGGGTCAGCTGCAGTCACCGCTCCCGCGGACGGAAGTCGGCCCGGGTGGGCTTCTCCCCTCCACTGCCCACGGACTCCTCACCTCCCGTCCAGCCCAGGTGGGCCCCAGGCAGGGCCGGGGCTGAAGAGAACCCCATGAGTGCAGTGGGCCAGGATGGCATCCAGCCAACATTTTGGCAACAACAAACAACACGATCCTGCATTTCTAGTCCCCACGACCACAGCCAGCAGTGTGGTGGTCGCTTGTTCTGGTTTTATCGACGTTGAAGCACAGGTAACGTCTACAGCTCGGCCAGGAGGCCAGGCCAATGCTTCCGGACAACGTGTTCTGAATAGTGAGCTGTCATCATCGTCTGCGTTTGCTTTATTCTTTTGGCAGCAGAGACTTTACCCTGGGCCGATTTCCCACAGAGGCAGGACAGACGAGGCTGGGGCAATGGGAGAGGCCGCGCGAGTCATGGAGCTATAGACGCTTCCCAGCAGAGCTGGCCTCAGTCGGGCGAGGGGGGCAGAGCTTCTCGGGCGCAGGCTGGAGCCCAGCGTCTCCCAGGCCTGGGGGGTTTCTTTCCGTCCCTGGGAAAATCAGGAATGTTGACAACTTTTCTGTACACACGTTCAGAAAAATAGCCCATTCTACAGAGAGTGAATGCCTATCCTAACCCTAACCCTAACGCGTCCACCAGCTCGCGGGCTCAGAGAGCCCTGTCTCAGGTCAAACACGCAGCCGCCACCTCCTCCAGCGCTGTCACCACTGAGTGGGGGCCCAAGTAAGGAGGAGACGTCCCCACCCCGCCCTGACCCGTCCTCGCCCCAGACACCCGGCAACGGGCCACACAGTCTGGACGCAGGGTTCCTCTAACGGGTGAACAGCGCCCTGGCTTTCTACCCTGGCCCGAAGTCCCCCTCCCGTGACACAAGCTTGTGTTTGGGGCCCAGTCCCCAAAGGCCTCCAGCTCGCCCTGCAGAGACCCACGTGGGAGCTGAAGGCCTGCCGCAGTCGCAGGAGGAGCCGGCAGATACCAGGTGGGGGCCAACCCCGGGCCCGGCACAGCCTGGACGGACCCACACGCTCCTTTCTGGTCTCCTGGGTCAAAGGTGACCTGCTGCTGGGATTGTCACTCTTCTGCCTCGGCCATGTGTCCTTGGGCTCCGTGTGGGCCCCGCGTGGTTCCCAGGGCTGGGCTGGCAACTCCTGGGGACCCTCCCTCCACCCATCCAGAGCCAAGACGGTCCTCTGAAACCCTTGAGCTCCCAGCTTCCCCCAGACAAATGAGGTGCCCCTGGTTAACAGAGGTGGGACACACAGGGACCTGGGGTGGCATCTAAAGGAGAGACAACTTGCGTAGGGACCCAAGACACCAGACAAATGGAAATACTGCCCATGGGGCAAGTGTCCACGGCCACAATCAGGGAACGTGTTTTCGTGGGGTCTGAATCCTTTATTCCCCCGAACAATCCTTTGT
Organism: Kogia breviceps; assembly: GCF_026419965.1. Lineage (NCBI taxonomy): Eukaryota > Metazoa > Chordata > Mammalia > Artiodactyla > Physeteridae > Kogia > Kogia breviceps. The sequence goes on from NC_081311.1 coordinate 576,461, forward strand.
TCTGAGACAAATACAGCAAAAACCCGATCAGCTAAGGAAGAAACACAGTGTATAATCCCATTCTTCAAAACTGTTATTAATTAAGATCCTCCCCCGAGAGCCAAGTCCAGCCAGAAGCAACCTTGGATGGACCTACTGCCCCGGTTCCTCACGGCTTCCATTCCACCAGCCCCTGGGGAATTTCTGCCGCAAAGATGACCATCTTCCCCCAAGAGGCGCTGGTTTATTTTTATACCCAAAGTGCTCTGAAAGAGGCCTTTTTATTATTTTGAGGATCTCACCTAATTGTGTTCATCTAAGTGATAGCGTTTGTTAAGATTTTTAATTTAGAAAACCATACAAGTCATTTATTTTATAAATCCAAAACCGCTCAAGCCCAAGATGTATTTAAATGAAAAGGAATCAGCTTCCCTGATCTGCCTCATAATTCAGCCCAGCTAAGAGAGTTTCAAATGGTGTGAATTTTCACATCAGAATGACAGCTGATAAACAGATAACAGAGGCTGTTTGAGGCTGAGCTCTGCTGACGCTTATTTTAAATATAAGGTAGCACATGACTGAACTTATGTCAGCAGCATATTTATAAACTGTGTGCTTTGTATCGACACCCGAACGCAGGCAGTCACTGTCCTCTACGAGAGAGAGATGAGATTTCCTCAAAAAGTTAAACCTGGAACTACCATAAAACCCAGCAATTAATTCCACTCCTGAGTATACACCCAAAGAACTGAATACAGGAATTCAAACAAACACTGTGTACAAATGTCCACTGCAGCACGATTCCCAGTAGCCCAAAGGTGGGAAGAGCCCACGTGTCCATCGACAGATGAGAGTGACTAGATGAAGCGTGGTCCATCCACCCCGGGAGTGTGACTCGGCCACGAGAAGGAGTTGAGCCCTGACACTCGCTACAACAGGGATGAACGTTGAAAACGCTGTGCTCTGTGGAAGAGGCCAGACCGAAGGCCACGTGTTATGTGATTCCGTGTGTACGAAGTGTCCAGAAAAGGTAACTCCAGAGAGACAGAAAGCGGATTCGTGTTGTCAGGGGCTGGGGGCGGGGCACGTGGAGTGGCCACCGGCGGGCGCTGGCTCTCGGGGATCAGGGGGTCCTGGAGGCAGACAGTGTGATGGCTGCACCACAGTGAACGTGCACTAAAGGCCCCGAATTGACCTGGAACCTGCTGGCAAGGGGAGGGGGGAGAGCTGGGAGAGGAAAGAGAGTCAGAGGGGAGGACAGCGTCTTTAGGGCCTTCTCCGCAGGAGGGAGGCCTCACCCAAGGCCCTCCCGAAGCTGGCCTCCAAACGGGCCAGGAAAGCAGGCGTGTCTGAGCGCGCGGACGCCCCAGCCGGATTCCTCCCTGCCAGGGCTCTGGGGGCACAGAGGCTGCGCGAGGCGGGCGGAGCACGAGCCCGTGCTTCCCATAAAAGGCTCTGCCTGGGTCCTTCTGCATCACGACAGATGTCACAGAGAGTGTCCTCATGCCTCATTTGCACAAAGGAAATGCCCGTATTCTGTTCGGCCCAATGTGACCTTGTAATTAACGTGTCACACTGAAGCTGAAACTGGACACTTTCAAATCCTTTCAGCTGTTGAGTATCCAAAACTCCTCCTGCCCCTACTTTGGGAGCCCAAATATTTTATTGCAGAGGTTATGTTAAGGACTAAAAACAGATACCCCAGCCACACTGGCCAAATGCTCTGGTTTTAGAGCAGCAGGGTAGGCACCGGAGTCCCTGATGAGGGGTTTCCTCGCGACGTTCAGGCCTTTGGTTCTGTGAACTGGGCAACGTGATGCCCCTGCTGAGGATGCGGGAGCTTCCTGAGCGAGGACTCGGGAGGAGGCGGGGCCTGTGAGCTCAGAGAGGGGGTGGGAGGGGAGTTGGGGGCAGAGGGTGGGTAGTTAAGGGGTGGAGGGTGAGTAGTTAAGAGATAGCGGGTGGGTAGTTGAGTGGTGGTGGGTGGGTAGTTGAGGGTGGAGGGTGGGGAGTTGAGGGGTGGAGGGTGGGTAGTTAAGAGATGGCAGGTAGTTGAGTGGTGGTGGGTGGGTAGTTGAGGGTGGAGGGTGGGGAGTTGAGGGGTGGAGGGTGGGTAGTTAAGAGATGGCAGGCAGTTGAGGGGTGGTGGGTGGGCAGTTGAGGGGTGAAGGGTGGGTAGTTGAGGGGTGTTGGGTGGGTAGTTGAGGAGTGGAGGGTGGGTAGTTAAGAGATGGCAGGCAGGTAGTTAAGAGATGGCAGGCGGGTAGTTGAGTGGTGGTAGGTGGGTAGTTGAAGGTGGAGGGTGGGTAGTTGAGGGGTGTTGGGTGGGTAGTTAAGAGATGGCAGGTAGCTGAGTGGTGGTGGGTGGGTAGTTGAGGGGTGGTGGGTGGGCAGTTGAGGGGTGGAGGGTGGGTAGTTAACCTCCCTGGGGCTTCTTTCAGAGACACTACTATCTCTCGAAGATTAAAAGTTGCCGTTTTTCTTCCCAATAACTAAAGATACGAGCATCGTGTGTTTGTAAGTACAATTTTAGGTGCACGCGACCTGGGCGTGGGCACCCACGGTGACCCAGTGCACGGGCTCACAGCCGGCGCTCCACCCCAGCGCCGCAGTCGTGGGGAGACGCCAGGAACGGTACGCTCTCCTGAGGATCAAGGGAGGACAGACCTTGTTAGTCCGCGGTCATGGTTTAAATCAATCCTCTTAATTTTTACAGGGCAGGCCTTAAACCATCGATCACAGCACAGCATTCTCACAGCACAGCATTCTCACAGCACAGCCCAGAAGCTGTGGTCGGGAGACATGGTTTCGCAAAAGGGCCCAGAATGGCAGCCTCAGCAGCCGCACATCCTGGGCCTCTCCTACGGCCCAGCTCGGCGCCAGGGACCGCCCTGCGGCTCCAGGGGCACTTGTCCCTGCAAACCGGCACGCGGGTCACCCCCCTCACTGACCCGTGACCTTGACCCCTGTGTGTGCTCTAGCACCGCGCAGCCTGCCGTGGGCTCTGCGGGAGCAGGGGCTGCCCTGCCCGGCGGCCAGGCAGCAGGAAGGAACTGTGGACGCACGTCGAGGTCCCACCCGCCTGTCCCCCGCATAGCTCGTCCACCTGGACATTCCAGGTGAGCGTCGAGATTAAACGGAATTTCCTTCAACTGCTCCAGGTCTCACCCATCCCCACTCAACTCTAGAATCCCTGCTCAAGGAACGTTTGTCCCAGAAAGCAGCTGGGACACAGTCCAAACCTCTTCCACTGCAGGTGCGAGGGCCTCAGCGGAGGAGACGGAGGGGAGGTTCCACAAGCTCCCACACAGGCCGCAACAGGTTGGAGAGCATAGGGGTCCTGGCAGCCTGAGCCCCTGCCCGGGCATGTTCCCCCTACCTCCCGCCCCGGCTGCCTGCGCCTCTCCCTTCCGCCTCCCAGATGCCCCGCGCGGTCTGTCTGTCTGTGCGCAGCCTCCCCCCGGCCCCGCCCAGCCCCACCTCCGAGCTCCCCACCGTTTCCCATCTCATTCCCTCTAGTACCCCTCAGGGCTGGGGGGCCCACACGCCGGAACCCCTCCCCAGTGCTTTGTCCAGAGACAGAGCTGATTCTGCACAGAACTGCGGCGATTCCTGTGAATTCACGAAAAGCCTGTTTTCTGAGTGTCGGCTCCTCCCAGAGCTGAAAACGCACCAGACTCAGCAGCGCTGGTCCCGGGCCGGCTCTTTCGGGATGTGAAGCTGGCATTGGTTTCCCTTCCTCAGACGCATCCCCTGGCCTCGACCCTCTGACACTCCACTCATGATCTTTGGAGCACCAGGGGGGTGGGTTGTAAAGACTACCCCAATTCCACGCCTGAGGAGGAGGGCGGGAGGGGGAGGCTGGAGACCCTGGGTGACCCAGCCCTCCACACCCCAAACACCAGCACCTGGTCCAAGTTCCTGTGGTGCCAGGTAGCTGGACCAAGCAGCCCCACGGCAGGGGCTGTGCCTTCTTCAGAGTCAGGGGAGGGGCAGGCCTGGCCCCAGAGCAGAGTGAGGGACCCGTGGGCGCGGGCGATGCCAGGATCCAGAGGTGCCTCTGGCGCTGCAGGGCAGAGCCTGCCAGGGCCGGCCACACCCACCTCCAATCCTCCGACTGCGTGCCCCCCACCATCTCCACCCAGGACTGTTCTGGGGTGATCTGTGGTGTCCCCTCTTGCGGGGAGAGTCTCTGCTCTGCAATGTCAACCCCCATCACTGCCCAGCCGACAAGGAAGGAGCCCAGGAGCCGCCACCATCAGACTCTCACAGGCTTATCCACAGACTAGCTTCTCTGAACGATCCAGCCCATGTCCTCACCACAGAAGCAGCAAAGGACCCCCTGGACAGCCTGGGAGCCCTTGGGGCCTTGCTCCGAGCCCATGGGATCCAGGAGGTTATCAGCCCAAGGAACGCCCTCAGTGATGCTCAGCCTTAGAATTCCAGCTGTGCAGTTAGGAGCCTGGTGGAGAACCTACAGGAGGGCCCACAGCCTCCAGCAGAGCATCGCCTCCCTCTGGTGGCAACTTCCAGAGGGCTCCACCCTCCTCAACGCCACCCGAGGCTGCACCCGAAGCCCAGGATGCCAGCGATCGCCCTCCCCACCCCAGGGACACCGCCGTCACCTCCCCACCCCGTGGACACCGCCGTCACCTCCCCACGCCAGGGACACCGCCGTCACCTCCCCACCCCAGGGACGCCGCTGTCACCTCTCCACCCGAAGGACACTGCTGTCACCTCCCCTCTTGGCTGTGCCTCCCACAGCAGGGTTGCCCTGTCTCAAGCTAGTGGCTGGTCATCATGTGCCCAGGTGCGTGGGCTCCATGCTGCCCCTCTGGTCCCTCTAGCTAGGTGTGGACATGGGTCCAACCACCAGGGAAGCATCACCTAGGAATGAGCTCTCACACTCTACTCCCCAAGAATTAGCCCAATGTGGAAACATGGAGGTGGGGAACACAGAGGCTCAAGGCCTTTGGCCAGGGTGACAGGCCTCAGTCCTGCTGTCCACTCCTCTTCCCCACCGGCCAGCCCCCAACCTTGACCATGGCAAGGGGAGAGCTCTGAACCTGGAGTGCCGAGGTCCACAGAAACAGCCCCATCGAGGCTGACACTTGCCAAGGACACGCGTCATTGCCACAAGGCTCAGTCTCTGTAACACACCAGGGCCACACAGGAGCCCAGAAGCTAACTAACTGTGGGTTAAAATATCTCTGGAGGAAAATTGCAGACCCACCTCCAGTCTGCCTTTAAAGAGACACCCTGAATGTTGCCAACCAGATGAAGGAGTGGAATGCCGCCAAGTCTGGTAACACAACAGGGCACAGAGGGGTTGTTGGTAAGTGTCAGAGGCCATTGTCTCCACTAGCACACTGCCATCACCACCATCACCATAAGCACCATCACCAACATAACAATCATCACCATCATCTCCATCACCATCTGTACCTCCATCACCATCATCGTCACCATCATCATCACCATCATCATCATCATCACCACCATCATCACCACCACCACCATCACCATCATCACCACCACCACCACCACCATCACCACCATCATCATCACCACCACCACCACCATCACCATCATCTCCATCTCCATCTCCATCACCATCTGTACCTCCATCACCATCACCGTCACAATCATCATCACCATCATCATCATCACCATCACCATCACCACCACCACCATCACCACCACCACCACCATCTTCATCACCATCATCACCACCATCACCACCACCACCATCACCATCACCATTACCACCATCTCCATCTCCATCATCACCACCATCTCCATCTCCATCTCCACCACCATCTCCATCTCCATCTCCATCTCCATCTCCATCTCCATCACCACCACTTTCATGACCACCACACTCACCATCACCCCTGCCATCAGCACCACCACCACCATCAGAAGGTGGTAGCTTCCTAGATCACACAACCCAGAGGATACTTCTGTGACCTGGAAAATGCTGAGGTTAAGAATTCGATGGAACACGATGGTTTATTTGGTGAAGGGGGAATGGAAAGGCAATCTTTTAGCTCAGGCTTTGTCAACATGTGGCCTCTCCAAATCTACTCCAATGTGCCTGCCTTTGTGTTTAAAGGGAGATCAACAGAAGGGAGGCTCGTTCCACCCTGATCTTCCTCAAGCCCAAACAGCAGAGTGTGCTTTGAACCAGTGGTTTCCACGTTCTCTCTCTCTTTTTTCTTTTGAGCAGAAAAGCCTTGATTTTCCTGAACTAAATCTCACCAGGAGCCCAGGACGCACAATGTCACAGCAGAGCCACCCTGGTCGGCCGAGGCCCGAGGCTCAGTGGCTCCTGAGCGTCCGGCCCGCCCCTGCTTGAGGGGCCTCTGTCCTCGCCCATCAGGGGACGCGTCTCTGGGCACTTCGGGGGCTTCAGGCCTGCCTGAGAGCCCACATCCTGCAGGGAAACGGCACACCTGCTGCCCAAACTCCAAGACCCCAAAGTCAGCCCTTCCCCTGAAGTTTCTGAAGAGTTTATTGATCACGATGCACAGCCCAAGCCTACACCACGGAATTCAACAGCGCCTACACCGGCTCTCACCCTCCACAGTGGCCCCAGGCCACAGCGCCCTCCTGCCCGCTGTCCCAGGAGCCACCACGTCCCCAACAGATGCCCAGGGACACGGGACCACGGCACGCCCTGTGAGCACCAGCCGCTCTGAAGGGGGCAGGGGGCTCCGGGTGGATTGAAACCTGGTGGGGCTGCTCGTGGCCACGAAAACGCAGTTTCACGCATCTGTGCTTCTCCTCAAACTTGCAAAAGGAAGACGAGTTTTGACAGTAAAAATTATATTTCTTCCTTGTATTTCCGCTGAGGTTTCAGCACCAGAAACACCAGAAACACTCTTTCCAGGAGGCGCTTCCGCTCTTCACCGTCAGAGAGGAGAGGCTCCCTGAGCGGAGGCTGGGCCTCGGGCAGTGCCAGCCTCCACCGGGCAGCCTCATGCTCTGGAGACGGGATGGCGCTCCAGCCGCCCTGGACCCACTGCCGGCCCGCCGGTTCTGTCTCTGGCGCAGCTCATCCACAGGGTGAGGAATCCTTCGTGAGGCTCCTGGGGCACTGAGGGGCAGCCAGGGTGGCAGCCATGACGAGGGTCCACCCCCAGCCCAGGACCCAGGCCTTTAAGTCTCAGTGTCCAGCCTGAACCTTCTGGGCCAGATGATGACGTCCCTCATCAGAGACCAGCTCACGTGAGCCGCTCCATCCATCCGCGGTCTCCCTTCACTCCGCTGTGTTGTTCTCTGCTTGGCCCGCCCGTCTCTGTGCACATGGGGGTTTGTTCCCACCCAGCACTTAGAAGCTGGGGAGATGGAGCCGTTAGGGGCGCAGCAAATGCCTCATTGACAGGAGAGGCCGAGCCACCGGCCGAGCACAGCAGAAGGGGATTTGCGGGGGGATTCCGGCTGCGGCTCCCTCCCCGCCGCCAAGTGGGCGAGCCTCCTCGAGGGTCCCAGCAGTGTCTGCAGGGCGCCAGGGATGCCCGCGAGGCCAAGCCGGAGGGTCATTCTCATCCAGCCCAGGATGCCCCAGGAGCGGAGCCAGCACCCTGCTCCGGGCAGGCAGAGGAACCGCCCTTTGCCATCGACGGCTTAGCTGGGGCTGCCCCCACCAGGACCAGACACCTCGTACAGCTCACGGACACGGGGCCCCTAATATGGAGTGAATCAGCCAACTGCTGCCCAGGCAGCGCCCTGGGCCGAGTCCACGGCTGTGCTCAGAGCTCGGCCAGCTGTGGCCTCCATGCCTTGGGCCAACCGGCCACCCCCAGGGATGCTGACCTTCCAGGTGAGAAAGGCTGACTGTGGCCGCACTGGCCATGTAGCGGTGGGTCCTCCCCGCGATCAGAGCCGCGCGGCTCTCCTCTCGGGTCTAAACTCCCCGCGACGGATCTCGATTTTGTTTCTTCCCATGGTCAAGGGCAACCTTCAGAAGGCTTCTTGGCATCAGTGTGAGTGTTGGCTGTGTTAATAACACAGAAATAAGAGGCGTCTCCAGGGTGTCAGCAAGCCAGACGTCGGGGCTCTTCAGAAGCTGAGCTGTTACTAATCAGAAGGTGAGCCCTAACGTGAGCCCGGAGGAGAGCTGAGAAGCAGCTCAAGCCCACAAGTGGCGGCCACAGCAGGCCAGGGCCCCCTAAATGCCCTCGGGAAGCTGTTCTCCCGTCTAAGCAGGACATGCTTCCCTGCGCAGAAAACAGAGGAGCACGAGGCTCAGCCTGGCACATCAGAGGCTGAGTTTGAGCCGGGGAGAAATCCCTTCCTTCGGTGAGGACGCCGGCCGTCTCCCTCCTGCCCCCAGTAACAGAGAGGCTCCCAGATGACAAAGAAAGACACCTCCTCCCGTCCCCTCACACCACTATTAGGGCCTGGCCTGGGGACCCTCTCTGAGGGACCTGCCCTGTGGCCGCCAGGTGCCAGGAAGCCTTCACAAGCTGCTTCTGGACAAAGGAAATGCAGCCTGAGATTCTAGGTCACTGAAGGGAGTGTTCTGGGCTATTTTAAACTAAATGGCCTGCACTTTTTATAGAAGGGACAGGGGTTGACTCTTCTCTTCTTGCTCCATGGTTTCTGCCACTAATGGTAAAATCCATCTTCAAAAATCTAAGAAAAAAGGTCCAATAAAACTCAGTAAAAGGCTTTGGTAAATTACATATGTATAGCTTTCCAGGTTGGAATTCTTTTCAGAAGCTGACGGGTTGGGTTTGCAGCCTTTACTGAGGTGTCTTCACCACAGGAAAAGGCCAGGCTCCCACACCGCCCTGGACGCAGGGACCTCCCCCCACCAGGGTCACGGCCTGAGGGGCAGGAAGCGTCCCCGCCGTGGACCCCGGGAATCCTCCCCCGACTTCTCACCTTCAGCCAGTTCACGCTGGGCTTCTGGCACCTAGAGCTGCAGGCGCTGCTCGTGAAGCGGGCAGAGGGGACCCAGCCAGAGCCCAGCACCTGCACGGCTGCCCTGCGCCCCGAGGCTCTGCTCAGCCGTCCACCTGCATGGTCACCCACTCCAGTCACGGCCCATCGGTGACACCGAGGCCTCGAGGGATTACATCACAGCAGCTCCACTCGGAGCCAGGAGCTGAGGTCGGACATTCGGACGCAAGGCCCGTGCCTTCCTCCCCTCTGCGCTCGGGGGGCGGAGGCTGCCAGCTGACACAGTTCAGGGCCACAGACCCTGCCCTCTCCACACGGGCCTCCCACCGACCCACAGACCTCGGGCTGCCACAGCCAGGCTCCAGCTGCAGGTGGAGCGGGGTCCCCAGGAGGGCCGGGGGGCCAAGGAGGTGCAGAAGCAGGGGAGGAGCCAACAGGGGCGGAGGAGGGCCCCACCCCCACCTGCACCCCAGAAGGTGCAGACCACGCTGGCCCCAGCCCAGCCTCGGCCGTCTCCGGGAACACCAGCTTCAGCACAGGCTCCGGGGGCCCTCAGCTCGGCTGCAGGGGGACCAAGGCCTGACCCCAAGAGCAGGGCCAATTGTCAACCACTAGCCCCAAATACCTGGGCCTGGCCAGGACGGCGGGTGGGACTCAGCGGGGGTGCTTGTCTGGACGTGGCTCAGAACGGGGCTAGGGGCCCAGGAGAAGGGAAGGGGCCCACGTGGGCTCAAATGACCACAGCCCAGCAGAAGCTACATCTCCAGAGGCGCAGCCCAGATGGCGGGGCAGGAGGTGGTGCCGGGAGGGGAGGGGAGACCCTACCTTGTCTAAGCCCTGGCAGACAAGGTCACCATCTCGTCCCCACCCGCCCAGTGTCGAGTCTGTGCCCGGCGGCACTGCAGGGGCAGGGTCCCCGGGGAAATCGGAGTGTGGCCGTCTGAGCTGGGCGCCTGCGGCCTCGGAGCCAGGCTCAGAGCTGCCTCCAGACGAGAAAGAGCTGAAGGCCGAGGTGACCCCAGCAGGGCCGCCCTTCCGCCCCGGGTGGCAGATGCCGAGCTGTCGTGGGGCCCGGTGGGCAGCCAGGCGATGCCTCCTAGGCGTGCGGTCATTTGTAGAGTGTGGACCGAGGGCAGCAGGGGCAGGACGAGGCCCAAGTCTGGGCCTTTGCTGGGACGGGGCTTCTGACAGCTGGATGCGCCCAAGCGCTCCTCCGGGCCCCGCTGTCGGTGCGGCTCTCGCTTTAATCACGTGCTCTCACACAGACACTTCCTTCTGCCGGAGTCCAGCCCTGAGTGCACCCCCAGCGCCTGTGACCCAAGCTCGAGGGCCCCCAGGAGGGGTCTGCAGGTCCTGAGGTCTGTGGGCAGATGCCGTGAGCAGGGGTCCGGGGCGGCACTGGAGTGGCTTCTTCGGGAGGCTGGGATGGTGCCTGCAGGCCCCAGCTGCCCTCCCTGGGGCCCCTGGCGACCCTCAGGGCCCGGCAGCACCAGCGGGGCAGGCGATGGTAAGCGAGTCCGGGATCGGATTCCTCCACACTCACCCCGTCCCCAGTGGACAAACGGACATTGAGGTGAGAGCAGCGGTCCGGCCTGGTGTCCTCCTGGGGCCGTAGGGCAGGTCAGGCCGGGCACACTCTCACCTCCTGGCCACAGGTGGTCCAGGTGGCCCTGGGGGCGACGGGGGGTCCTTCTTCCCCCCCACCTGCTCTCGGGGCCCTGCAGGCCTAGGCGGGGCGGGCTGACCGGCAGCGCCCTCCCAACGCTGTCCACACGCCCCAGGGTCTGCAGCGGACGTTCCCGCGGGCTCGCAGGACACCCTGGACCTGTTGCTCAGCAGCCACCGGCTCAGCCCCCCTTCCTGTTGGCTTTCTGAGGTTCCGGCGCCCCCGTTTGCCCCCCCAGACCCTCTGCCCAAGCCCCCCGGCCTTGGCCGGAGCCCAGCAATGGACTATTATTTCTGGAAATCGCAGACGGCCCGACACGGGCCACACCGTCCAGCGGGGAGTGGCGGTCCCACGATGCCCACTGGAGTCGCTCGTGACGGGGAATCACGGGCGTGTGGCCCGACGGGGACAAGGCTCAGTCCCCAAACCTGTTCCCTCTAACAGTCTTTCAGAATCCCTTAAAAAACGACTGAACGGTCAGCGGAGAGGAAAAGAAAGCCTCAGTCATGGTGTTGAAAGTGGTCCTGGGGCCTGGCCACGCGAAGGCAGGGAGAACAAAGCTGATCCTAAGAAAGGACAGCACGACCCGGTGACGATTCGCCTCGTTTCACGCGTCGGAGCACGAGGGCCTCACGGCGAGTGAACTCGGTGCTCCCCTGATGTGTCTCACGCCGGGTCTGCTCAGTGATGCACAGTTACCTCCACGCTGCCCTTATCCGTCTCCAAGTTTCACCTTGTCACTGAAGTGACAAGGTCTTAAATGCCGATGTCAGATTTGAGACAATAGTAACAAGAACAGGGGAAATAACATTCTAGGAGACTTTCGTGGAAACCTAGCTTCATCTTCTTGTTTTAGCCCCACAGGGAGGACCAGCCGCTCAGTGCCAGGGCCTGGCTCCCCGAGGTTTGTAAACAGCTTCCAAAGAGGAAAGAGGAAGTGAGCGGACTGATTTAAAGTTACATTTGATTTGTCACGGTAACTTTTCAGATTCTGTTTTTGAAGGCTGGGCTCCAGGGACTTAATGCTGCTGAGACTTGGATTCACATTATCTTATCGATGCACCCGAGTAGCCCTGAATGGTAGTAATTTTCGCCTCCTCAATCCTGCCTTACCCACGCCCCCCAGGTCCGCCCAGATCCGTGGTCTGCACTGCTCTCGGTCGGCGGGGAGCGGGTGTCCAGGGGAGCCCGGCTCTGAGTGGGCCCAGCTCATGGGCTTGGCTGTCATTCCGGCTTGGCTGTCATCGCAGTAAAAGAAGATGATGCTCCCGCTTTAAATGTCGCTTCGCTGCATTTTGAAAAATGCATACGACCACGTGCCCAACTGTCCAGTCAAGACGTGGACCTGTGGACCTTGTATGCCACCCCCCCCAGTCAGGTTTCTGTCGCCTTAGTGTCCCTTGGCCTGTCCTAGAATTTCGTGGAAACGGGATTGTGCAGATGGCTCTCACGCCTGGTGCTTTTGCTCCCCACCGCCCTGATTCATCCACCCGGGGGTCGCATGGCTGGTTCACTCTTTGGTTGCTGAGTCGTGGTCCACCGTGACTGTGCCACAGCTGTTCACCGTTGGGCATCTGGGGTTGTCTCCACCTCGGGGCCATTAAGAATAAAGCTGCTGTGTAAATTTCTCGTACACGTCTCTGTGCATACATGTGGTCATTCCTCTGGGTAAACGCCTAGGAGAAGGATTTCTGGGTCAGAGAGTAGGGGAATGTTCAACTTTATTAAAAACATCGTTTTCCAGTGACAGCACATTTCATACCCCCACAGGCAATGCAGAAAAATCACAACATCCACCTTTGTCGGCTGTTGCCATTGTAACCATTCTAGCGGGTCTACGGTGACATCTCTTTTTGAAAATTTGTATTTCCCTGATTACCAGTGATGTTGAGCACCTTTTCATGTGCTTATTGGATATTCAAATATCTTGTAATTTTGAGAGTCTATTCAAGTTTATGCCCGTCTTTTAAAATTTGTGTTGGCTTTTTCTCATTGATCTGTTGGCTTTCTTTCTATAACCTGGATACGTGTCCTTTGTTAGATGTTCACTGTGATCATTTTCAACCAACCTGTAGTTTGCCTTTTCATTTTCTTAACAGTGCCTTTCGAAGAGCAGAGGCTTCACTTTGGATGAGGACAACTTTCTTTCTTTTCCTTTGATGCCACTTTTTACTCCCTAAGAAACCGTTGTCTGCTCCAGGGTGGTGAAGTATTTTGTTTCACTCAAGAAGCTGTACGCACTTAAATTTTACTTTTAAAGTCTACCTATACGGGGCTTCCCTGGTGGCGCAGTGGTTGAGAGTCCACCTACCGATGCAGGGGATACGGGTTCGTGCCCCGGTCCGGGAGGATCCCACGTGCCGCGGAGCGGCTGGTCCCATGAGCCATGGCCACTGAGCCTGCACGTCCGGAGCCTGTGCTCCACAACGGGAGAGGCCACAGCAGTGAGAGGCCTGAAAAAAAAAAGTCTACCTATGGTCCATCTCAAATTAGTTCTGTCCATGGTGTGATGCAGGCTCCAGGCAATTCACTGCCCACTTGTTGCAAAGACTTTCCTTTTCCCCCTTGAAGTGGCACATCTGGCAAAAGCAATGGACCGAATCCACGTGGGTCTGGTTCAGAACTATTTATCCTGTTCTGTTGGTCTATTCATCTGTCTTTCACCAACACCACACTGTCTGAAACACCGTGGCTTTAGAGAAGGTCTTGAAATCCAGGAGTTGGAGTCCCCCAACTTCGTTCTTCTTCCTCAAGGCTATCTTGGCCATTCTAGGCCTTTGTGTTTCCATATACATTTTAGAATCAGCTGTCAATTTCCAGAAAAGCACTTCTGGGATTCTGACTGAGATTTCATTTGGTAGAAAGATCAGCCTGGGGAGAAGGACATGTCACAGATAAGCTCCAGTTTACGAGCTCGGCGATCCTCTCCGTTCACGGGGGTCTCCTGGAGTTTCTCACAGCAAAGATGTCGCAGTTTTCAGTGAAACAGTACTAACACATCTTTTGTTAAATTTATCCCAAGGTAGTTGGTTTTGATGCTATTTTAAGTGGTACGTTTCTGCCCTTCTCTGTTGGTTGTCAGTATACACAGATACAATTGATATCCACGGATAGTACTGGACCCTGCTCCTTGCCAAGTTCACTTAGTAGTAGCTGTAGTAGTTTTGTAGATGCCACAGGATTTTTTACATCCATGGTCACTTTGTTTACAAATAAAAAGCCCATCAACTTGAAAAGTGCATAATTGTCTTTTACCTTTAATAAGACACCTCCCCAGACACCAAAGGCCCTACATCATCTCCCCCTAGTCTCTTTCCTCCCCATTAAGAACCAGACTTCTTAAAGAATTATCTACCCAAGTCTTTCCCTCTGCCTCCTCTCCCTCGTTCACTCTTCCACCCCCCAACACCCCCCCCGCCTCCCCCCCATTAGAGATGTAGCTAGTCCTGAGTCACCGACCTCCTCCCCTCGGTGCTGCTACACCCCACAGTGACTTCCCAGTGCTCCACCTCACCACTGTCTGGGCCACATTTGACCTGGCTGATCCCCCTCTCCCGCTTCCTTTGGCTTGTGGACCCAGCCCTGCACAGGCCTCCTGTCCACATCTCCAGTCTCCCCTGCACCTCTTCCTGCCCACGGCCCAGGGGTCTCAAGGGCTGCCTCCAGCACTCCCCACCCCGCCATGCTCCCCCTCCGCAATCTCACCCACACGCCATCACCTCTGCACACCTGCTCACAGGCCTGAGCCTCCAGCCCCGGACCTCTCCTCCCAGCTCAGACACCTCCCACAAATGTTGGCTCGGAGCACCCGATCCACATGCCCCAGACAGAAGGCCCGACGTCCTCCTGAGGCCCACACCACCCGCCCTTTCCCGGAGCTCCCCAGGCTGGCCCGTGCCCCCATCTACCCCCAGGTGTGTTGTCCCCAAATCAAGGGTCCCCTGGCCCTCCCTGGCGCCACGTCCATCACCCAGTCTTCACCTGGCGCCCATGGAACTGGCTCAGACCCACTCACACTGCTTAAAGCAGTAGGAAGGAGAACCGGCCCTGGCAGTCTCGCTCTCCTGCCCCCACCCCCATCCGCACTGCTGTGCCCCACTCCCCGCGCCCCTCCCCAGGCCTTGGCAAACACTACTCCTCGGACATCCTCTCCCCTTCCTTCTCTGTCCAGCACCCGGCCCCTCTCAGACCTCAGCTCAACTGCCCTGAGCTTGGGGCACTCTCCCCAACACCCTCCTCGGGACCACACCGCTCTACAAGTGGCCTGGCTCCCGTGTTTCCCCTGGCAGAGCCCCGGGAGCACTTTGTGCGGGTGTGATGTCCTCCCCCCGCGGGGGCGGCCGTCCACGCAGCTGCCTTTTCAGGCCCAGCTCAGCCCCGGCCAGTGGCAGGGGGCAATTAACTATTTGCAGGATACATGAATGAATGAGCTAAGGAACGCAGGACCGCTTTCTGGGAGACTGCGAGGGGCTTTCAGCAGAGGGTCAGGGCCCGAACCCTGGGCATCCTGGACTGGCAGGGACCCAGATCGGAACCCGGGGCAGCTGCACTGGGTAGCCCCGCTACGGAGGTGGGCGGGGGTGGGAGGCGGAGCAGAGCCTGCGGACCCGCCTGCGAGGACGCGACCCCCGGTCAGGCGGGCGCCTCGCCCTCACGTCCTCTCCGAGGGGCTGAAGGCGCGCTCACCGGGCGGGCGCCGGAGCCGTTCGCCTCCGGACAAGTCTGGCCCCGCCGCCGACCCGTAGGCCCCGCGCCCTTCTCTGTCGCTAGGCAACCCCTCGGCCGCGGAGAGAAAGCCAACGGACCTTGGGCAGCGGGAACCTCGGGCGGCGGCGCCATGGATCCGGTCATAATGCAGGAGCTGGCCCGCGCCGAGAGCCAGCAGGGTGGGTGGGTGGGTGGGGCCGGGACCCGCCCGCCCCCGCCCCTGGGGAGACCCCGGGACCCGCCGGTCACCGCCCCCCCAACCGCCCCCCGGGGAGAACTCGGGACCCGCCGAGACCCTCACTCCTGGGGAGGCTGTCCCCACCCTGTTGACCCCCGTCCTGCCTGATCCAGTGACCCCTTGAAGCCAGCACTTCGAGGATTTGTCTGACTTGGGCAAACTAAGGCGCCTTTTTAAAAGGAAGCCTTTCGTCCTTCCTAACCGTTCCTCAACGATTATTCACCTCACGCTGCTGCTGAAGCCGGAGCCGCAGAGCTGCTGCGGGGCCCGGAGAGCTGAGCTCGGGGCATCTCGCTGCTGGGCTCCTTTCCCCGGAGAGGACAGGGCCAGCGCGGGGGCCAGCACGGGGTTGCCTGCCCGACCTCAGCCCTGTCCCGGGCCCTCCTGACCGTCCCCACTGCTGCTTTGGTGGTGCAATGGCTGCGTGATGACCAAATCTGCCTCACCTCCTGTCCTGATAGATGCTGCGTCCCTGAAGAGGGCTTATCAGTTGATCAAGTCCGCCAACCTGGGGAAATCAGAGTTTGACCCCACAGAAAGCTTCAGCCCCGACCTGTTTGTTTTGTGTGCAGAACAGGCCCTGAAGGTGATTAATCCCAGGGGTCCTAGGGAGGCGCCTTCAGGGGACCCCGATTTCTTGGTTTGTACTAGGAGCGGGAAGCCGCAGCCCCTGGTGGGTGGTCCACTGGGCCGCCCCCTCTGCGAACCTCTTGTGGGGGGGGGGCTGTGTTCTTGCGCAGATGGGGCAGCCCGAGGTGAGCGAGGACTGCATCCGGATGTACTTCAAGGTGAAGGGGCCGGTCACCCAGTTTCTGGGCCGAGCGCACCTGTGCAGGGCCCAGCTGTGTGCCCCCAAGTCCACCGAAAACATGGTGAGAGGCGATTCCGGGCCCTGTCTCAGCTTCTCCGCCCGCCCTGTGTGCTGGTTCCTCCCGATTTTCTTTATTGGCCTTTTGAATCATGAAGCCTTGGTGTGTACAACCTTGAGTGTCTTGGCGAGGTGAAGCGCAGCCTTAGCTAGTTTGCCATCCTGAAACGAATATATAATCGTCCTACTGTATTTTTCTCCCGAGAGGTTGCTTTCATTCTCCTCGAAGTTCCACGGCTTGTACCGCCACAGTTAAAATTCCCCCACCTCCGGACGGCGTCAGGCTAGACTCACCTTAAAACAGCTTTGTTGGGAGTTGGGTGACCAGATTCTTCTTCCCATCTGTGCTTTTCCCCGAGGGGTCTGGCTTGTGTCCTTTTGACCTCTGCCCTTTGTGTCCCCGTGCCGCCCGGTCATGCCTGCAGCACAGGTGGGGCGCAGGGTCGGGTGGGGGTGGACTTCCAGGCTTCCAGGGAGGGGGCGGAGCTCCTGAGAGCTTCTGTGGCCGTCTGCTCCCGCTGTTCACACCCTGGGGGCCGGGCCATCTTCAGAGAGGCTTAATGTTCAGGGCAGTGACGGTGACCAGTGACTGATGTTCCAGTAGCAAATTTGATCTAACTGTGCATTCTTTATGTTGTTTAGGAGGAATTTGAAAATTGCGTGACTCAGTACATGAAGGCAATCAACTTTGCAAAAGGAGAACCAAGGTGAACATGACGGATCGGCCATTTCTGAGTGTGTACAAGGTTTAGAACCAGAACTTACCAGGTGGTTCTGTCTGTTTGGACGCCGGGGTTTTTGTTGTTTTGTTCGTGTTTTACTGCATCTATATATGGCTGTGGGCTCACGTCTCTAGCGTTGGAGCTGGGCCGTGTGCACGCTCGACCCTTTAGCTGCATCCTCTTCCCTGCGCAAAGGTCTCTATGACCTGCAGATGCCTTTTGCCTGCTTTCTCTGTGGGAACCTCGCCTTTGACCAGTCCCCAGGCACCTCCCTTTCTGGTCCTCTCTGGGGGGTTGGCATCTGGGCTCCCTCTGTGCCCTGCCCCCACCGGATGTGGTCCCCATGGCAGATCTCCTGGCCCACGGCTTCGTGTCTGGAGGGGTGATTGCCCTGAAACTCCAACACAGTTTTCTACTTAATTACTGCTTAAATATTATTGAAATTGTTAAGTCTGCATACAAACTGGTATTGATACAGCCTATTTAAACAGGACACAACGTTTAAAGCACATTTAAGTATAAACCCTAGGTTCATTCATTCATTCTCCCAGTGTCTGCTGTGGATGGCCTCCTCTGGCCAGCCCCTGTCGTAGGTGCTGGGGATACAGGGCCCAGCCCCACAGACCCTTCCTCAGCGGGGATATCTAGATGGCAAGGCCTGGCCTTGAGCCAAAGGTTCTAAGGACAGTGGGTGTTTCAGGGGGACCATGCCCCGGAGCCCTGGAGCCCAAGCTGTGGACACCCTTGGGGAGGGGCCTCTTCAATGCTGCACTCCGGGGGTCTTGGGGGGACGTGAAGACTGCCCGGGGGGACCAGGAACCTCGGGGGCTGGTGAGTGAGGGGTCTGAGTAGACCCCATGAAGGAGCAGGCAGCCTTGTCTTCCTGCTGGGCCCGGGCCTCCCTCCTCTGGGGCACAGCGGTCAGCAGCAGCACCCGTCCATCAGACGACCAGCACCGCCAGGTACCTGGCTCCTGCAAGGCAGAGGTGGCCCCTCCAGAGAGGCGCCTGGGTTCCCGCACTCGGGTCCTTCTGGGGGCTCCTGCAGCCCTCAGGGAAAAGCCCGGCTTCAGGCCGCCCTGCTCCGTCCCCAGCACTCCTCTCACCCACCGGGCGCTTCATCCGCTCGCACAGGGACCCCACCCCAGCGCTTTCCCTGTACTGCTCTCCTGGCTGATTCCTCCATGCAGCCTTCCTTGATGCCCCCTGCACTTGCCAATTCTTGTCCATCCCTTGAAAGCCGAAGGAGGCCTTCCTCATTGGGTACTTTTACGGGGAGCTGATCTCTTTTCAGAATGGCCGAAGGAGTGATGGGGTCTCTGGTCTGGGCCCAGGAGCCTGTGGCGGGGTCTGAACTGGAGCCACCTACTCGGCTGAGCAGGGCACGTGGCTGCCTCTGGGAAGATGCTGCATCCACCCCACATGTGCATCTGGCAGCCAGTCCAGGGCGGCTCGGGCGGGGCTGCTGCACCTGCCAGAGACAGAGGCCCTGGGGTCCCTCACGAAGGGGCTCAGGACGGCCTGGCTCTGGGTGAGCCTCACCCACCCTCTTCTTGTGCCCCAGGTATTACTTCCTGGTGTATAACGCGTCGGTCCTCTACTGGCAAATGGTGAGGCCATTTCTCAAGCCTGGGTATCATCACCACCTGGTCCCCAGCCTCTCCCAAATCGTGAACGTGTTGAATCAGACTGAGGAGGAGGACAAGGACTGGCCGGCAGAGCTGATGCTGTGAGTCCCCAGACGCCCGGCACACGCTGGCCGTCCCCTCCCCGCTCTCCTGGCGGCCACATTGCACGTCGCAGCCCTGGCAGTGCTCTCTAGCCCGAAGTTAGAATCACGTTTTGTGTGTCTTGTCTGCACATGTTTCTCAACTCTGCAGATGGCATCACGGTGTCCTGACCAGACAGGTGTTACCACAGGACAGGTGTTTCTACTCAGAACCCAGGAAGTGGGAGCCTGTGTCACACACAGTCCTGGCTCGTGGTTTTGAAAACAAATAAGTTGTGAATCTATAGACATTCTAGCAACATACAGCTTGGCCAGGATGCTCACGCATCCAGGTAGCCCCACTTAGGGACGCTTGCCCTGAGCGCATAACCCCAGGGACAGACGCCCCTGCGTGGATGTCAGTAAGTGGTCCCCAGCCGGCCAGGAGGGCTGAAAGTTGCTCGGTGACACTTTCCTGTGTTTGTGTGGCATTGTTTGCGACCAGTGACTTGGTGGATGCCACTGGGGGGGCCCAGAGGGTCGGCCCTGAAGTTGGAATCCAGAGTGTGCAGGCATCCCTCACCTGCTTGACAGCTATTTGGGGAGGCTTTAGCAGAAAACAAGTAAGACTGTGCTCTTTCTGTAAAACGCCGTTGTTTGAGTCCTCGGTAATCACAGCCAAACAGTCCCGTTTCCCTTTGCAGGCAGTGGCCGAGCTTTCCAGCCCCGGCCCCGGCCCAGTGAGCCCCATACTGGGCATGGGGTAAGGAGCTGGCCAATCCCTGCATCCTTCTGAAATTTGTAAAACATAAGGATATAATAACCGAGTTATTAGACGTCTGCAGCAGAAAATGACTTCATCCAGGTTTAATATGGACTATTTTTGTATTATCCAGGGAGCTTCTGGAGTGTTATCTACAAGCTGGAAAAAATGAGGAGGCCGCGAAGTTTTGTACCACTGCAGCACCATTCATCAAGGCTAACGCGCCACAGAAATATCGACAATTATTTGCTCTTATGGTAAGTTGGAATATTCCAAACTGTAGAAAGAAGTCATTTTCTTAAGCCATTGTTCAGGAAACTATGTATAAAAAACAGCCAAGATCATCCACTGAGAGATACAAAAACATACATACACATGTACGAGCCTGAACAGAACAAAACAAAATCTTTTCCTTCGTCGTGACTGAATATTTCCTTTTTTTTTTTTTTTTTTTTTTTTTTTGCGGTATGCGGGCCTCTCACTGTTGTGGCCTCTCCCGTTGCAGAGCACAGGCTCCGGACGCGCAGGCCTAGCGGCCATGGCTCACGGGCTTAGTTGCTCTGCGGCATGTGGGATCTTCCCGGACCAGGGCACGAACCCGTGACCCCTGCATCGGCAGGCGGATTCCCAACCACTGCGCCACCAGGGAAGCCCTGAATATTTCCTTTTTAACAGCACTGAGTTTTTAAAATAGTTAGCAGAAAATTAGTAATTTAAGTAATTACTGCAACAGTGTGTAAAGGCATTCATCACCTATTTATTTTTTAAAAAAATCTTTATTGGAGTATAACTGTTTTATAATAGTGTGTTAGTTTCTCCTTTACAACAAAGTGAATCAGTTACACATATACATATGTCCCCATATCTCTTCCCTCTTGCGTCTCCCACCCTCCCACCCTCCCTATCCCACCCCTCTAGGTGGTCACAGAGCACCGAGCTGATCTCCCTGTGCTATGCAGCTGCTTCCCACTAGCGATCTAATTTACATTTGGTAGTGTGTATATGTCCCTGCCACTCTCTCACATCGTCACAGCTTACCCTTCCCCCTCCCCATATCCTCAAGTCCATTCTCTAGTAGGTCTGTGTTTTATTCCCATCCTGCCACTAATCTCTTCATGACATTTTTATTTTCTTAGATTCCATATATACGTATACCAAATAGCATACGGTATTTGTTTTTCTCCTTCTGACTTACTTCACTCTGTATGACAGACTCCAGGTCTATCCACCTCATTACAAATAACTCAGTTTCATTTCTTTTTATGGCTGAGTAATATTCCATTGTATATATGTGCCACATCTTCTTTATCCATTCATCTGTTGATGGACACTTAGGTTGCTTCCATGTCCTGGCTATCGTAAATAGAGCTGCAATGGACATTTTGGTACATGACTCTTTTTGAATTATGGTTTTCTCAGGGTATATGCCCAGGAGTGGGATTGCGGGGTCATATGGTAGTTCTATTTGTAGTTTTTTAAGGAACCTCCATACTGCTCTCCATAGTGGCTGTATCAATTTACATTCCCACAAGCAGTGCAAGAGTGTTCCCTTTTCTCCACACCCTCTCCAGCATTTATTGTTTCTAGAGTTTTTGATGATGGCCGATCTGATCGGTGTGAGATGATATCTCATTGTGGTTTTGATTTGCATTTCTCTAATGATTAATGATGTTGAGCATCCTTTCATGTGTTTGTTGGCAATCTGTGTATCTTCTTTGGAGAAATGTCTATTTAGTCCTTCTGCCCATTTTTGGGTTGTTTGTTTTTTTGTTATTGAGCTGCCTGAGTTGCTTATAAATTTTGGATATTAATCCTTTGTCAACCTATTAATTTTATATATAGGAATCAACTTAAATTATATAAGAAAAACTAAACATAAAGCAAATAAATGAGAAAATAATTGTTAATTACAAAATTTTACTTTTTTTTTTTTTTTCTGCGGTACGCGGGCCTCTCACTGTTGTGGCGTCTCCCGTTGCGGAGCACAGGCTCCGGACGCGCAGGCTCAGCGGCCGTGGCTCACGGGCCCAGCTGCTCCGCGGCATGTGGGATCCTCCCGGACCGGGGCACGAACCCGCATCCCCTGCATCGGCAGGCGGACTCTCAACCACTGCGCCACCAGGGAAGCCCCAAAATTTTACTTTTAAAGGAGGAATATTTGTAAAATAATAGCTAAAGAAGATATCTGGTCTTTCCCTAATTATTTGCTTAAATCTCTGTTAATATTCTGTTTTCATCTTATAACAGGTCCAACATGAATTAATGGATGAGCTTCAGTTAAAGGAAGAAACGAAAAGTTCTATTAGCCTGTCTGTCACTTTCCAGATTAATATGCTAAAAGCGTAAGTGCTTTGGGAAGGGGGATAGGCGCCGACTAGTCTCTGTGCCGGGGTTGGGGGCACATGTGCAGGGACGGTGAGGCTGGATGGCGGGCTCGGCCTTGCCTCGCTTTACTGAGAGGCTCCGGGGAGGATGCCAGAGTGAGTGCAGCTCCTCAGCAGTGAGGAGGGTGGTTTTAGAAGAGGGACAGCAGCCATGTCAGATGCTTCAGTTGGACCTGCCAAAGGAAGCTTGAGACCTGACCATGAGCTTGAACAAAAAGAGAGTAGTTGTGGGTGAAACCCTCATGGGACTGGATGAGAGTGCATGGGAGAGATTGTACCCAGGTAGAGCCCTGCTGCGGTGGCGACAGGGAAATAGGATGGTAGAGAACCTGGTGTGTGTGGTGAGGAGATCCCGGTGTGTGTGAGTGAGGAGATTCTGGTGTGTGTGAAAGAGGACATCCCGGTGTGTGTGAGTAAGGAGATCCCGGTGTGTGAGTGGGGAGGACAGCTGTCCAGAGGGAGGCAGGTGCTGGTTTGGGTTGGATCTGGGCAGATGGGAAGGGCCAAGCCTCCCTTTCGGTGGGCTCTTGGTGTGGGACTCGTTCTGGGTGCAGGCCCTGTGCACGGTATCCTCGGGGCCCATTCTTAGGGATGGAGGAAGACAGAGCCTGGGCTGGCAGTGAGGGGGAGGGACGTGAGAGGTCATCAGGAGAATGGAGGAGAGGAAGGAGGAGGTGTTACCTTAGGCCTTCTGTTCAGTGAGGTCACAAGTTCGTAGACTTCAGATTTTTTTAGGATCATTTAAAGAAATCTAACAGGATCTTTTGGTTATTTAATATTTGATTAAATCGATCTATATTCTAGAAAATTGGATAAAAATGATTTATCTGAAGATATCAACAAAATTCTGAAGGATACCTATAAATCTTTAAGTTATTACAATCACCAGCACTTTCCTTCAATCAAAGAGGAAAAGTAAGTGTTTACGTTTTTCCAGTTTCACATCTATGTACAGCATTTTGTAACTATAGGAAAATGTGGGAAAAAAAACCCATAACCATAATTACCCAAGCAAGTATCAACCATCGTGGAGGTTTTAGTGTATTTCTGTCTAGTCTTTTTTTGTCCTGAGGTTTGTACTGTTTGGCAGCACTTGGGTTATGAAACTTCACATCATACTTTTTAAAAGTCAAGTTCGACCTCTAATCACAGGTGCTTTTCAAGTTATTACACCATCTTACTCCTTCTGAATAGATGCCTAGCAGTTCAGCTGCAGAGGAACACACCTCTCCCTGAGCATTTCAGTTGCCAGTTCTCTGCTCCCTGAGTCCTGGGAGCGCCGCTCAGAGTTCAGTCCCGGATCCGATTCCTGGGAACTGGTAGTTGAGCCAGAGGCTGAAAGAAAGGTCTGGAATGTACCCCCAGTTCAGCTTTTTCATCAGGTTCTCTAAGTTGTTCTAACTCAGAGCAGGTCCTGCTCGTCCCGTCCTTGGGCACAGCCTCCGAGGGGCCCCGGGAGGTTCCAGAGCCGGGGGACTCTGGGGACAGAGGGGACCGCATGACATCGGGACACCTGCCCCGCCGCCTGGGACTGCACTGGCTCCACTGCAGGTCCGCTGCCTGCTGGTGAAGTGGAACTTTTTTTCATATATTTACGGACATTATTTTTCTCTCGTTAATTTTCCAATGATTTCTTTTGCCCAGTTTTTAAAAAGTAGATTGTAAATCATTTTACTAAGGACTTGCAAAAGCTTTTTCTGTTTCAAAATTTGAGCCTTCCAATTCCAGTATAATTATCAATTGTGTCAGTATGTTTACCTTTAAAGTAATTTTTGATGTATAGATGTGTTTTATTTTTATTTTTATTTAATTTATTTATTTATTTATTTATTTTTGGCTGCATTGGGTCTTCGTTGCTGCACATGGGCTTCTCATTGCGGTGGCTCCTCTTGTCGCAGAGCCTGGGCTCTAGGCGTGTGGGCTTCAGTAGCTGTGGCGCACGGGCTTAGTTGCTCCGTGGCATGTGGGATCTTCCCGGACCAGGGCTCGAACCCGTGTCCCCTGCATTGGCAGGCAGATTTCTAACCACTGCGCCACCAGGCAAGTCCCCAGCTGTGCTTTATTTAAGATAAGAATAATTTGAGCTGACATTCATCCGCCACCATCCTGGACCAGGCTCCATTTAGACCCGTCAGGGAGTCCCCACGCTCCTGGCCCAGCAGCCCGGTCGGTGGGCGCTGACCCGGCTCCCCCAGGAGCCCCGGCGTGTGACCCGCATGGAGCCAGCTGTGCCCCTGATCCTGACCCTCCACACCCGCCCCGGGCCTCTGTGCCCATGCCTGCCACACGCCCCCCCTCCCCACCCACCCCGCCCGTGGGTCTGTGGCTTCGCTGTTGCCAGTTGACTGCGTGGTGGCTAAGAGGCTGGCTGGTGGCTTGTGATGCGGCTTCCCGGGTGCTCAGCCCAGCTGCTCCCCAGGCCTGGGAGGGGCGTGTCCCCTGCTGGCCGGGGTCACAGGCTCAGCTGCTTGGAGATGCTGTCTGTGGGGTCAGGTCCTTCCTCAGCCCCGAGGCTCCAGCCATCTGTGAGGGGCCCGCTGAACCCTCCCTACCTGGGCTTCTGTATCTGGAATTCTGGGTAGAAATAAAAGTTTTGTGAGTTTAAGACCAAAAAAACACTGAAAATCAGTGATGACTCCCTTTGTGGGTTCTCCCTCCTTTCCTGCACGACAGTCCCAGGCGGCCGGAGCTCGGGGAGGTCAGAGGGGCTGTGGGTCTGGAGGCCCCACCAGGGCCCTTGGAGGTCCGGGCTGCACGGGTAGGGGCGGAGGGCAGGAACCCGCACCCACCCCAGTGAAGGGAGAAGGGAGGGTGCCTATTACAGTGGACAGGCTGCTTGCTTCCGGGGTGAGTGTCGGGGCACGGAGATAGTGGATAATATTCTCCTGGCTGAGAAGTGTCTTTGAGACTGTAAAGCGAAGCAGGCAGCTCCATAAAGTGCGGTTAGGAAGTTCATCGTGGGGACTGACACACAGGCAGGAACGGTCTGTGGACGACAATCCAGAGGCATCCGCAGCTGTGCTCCGAGCCACCAGAAGGGGCACAGGGGACTTAAAGGAGGACTTAAAGGGGCCAGAGCTAAAAATGGCACCTGACTACCAAGTGGGACCGAGGGTTTACCTCCCCTGGGGGTCCCGCGACCACTGTCAGCACAGGGCACTCTTCAGTTTTCCTATGAGGTGAAGGCAAGGGTTAGCACTGCGGGGACTCCTCTGGCTTGGACGCATTCCTTGTGAGCGGGCGGAAGCTGGGTCACGGTCACTAGAAGGGGGCGGGGGTGGGACTGCGGGCCTGAGAGGAGCTGACCAAGCGCAGCCCGTGTGGCCCGGCCACAGTCAGGTTGTGATGCCGGCCTCGGCAAGAGCAGGGAGGTGTTGGCTTATCCCCAAGGGAGGCTGGCATGTCTCGGGACGCTGCTGGTGGCCACTGCTGCTGGTGACCAGGGGTGCTGCTAAACACTCCACCATGTGCAGGGCGGGTCCCCACCCAGCAGAGAACTGCCTCGTCAAGATGTGATGGTGTCAGGCTGAGAAGCCTGGCCCATCTCCCACCAGAACCATTGCCTTGATTCCTGCAGTTTTATATTAAGTCTTAAAATCAGGCCGTTTAGTCCTCTGACTCTGTTCTTTTTCAGAGTTGCTTAGGATAGCCTAGGTCCTTTGCATTTCCATGCACATTTTAGCATCAACCTGCTGATTTCCACAAAGCCCACGATCGGCAGTTGGCGACTGTGAGTGCTCTGGTCACAGGATAGGAAGAGCCGCCCCGAGGAAGGTGTATCTGTCTCTTGTGGCCCCTGCCCCCCACCAAGGGCTCAAACGGTGATGCCCAGGGCTCACAGCCCCTCATCAGGCTGCACCTGCACCTGCCCTGAGGCAGTGGAAGTCCCTCCAAATCCTGTGTCAGGGCCAGAGGGGGCTGGGCTTAGGGACCCTCACCATAGGATTTCTCTTCTCTTCCATTTTATTCCTGCCTCCCCTAAGTGACAGCTGAAGGCTTATTCTACCCACACAGGTGGGTGTTTCTTGTTGTCTCCTATTGACCCAGTGCTGTTTTGTTTCTGTTTCCAGAATTCTTTTGCTTTTTGAATTAGCTCATCTTTCTCTGATCTTGAAATGTGGGGAGATCACCTCTGACTGCCTCTCAGACTTGAAGAAGATGGACAGCGAAGTAGGTGGTCAGGGACTGGGTGCACCACCCCTACTCACTGTGATCTGGACATGAAAGGCAAAAAAAAAAAAAAAAGTGGGAAAGGAATTCAAAAGCCCCTCACCAGGAGGGCCTAAATTGTTGTGTTGGTAAATTTCCTTTCAGTCTTTTTCAAGTGCAATTCATACAGTTGAGATGATGTGATTTTTGCAGTTTTGCATCAATAGTATCATTAATGATAAATGGATCAATTTGTCAAGAGAATATAACAATTGTACATGTATATGCATCCAACATTCGAGCACCTAAATATATTAAGCAAATACTAACAAATCTGAAAGCAGAAATAGACAGCAATGCAACAATAGTAAGAATCTTTAATACCCCACTTTCAACATGGATAGATCATCCAGACAGAAGATCAGTAAGTATGTATTGGGCTTGAACTACACTTTAGACAAAATGAGCCTAATAGACATCTGTAGAACATTCCATTCAATGGAGGAAAATACACATTCTTCTCAAGCACACATGGAACATTCTCCAGGACATATCATACATTAGATCAGTGGTATCCAACCTTTTGGGCACCAGGGACCAGTTTCAAGGAAGACAGTTCTTCCACGGACGGTGGGTGGGGGTTGTTCAGGCGGTAATGTGGGCGCTGGGGAGCGGCAGGTGATGCTTTGCTCGCTCGCCTGCCGCTCACCTCCAGCTGTGCGGCCTGGTTCCTAACAGGCTGTGGACTGGTACCGGTCCACGGACTGAAGGTTGGGGACCCCTGTGTTAGATCATAAAAACAAGTCTCAACAAATTTAAGATGATTTTCTGACCACAATGGTGTGAAACCAGAAATCAGCAACAGGAAGAAAGTTAGAAATTCACAAAAGTGTGGAAATTAAACAACATACTCCTGAACAAAGAAGAAATCAAAAGGGAAAAAAAGATTCTGAAACATAGGACAATGGAAACACAATATACCAAAACTTATAGAATATGGCAAAAGCAGTCCTAAGAGGGAAGTTCATATCCAAAAACACTTACAATAAGAAAAAAGAAAGATTTCAAATAAATGACCTATATTTGTACCTCAAGGAACTAAAAAAAACACCAAAAAACAGAACAAAGCCCAAAGTTAGCAGAAGGAAGGAAATAACAAAGATCAGAGCAAAAAACAAATGAAATAGAGACCAGAAGACAAATAGAAAAGATCATTGAAACTGACAGCTGGTTTTTTGAAAAAATAAACAAAATTGACAAACAGCTAGACTAGGAAAAAAAAGAGAAGACTCAGAATCAGAAATGAAAGAGGAGACATTACAACTGATAACATAGAAATACAAAGGATCATAGAGACTACTGTGAACAATTATATGCCAGGAAGATGGGTAACCTATAAGAAATGGATAAATTCCCAGAAGCATACAACCTAGCAAGGCTGAATCATGGAGAAATAGAAAATCTGAATAGACCAGTGAGTAAGGAGATTGTATCAGTAATCAAAAAATCTCCAAACAAGGACAAGATGATTTCACTGGTGAATTCTACCAAACATTTGAAGAAGAATTAATGCTAATCCTTCAAAAATTCTTCCAAAAAAATAAAGAGAAAGGAACACTCCCCAATTCAGTTTACAGGGTGAGCATTACCCTGATACCAAACCAGACAAAGACACTATAAGAAAAGAAAATTACAGGCCAATATCCCAGATGAACACAGATGCAAAAATCCTCAACAAAATACTAGCAAACTTAATTCAGCAGAACATTGTAAAGATCAAACACCATGATCAGTGAGACTTATCCTGAGGTTGAAAGGATGGTTTAACGTAGGCAAATCAATAAATGCGATATGTCATGTTAACAGAATGAAGGGTTAGTATACGATCATCTTAATAGATGCAGGAAAAGCGTTTGACAAAATTCAACATCGTGTCATGATAAAAACTCTCAGCAAATTGGGTATAGAAGGAATGTACCTCCACATAACAAAGACCACGTATGACAAGCCCACGGCTGACATTATATTCAATGGTGAAAGACTAAAAGCTTTTCTTCTACTATCAAGAATAAAACAAGGGTGCCCACTCTTGCCACTTCTGTGCAACATAGTACTGGAAGTTCTAACCACAACAGTCAGACAAGAAAAAGATAAGTCATCCAAATCAGAAAGGAAGAAGTAAATGTGTCTCTGTTTGCATTTGGCATAACCTGTTTATACAGAGAAAGCTCTAAAGACCCCACCGAAAACCATTAGAACTAATGAGCAAATTCAGTTAAGTTGCAGGATTCAAAATCATCATCCAAAAATTGGTTATGTTTCTGTTCACTAAAAATGAACTCAGAGAGAAATTACGAAAACAATTCCATTTACAATAGCATCAGAAACAGTAAAAGACTTAAGAATACGTTTAACCAAAGAATTGAAAGACTTGTGCACTGAAAACTAGAAGACATTGGTGAAAGAAATTGAAGAAGACACAAAGAATGGAAAGATATCCCATGTTCTTGGATTGCAAGAATGAAAATTGTTAAAATGTCTATACTACCCCAAATCACCTACAGATTCAATGCAATCCTTATCACAATTCCAATGGAATTTCTCAAGAAATAGAAAAAAAAAATTGTATGGAACCACAAAAGAGCCAAAGCACTCTTGAGAAAGAAGAACAAAACTGGAGGCACCACACTTCCTTATTTCCAACTATACCACAAAGCTATAGTAATCAAAACATATGGTACTGGTACAAAAATAGACACACAGACCAATGGAACAGAATTGAGAGCCCAGAAATAAGGCCACACACATAATGTCAACATCTTTGAAAAGGGCAACAAGAAAACGCCATGGGGAAAGGACAGCCTTCTAAATAAACGGTGTGGGGAAAACTGAATGGCCACATGCAGATGAATGAAATTGGATGCTTACCTTATACCACTCACAAAAATTAAATGGATTACAGGCTTTAAGACCTGAAATCGTAAAACTCCTATATGAATACATAGGGCAAAAACTTATTGACATTGGTCTGGGCAATGATTTTTTGAATATGACAACAAAAGCAAAAGTAAACAAGTAGGACTACATCAAACTAAAAAGTGTCTGCACAGCAAAGGAAAACAACACAATGAAAAGGCAACCTATAGCATAGGAGAAAAATATTTGCAAACCATATATCTGATAAGGGTTTAATATCTAAAACATATAGGGAACTCATACATCAGTAGGAAATCATCATCATCCAATGGGAAACAATGGGCTAAGGACCTGAATAGACATTTTTCCAAAGAAGATACTCAAATCATACATGAAAAAGTGCTTAACATCATCAGGGAGATAAAATTAAAACCTCAGTGAGTATCACCCCACACCTGTTAGAATGGCTGTTATCAAAAAGACGAGATAACAAGTGTTGGTGAGGATGTGGAGAAAAGGGAACCCTTGTGTTCTGTTGTTGGGAATGTAAATTGATACAGCTATTATGGAAAACATAGGGAAGTCCTTTAAAAAATTAAAAATAGAACTACTGTATGATCTAGTAATCCCACTTCTGTGTGTATATCCAAAGGAAGTGAAATCAGGATCTCAAAAAGAGATACCTGGGCTTCCCCGGTGGCGCAGTGGTTGAGAGTCCGCCTGCCAGTGCAGGGGACGCGGGTTCGTGCCCCGGTCTGGGAGGATCCCACGTGCCACGGAGCGGCTGGGCCCGTGAGCCGTGGCCGCTGAGCCTGCACGTCCGGAGCCTGTGCTCCACAATGGGAGAGGCCACAACAGTGAGAGGCCCGCGTTATCACAAAAAAAAAAAAAAAAAAAAAAAAAGAGATACCTACACCCCCATGTTCACTGCAGCATTATTCACAAAAGCAAGATGTGGAAACAACCTAAGTGTCTGTTGATGGATGAATGGATAAAGAAAATTGTGTGTGTGTGTGTGTGTGTGTGTGTAATGCAGTGTAATTCAGTAGATGGCTAGACTGGAGACTGACTTTCCCAGATGGCCAGGAGTGGGATGGGAAATGGCAACCCCTTGGGAAAACAGTTGAGCAGTTTGTAAAAGTTGTGTGCCCCAGCCGCCCACCCAGCAAATCCCAAGCCCCGCCGCCCCGCCGCCTCCAGCATCCGGACGCCCCGTCCAAACCCGGCAGGGATTCAATGAAAGAAATTGTTGGCCAAATTTCATAACAGAGCGTTTGTCTGAAGTTGGTGTAGTTATTTAAAAGTTCTGTGTCCAGTGAAATTAACTATCAAAGGTGAAAAACAATTTTTTTCTAGCTTTCTCATTCAAATCTTTGCATCTTTTGGAAACATTTAAAGTTTTTCTTATATATATTTGTATTATCTAATTTTTATTTGTTGAATTTCTACTTAGTACACGAATTGTATTTTTAAACACTCTTTGAAGTTAATGAATGTGCATGATCGCTTTCGTTAAAACTCTCCATCTTACACAGCAACTCCTCTGCCCCGCAGGATCCCGGGAAGCTAATTGAAATCGAATGCCTGGAGTATGAATTGGAAGCTGTAAGACTTGCAAATAAAATTAAACTCTACACCCGAGAGGCTGTGGAGGTAAGTCCTCGAGTAGGAGCCGCAGCAGATGCTGAACTGTTGTGCAGGTTCCCTGGACCCTATGACTTGACTGGTGCCAGGTTTGGGGGGAGACCTGACAGGCACAGGCCAGCCCCCTGTGCCCTGGTTTCCCACCCGTGACTGTGGCCTCTCTGGCAGGAGTTCCAGGGGCCTGGGTGGCCCTCAGCTGCCGAGGCCGGCTGCCGTCCTCCTCCACAGCACAGAGCTGGGTCCCCCGGGGCCACCTTGGCCCGGCGGACGTCTGGGTTCATGCAGCCCATTCTCTGGGCCAGGGGCTGGGGTGAGACCGTCGTCTGGCCAAGCCCTCCTGCGGCCTATGTGGAGTGGCCCACGCCAGCACACTGATAGCACTTGCCGTTGGTGAGCACTGCGTCCCCATGGGAGCGCCTTGCCATCCTGACTCAGGTCCAGGAAGGCAGACGTTGCTCCGGCTCTACTGTGGGGCTGTCGGCCTTGCTGGGCTTGGGAAACAGAGGGGCTCCAGTAAAGTGGTGAGGTCATTGCAGGATGGGGGACGGGGGACCCCGGGGACGGTGGAGGGCAGGTCCAGAGGACCCCCACGAGCGTTCCTCCCTCGCTGCCCCCTTTGGAAACCCCTGACTTGTCTAGAATATTCCACTGGTATTTAGTGAGGAGGCAGCTCTCTCTCTGAGGGGCTGGCGCACGGCAGCCCGGTGAACACGGTGGCAAAGTGACAGACCACGTGAGCTCAGCGTCATATGTAATGCAGTCAGAGCTGGTCCAGCAGCCACCGCCAGAAAAGGAATCCAGCGATCATTTATGTTCTTTAATAAGAATCCTGCAGTTGCAAAAAGGGAACCAAAATACACTGAAACAGGATGATGGCGGCTGGCATTTCTTTGGGGTCCAGGTGTCCGCTCCCTGGCTCAGCTCCTGGGACCCTCTCTGGAGCCCCGTAGCCGGGCTGTCCTGCCCCACGTCCCCGCCTGGCCCAGGGGGAGCAGGAGAGGCAGCGTCGGCGCCGTGAGCTCTGCCAGAGGACGAGCAGCTGGGCCGGGGCTCCGCGAGGTCGAGGCCACCTGGGGGATGTGCGTGTTCCCTTTGGACTTGCCCAGGTGGCTGCCCCTGCCGGCGTTGACCTTCTCGAGGGAGGTCATGGACTACCTGTTGACCACGTGCTGGTGCTGGCAGGTGGTGGCACAGGGACTGCAGGGCCGTGTCCCTCTGCCTTTGTCAGCCTCGGACCTCGGGCCAGCGGCCCTTCAGGGGCGCCGGTTCAGTGTGGCTTTGATGGACGCATCTTGGCAGGCAGGAGGCATAGGGTCTGAACCCCAAGCCTGCGCTGGGCCCTGTGGCCTGGGAGCAGCACGAGGGGAGGCCCCTAGGTGCCAGAAGCCAGGGCCCACGGACGTGGCTGAGCTTAGGAGCCCAGGCAGCCCTGGTGGGCGCCGAGGGAGGCGTGGAGCTGGTGAGGCCCCTCGCAGAGGCTGAGGCCGGCCAGCGCCTGTCTGCTGGGCAGGGCATGTGGGGCACGGACTGGAGGAGCTGTTCATTGGGTGGTGGGCGTAACTGGGCGTGGGCCCCATAAACGTACGGGGCCAGGAGATCAGCAGCCTCGCTCAGATGGGCTCACAGAGGAGAGACACACCCAGAGGGCGCAGAGCCTGTTCTAAGGCAGAATCTCGACCGAGCCAGGCCCTTCTAGAAAAAATCACGCAGGCCATTTCCATTGACAGACTCAGACTGTGGGCCCGGGCCCCACCTGCGGCCCCCTGGGCTCAGGGCCGGCCGGGGCTGCCCTGGCTTGCCCTGTGGTGCGCATTGGCCCCCAGCCTCACACAGGGGCCACTGTCCTTTGTGCAGACCCAGCTGAGTCTAGTACGGAGACTGGACATGGTGCTCCAGCGAGCTGTGCGCCTGGGCGACCCGCGGGTCATCCACGCGGTGTGCGCCACGCAGTGGAACACATGCCTCCCGCTGCTGCAGCCCGACCTGCGGCACCATCTGCGGAAGTCGCTGACCAGCATCGCGGAGGTCCTGGAGAAGGTGGACAGGTGGCGGTCCTGGGCTATCCCCCCGGGGGGAGACAAGCGGGCGGGAGGTCCTTGGGGCAAGGACGAAGGCCAACTCATTTTCCCAAAAGCGGCAGGCAGGGCAGCAGACCTCACGGCTCCCCGCGGAAGCGCCAGCTTGAGAGGCCGGCAGGCCGTGGGGGAGGAGTGTCTGGAGTGCGGGGGGCAGGGCCTTGCAGGGGGAGGCTGGGGGGCACCCGGGTGGCGCCCATCTGAGGTCGAGAGGGGCCGGGGAGATAGGGCTTTGTCAGGAGGGTCCTGGGCTGCGTGGCGGCGGGATGGCAGGGCACAGGGCCTGTGGGCACAGGCGCAGGAGGGAAGGTGGGGCGGGCGGTGAGTCAGTGAGGCCCCCAGGCTGGGGGTTGCAGCCCATGGGGATGCTGCAGATGGTCCCCGGCAGACAAGGGCGCTGGAGACGGGGACTTGGTGTGTGGGCAGAGAAGAGGTGTGGAGGGTCACCCAGGAAGGGGGTGCAGCCGCAGGGAGGGGCGGTGGGGAGAGCTGCCCTGCCCCATCTGCTCCTGTGATTAATTAGGGTTGGGTTTCGTCCCCTACTTGAGCCCTCGGAGCAGGGGTCTCGGCAGGGGAGCCAGGTGCCTGGTTGTCAGCCTGAGGGTGGGCAAGGGGGGTCCCCAGGGTCTCCGGTACGGTTCATTTCCTGCCGGCACCTGGGGGTCTTGGCTGTGAAGAGCTGGGATTTTTACCCATTTTTTTTTTTTTAGAAGATGTTGGGGGTAGAAGTTTATTAATTAATTATTTTGGCTGTGTTGCATCTTTGTTTCTGCGTGAGGGCTTTTCTCTAGTTGTGGCGAGCGGGGTCCACTCTTCATCGCGGTGCGCAGGCCTCTCACTATCGCGTCCTCTCTTGCTGTGGAGCACAGGCTCCTGACGCGCAGGCTCAGTAGTTGTGGTTCACGGGCCTAGTTGCTCCACAGCATGTGGGATCCTCCCAGACCAGGGCTCGAACTCGTGTCCCCCGCATTAGCAGGCAGATTCTCAACGACTGCGCCACCAGGGAAGCCCTACCCATTTAAAAAATAGTTTCTCCTTCTGGAATCCCATGGGGATGTATGACAGGCTCCTAGCCCAGCTCCCGACCCCCGCCCCCCCCAGTGAACCTTCCACACTCATGGCACCACCCACCATGTGTGACACGCTGAATTCTGACAGATTTCCTCCAGGCCATTAGTACTCTTTTATTTTACAAATTCTCTAATTTTCCTTCCTTCCTTTAGCCTATGTTTTTAAATTTTAATGACTATTTCTTCCAAAATATCCTTTTAGTTTATTTTCATATTTGCCTGATTTTTAAAAATAATGTCTTCTAGTTGCCCTCTTTTTCTCTGACAGTTCTTTTTCTGATTAACTGAGATATAACTGCACACAATAGAATACACACATTGTTAATGTCCCTTTGCTGTGTTGTTTTTTAATCATGGGTGGGTGTCGAGTGCTGTCGAATGTTTCTTCTGCATCTATTAAAAGGTCTGTGACTTTTCTCTTTTGTTCTTTAATGTGGTGAATTATGCTGGTTGAATTTTGAGTGGTGAACCAACCTTGCATTCTCTGCATGGTCCTGACACACGTCAGCGTGTTGTTAAAGATTTTTACGTGTAGGTTCATGAGGACGTTGGCCTGTGATTTTCTTCTTTTGTAATGTCTGTGTCAGGTGTTGACATCAAGGTCATGCTGAATTTATTAAATGAATTGGGAAGGTGGGAAGGATTCTTTCTCCTTTGCTTTCTGAAGGAGTTTGTGCAATATTGGTGTTTTCTTCCTTAAATGTTTGATAGAATCCAGTGAAACCATCTGGGCCTGTCTGAAGCATTTCTTTTTCCATCCTTTTAATTCTCATCCTCTGTGGATCTTTCCATTTAAAGTGTAGAACACAGCTTTTAACAGCATGTAGTTTGGTCTCACTTCTTTCTGTCTAGTATGATGATCTCTGCCTTGTAACTGGAGTGTTTAGTCTCTTTGCATTTAGTGTAGCTTTGAACTTGTCTGCAGTCTCATCATTTGTTTCCAGTTGTCCCTTCTGTTCTGCTGCTGTGTTTTCCCTGCCTTCTTTGAGGTTAATTGAATTTTTTACCATTGCATTTATTTCCTCTATCAGCTTTTTTGTCCCCTGTACCCTTGGGGTTGAGGGGATTGCTGTAGGGCTAACAGTGCACATCCTCCTTAGCCAAGTCTGTGTGAGGCGGTGCTTCCCACCCGGCAAAGGGAAAACCTCACGCATTTCCCTTCATCTACCCCACTTTGTGTGGTTGCTGTCATGTCTTTTAGTTCTAAATGTGTTATGAACCTCATCTTATGGTGTCACTGTTTTGCTTTTAGCAGCCAGTGGTTTTTTTAAAGAAAATTACAGAGAAAATCAATAGTCTCTTATATTTGCCCACTTCTTTGTCAATCCCACAGACTCCTTCTTCTTTCTTACCCTCAGATCCAAGTTTCTTTCTGCTGTTATTTCAGCCTGAGGAACTTCCTTTATTTTTTTTCTTGTAATGCATGACTGCTGGTGACAAATTCTTTTGGCTTTTGTTGATCTGAAAATGACTTCACCTCACCTTCATCTTTGAAGATTATTTTCACCAGTTGCTGGATTCTGGGTTTACAGATTGTTTTTTTCTTTAAACCCTTTGAAGAGGTTGTTTTATTTTCGTCTGGCCTTCGTAGTTTCTGATAAAAACCCAGCATCTGGCCCATCTTACGTTCTGACCGTGGGTTACCTTTTCCTGTCTCCTTGCATGTCCAGTAGTTTTTTTATTGTGTAGCGAATGTTGTGGTTGGTGCGCTGTGGAGTCTGTGGATTCTGTGATCTTTTTTAAGTGAGTGCGGATTTTTGTTCTCTTGGGTATTTCAGTTACTGGCTGAGAGCTGGCTTCATGTTTTGTTGGCCATCCCTCTGGAAGGTTACAGTGTCTTCCAGCCTGTCTCAGTGGGGCTCAACCTCTAGCCCAGTTGCACCCGCGATCTCCGTGGGCTCGGCTGACATCCGGGGTGTGAGTGAGGGATACCCAGCTCTCTCTTCTCTGGTGGGCAGGTCTGCAACAGCTGCTCTGGTACCCGGCTCCTCTTCTCCAGCCCGGAGCAGCCTTCCCAGCCCAGAGCAGAGCCCCTCCCTGTGGACGGCAGGTGCCCTGGTTCTGGGCCCAGTGCTCTGCCCGCGATGCCACAGGACACTGTCTCCAGGCAGGGCGCACGCTCCTTCCTGAGTTCGCGCCTCCAGGGATCCCAGGCTCGTGCTGCCCAGACCCAGTGCCGTGTTCGGTCCAGCTTTGCAGTGGCTGCTCGTGGCAGAGACTTGATCACAGTTGGAAGCAGAAGGAACTCTGAAAATTTCTCATTTCTAAGAGTCCTTTCATCTGGTCCCATCATCCTGTTCTGGCTGGGACGGGGGCTCTCATTCGAATCTGCTCTGCTTACTCACCATCATCTCCCTGGCTTCACTGAGCCAATGGTTTACCAGGTTGTTCCTGATGCTGGCTGTGCCGCTGTGTAGACCTCTCCGCCCGGCAGGTTGTTCCTGGCCAGGGCTGTGCCTCTGTGTAGACCTCTCCCTGTGGTGTCGGCTTGCCTCAGCTGGCTCCTTGCGTGGTCCAGCCCTGGATGAGTCTCGCATTATGGATTCAAGGTCAGGCTGCCCAGAGCACACAGTTCGGTGCTGGTCCAGCTCCCATTGTGTGGGCCTCCTCTTCCCCTGCCTTAGGACCGAAGAAAGTGGCCCATTACTGGCTGCTGTCCAGACTTCCAGGCAGAGTCCGAGGAACCTGGTTCCTTGACGGGAGCGCAGACCTCACCCTTGGCATCAACCAGGTGCCCTCTCCTGCCCACCACTCCCGCCCCACGAGCAGCAGAGCGCCAGCCTCCAGGCGCCGTGGGCACTGCGTCCTCTTCCCTGAGGTCACAGGCCTAGCGTGTGACGCTCATGCCTTGTCGTGGCCTGAGGGTCGGCTCGTGGGTCTCCTAGAACTTTAATTCGACCAAACTTCTTGGCTTTTCTGATGCTCGCGTCCAGGGTGGAGGCTGTGGCATGGGGCTCTGCGTGCCATGGGTGAAAGACTTCAAGGAGACTGTATCACCATCGTAGACACAGCCATCCGCAGCCCCACCCAGCCCAGGAGGCTCCAGCAGAGGCAGCAGCAGCAAACACCAGGCAGGGCCCAAGGGTCCACGGAAGGCGTTCTGAGCTGGGGCATGTGCGCTTCGGCTGATGAGACGGAGAGAACTCAGAGCGGAGCCGAGGGGGCCCATCCCCCGAGGCAAAGCCTGGGCTTCGGTGGCACTAAATTCACTTGCTTAGCCACGGGGGTGCTGGACGAGATGCAGTGCTGGGCGCCGTGTCTGCTGAGCCCGCCACCTGGCTTTCGTGCACAGCCGGTCTCTGTAGCATGGAGCCTGGCTGGGCCCAGCTGCCGCGGCTCGGCCCTGACGCACCAGAGGGCTCTGAGGTCTCCTGTGGTCTGCAGGGACCTCCTCCTCGTCCTCCGTGGGTCCCTGGGGTAAGGCAGAGCGGAAGGCAGGGCTGGAAAGCCAGGCGCCAGGGGGGTCCCACGACAGCCCCGCCGGGCTCTTGTGATGCTGTCTGTCCCCCCAGCCTCATGGTCCTGTTCCGTTGCCAAGTGCACATGGAGATGGCGTACATTGAGGAGGATGAGGACCGGCTGGAGCCTGCCATGGAGCACCTGAAGAAGGCCATGCTCCTGGACACGCTGGGCCTCTACCAGGACAATCTCAGGATGGCCTTCAACCGCCTGCACCTCTGTGCCACGCTTTACCAGGTCCCCGAGCGCACCGAGGACAAGGCCACCTTGGCCATTGAGCAGGTGCGCCCCCCGCCCCGCCCCCAGACCTGGGCCCTGCGGCCTCTGCGCCTGGGGAGGGCAGGCGTCCTGGGCGGGGCCCCGTCAGGCCAGGAGCGCTCAGGAGACATGGGCAGCGGTGCTGCTCTGGACGACGCGAGAGCTCATCACGCCGTCTCCCCTTCACAGGCAAAGAAAGCGATGCCCGGGGACAGTGTGAGCAAGAGGCGGGCGCTGCTGGTGAACGCGGGCCTGGCCCTGGCCCCTGACACCTTCCAGACCGTGCTCGACAGCGAGAACGAGGCCAAAGGTGTGCAGGCTCAGCAGCACACGCACCTGAACCCACCCGCCCGCGGCCTCCTCCCACACGGGCCTCAGGCGCTGGTGCGCAGCCTCCTGTCCCCACTCTGTGTGACGGAGCACCTCCCGTGGCGTGGGGGGAGGCTCCCACAGCCGGGTTCACCATCACACAGCCTAGAGGCCCGAAGCCTGAGACCGAGGGGCTGGAGGGAGGGGCTGCCTGGGCCTGTCTCCCGGGCCCGCACGGCTGGCTCGCCTCTGCACCCGTTTCTCTCTGTGTCCAATTTCCCCTTTTAAGGACACCCGTCATAATGGATTAGGGCCCACCCTAATGACCTCATTTTAACTTGATTTTTCCTGGTAAGACCCATCTCCAAATAAGATCACATTCTGGAGTTCTGGGGCTTAGGGCTTCCTCGCATATTTTAGGGGGCTCTCCCCCCATGCCACTGGCCTCCCCGAGGATGGGGGTCCTGGGCTTCTCTGCATTACCCCCAAGTATATCAAACGCTTGCAGATGACAGATTAGCGCCTGGCTCTGGAGCCCCCCGGCGCCGTGCCTCTCGGAGTCCCACCTGCGGTCGCCCAGGGCTCCCTTAAGGTTGGCTTCCCCGGCAGCCTTCCGCCGGGCAGCCCCAGCCGTCCGCAGACGGGAGCCCGCGATGGCGTGTTGTGGATCCGGGATGGGGACTGGGGGACGGCTCTAGGATGTTACCCTTGGCCTCAGGGGGGCACGGACCTTGTGCTGTCTCTGTGGCTGCCACACGTCACCAGGTCCTGTTGTTACCCTGCCCGGGGCGTGGCAGTGCCACCCCATGCTTCCTTCTTGTCCTGCTGGGTGTGAGGGGCACGGGCCCAGTGGGCAGTCGCCCCGGACACGCTCGGGCTCTCTTGGTGCGTTTCACTCGGCGAGGGGCCGTGGGCACGGAGGCCGCCACTGTGCTGGGCGCGGGTGGACGCTCTTGGGGCCGGCCCGGCGGGTGCAGGGGGCGTCGTTCTGTGCACCAGCTGCCCCTGGTGCCCGGCGCCCCTCCCCCACAAAGGCACAGGTAGAGGGACCTAATCTTCATGAAAAGGTCAAAAGACGCCCGGGAGGCGCCACCACACCCGTCCAGAGGCCCACGCGCTGGGGTTGCGGGAACATGCCTTGACCCGAGACCCGCCGCGTCACCGCCCCGGCCTACTGTCCACCCTCAGTTTCCACCGGGAAAAAGCGGGGCCGCTTCTCCTACCTGTACGCGAAGGCGCAGCACCACTCCCTCAGCGTGGACGAGGCCGCGGGGCACGTGCGGCGCCTGCGGGGCCGGAACGACAAGGAGAGGTGAGCGGGCAGTGGCCGGGGGGCGTGCGGGGGCTTTTGGGTCGTCGCGGCGGGGGCACCGGACCGCCTGCCCCCGGGCAGCACCCCCGTGGGTCCTCCCTCCGCCTCGCGTCCGGGCTGGTGCGTCCGCTGGGCTCGTGGCAGGAGCCCTGCGCCGGTTCTCCCGGGCAGAGAACTCATCGCGCACCTGTGCAGGGTGCAGATCTGGGCCGAGCTGGCCAAGGTGGCCCGGAAGCAGGGCGTGTGGGACGTGTGCCGGACGGCCAGCCGCTTCTGCCTCGTGTATGACGTCGGCAAGGTGGAGCGGCAGGCGAGGCTCAAGCGAGGTAGGCCCCGGGGCCACGCCTGGGCGCCCGCACCGGCGGGGTCTCCCCAGAAGACCTGGGGTCGCTGCGAGGGGACCCAGGGCTGCAGGCGGGGGGCCTGCGGGCAGACGGTGGGCCTGGGCCGGCTACTCCCGTCAGCGCTGGGTCCGCACGAGTCCGGCCTGCAGGTCCCAGGGAGAGGTTGGTCTTGCGGACGGTGAGGATGGGGGGACCCGCGGGCAGCCCCAGGAGGCCCGGGGCGTGGGTGTTGGGGGCGAGGCCGGGGCTTCTCGAGGGGCAGAACAGCGCGAACAGAACCAAGAGCCCAGCTGTCAGGGAATCGGCGGGAGACGGGCTGCGGCCAAGCTGGCTTTGGGGACACCTCGCCGCCCCGTGGGGCCCCTGCGCTTGGGAGGTTTCTGCCGGCGCCTCCTGAGCACAGTGGCACCTCGCAGAGACCCCGCCGCCGCACCCGGGGCTGCGCCGCGTTCCCCGAAAGGCCGTTCGGGTTCTGAGCGTCCTGCCGCTCTGCTGTTTCCAGGGAAGAAGACGCAGGGCGGGGACGGCGCGGGGCAGGACTCCTCGGGCCAGTCAGACGCCACCCTGCAGAGGCAGGCGTCCCCCAGCCTGCTGCGCAAGTTCGCCGAGGTGGGGTTCATCAACGCCGAGGTGCGTCCCTACCCACAGCCCCTCGGCCCCCGCGTCACTGCGTCTGCACGGACGTGACCCTTACACTCCAGCCCTGCTCCCGAAGGAGCCTGTCCTTTGGGGAAGTTCTCCTGGGTTCTTGGGAGATTTTCTGGGAGAAAAATATAAATCAGAATGTATCGTGAGGGGTGTACATGTTAATTTTCCTTGGAAGTAATGTTTGAATTGTGTATCCATGGTGACACAGGTACTGCAGGCTGATGGTCACTGGATTTGGGAGTGCCCTCTGCATGGGAATAGCTTCAAAAGCACTTTGAACCCATTGTAAGGGAGGAGCGTGTGTTCTGATCTCGTCCCCTCAGAGGCCGCTGAAGGCTGCTGGGGACCATCCCCCTGGGCCCTGCGCTGGGGTCGCTACCGCCCCCTGCAGTGAGCATGCAGAGACCCGGCGCCAGCCAGGTGGCTGAGCTGGATCTGAGCTGGTACTGGGATCCTGCACCTGCACGTGGTGGTGATTTTGGTGATACTTTGTAACTTCGGGATTCTTGGGGCCACTTGAGGTTGTTTATTTTGGGGGTCGATGGGGTAACCCGGCCAGAACTCCCCGGCTCGTTCAGTGAGGGTTTGCTGAGCACCTCCTGAGGGCCAGGCCATGCTGAGAGCTGGGGGCAGGTGACCGCAGAGCCAGGGATGGAGCCGGCATCACCCCCGGGAGGCAGGCAAGGCCACCTGCCCCCACCCTTGGTCCTGTCAGCCTGCAGGGCTTCAGTGCACAGCCGTGGAGGGACGGGGCGTGGGGTGCCGTGGACGCCTGTGCTGTGACGAGGGGACCTTTGTGTCCCTGGGGGCTCAGGCTGTGCTCTCGAAAGGAGCCCGTCTCTCTCTCTGAGATGCAGTGTATATGGGTGAAGCAGCGGCGTGGGGTGGGGGAAGTGTCGCTGCAGGCAGGGAGGACCCAGGGGCCGGGAAGGCGCTGGGGGCATCGCGGTGGGTCTGTGCTCTCGGGACGTCTCCTCCACTCTACTCACTTCCTCTGCAGGCCACCGTCCACCTGCTGCGATCAGAGGGCGTGCAGCTAAACGACCGTCCCACGCCCCCCGAGGACCTGAGTCAGCACCCGGTGGGCTACATACCCGAGTCCCCAGAAGACAACGCCGAGTGGATCACGTACCGGTAGGGGAGCCGCGGGGACGCGTCCTATGCTCCTGGCACCGCTCATGTGTGGCCCGGGGGCACAGGCTGGCATGGGGGCCATGCCCAGACGTGCGAGGGAAGTGGCCGGCTGTCCAGCGTGGCTCACTAGCTCACGTCATTGTTCGCTGTGGTTAGTCTTCCTCGTGATTGGTGGAAACGAGATGTGAGGGAGTCGGTGTCGGCAGAGGGAAGCGGTAGGCGGGGCTGGCTATGGGCAACTGACCCGGGAAGTATGTGAACGGAAGGAGGGTCCACAGGGAGCCCCCCAGAGACTTGCCCACGTGAGATGCCAAGTGCGGTTCAATCATGAAATCGAGGTGCCGCAGAAACAACCACAGTGTTTTGCCGTTGTTTCATCTAAAATTAAATGTTTGAGAGGTGAACACGGTGGTGAGTGAATGTCCGCGTTGCGGTGTCGCAGGAGCCGAAGCTGTTGGCTGCTCCCTGCTGAATGTGGAGAGGGACCTACTTTCCTGTTTGTTGCACCCAGTGGACAGGCCCTCATGCCCGCCGGCTGTGGGGGGGTCGGGGACGCCGCCGGTCTCCCTATGCCCACGAGAGGCACAGGAAGGAGGGCCCTGGTTTTGTGCAGATGGGGTTTGTCTTGCGGTTTTAAGTCGCCTGTGAGAGCGCAGCCCGGGGCCTTGCCCAGGGGCCGCCGCCGCTCCCATCTGGGGCCGGGCTCCCCACGCCTGGAGGAGGGCCCAGGCCACACCTGACCTCCGCTTTTGTACAGCCCACGAGCTAACAGTGGTTTTGAAGTTTGTGAAGTTAAATAGCGAAAAGCACACAACAGAGGCACCGTGTAGCTGTCGAAGCCCGGGGCACTAACTGTCTGGCCCTTTAGAGAAAGGGCTTGCCAGGCGCTGGTCTGCGGCCAGCAGGTCCCACGCGTCCCTGTGGACGGAGGAGGGCAGCCTGTATGCGATGGGCCGGGGAGACTGGCACAGGCAGGTGCAGAGGTGGGCTGGCGGCCTGCAAGCCTCGGCTAGGGGTCCGTCCTCGGCCAGGGAGGGGCTGAGTGAGGGGCATCCAGCAGGGAGGCGGGAGAGCCAGGCGGATGGGTTGGAGGCGGGAGAGCCAGGCGGATGGGGTGGAGGTGGGAGGAGCCAGGCAGCCCCCAGCGGGGCACCTTGCTGACCCCTGGGCTCTAGGGACGGCTTCACACTGGTGTCTTCGTGCCGGTTTGGGAAGGGTCTGGATCCCGGGGAGAGCCTGACGCACGCCTTCTGTAGGACCTGGATAGAGGGCCTGTCGCAGTACGCCATGAACAGCTGGCTGCGCTCGGCCGACATCGGGCAGAAGATACAGGAGCCGTGGCTCGTGCAGAACGCCGTGGCCTGTGTCCTGAATCACAACCAGCACCTCATCACGGCCGGGCGTCAGAGGGAGCTCGTGGGCGCCCTGTACCACCTCCTGGGCATCACCAAGGCCGTGGGCCACAGCGGGTGGGTGAGGCTGGCGGTCGGTGTGTGCGCCCTGGCTCCCCAAGAGGGCCCCATCCTGCCCTGGCCGGAGACCCCGGGATGCGGCCGGGAGCTGTGGGGTGGGGCGTGCGGGGCCGCCCTCGCCAGGGCCTAGCAGTGACAGGGCCTCCGTGCGCTGGCCGGGCGCCCCGAGCGAGGTGCTCGCCCTCTCTAAGCCGCACGCAACGGGTGGAGATCGATGAGGTGCTCAGGCGCCCTCGGGCCGCACGCGGATTCCCAGCCTCTCACACTCTTGTTTCAGACAGCGCGATTCTGAGGGAGGTTGGCTGAGGCCCGAGTCTCGTAGGAACAGGGGTGGAAACCGACCTTGGTCTGATTTGGGGCGGCTTGAAAATCAGTGTCCGAGAGTTTTCACATCCAGGTGGTGTGAACTCATGAGAGACCGATGTTTTCACTACCTGAAGTTAGAAATGTGAAAGCATCGAGTCAGGCCAGACCTTTACCTAACGAGGATGACTTTTTGAAGCCCTCTTTGTGTTTTTTGTTGGTTGGGCTTTTAGTCTAAACACTCAAATTTAAAAGTTTTCGCCAGATCCTGAAGCAGAAAGACTTGTGTGAGTCAGGACGCAGCTACATGTGCACGTGGGGATTTTTACACTGCGAACGGGACGGAGCAGCCATGGAGGACGGGCCTGCCGGTGCCCTCACCTCTCCTCTGGCGCGAGGCCCGGGCAGGGTCCCCAGGACCGTAGGGGTCGCGAGAGCACCTCTCTTTCTAGGCGGGTGTCCGTGTCTCTGTCATAGACACAGGTCGGACCGCGTTTGACAGTTTTAAATGTTTTAGTGCTGAGACGTTTCAGGAAGAAGCAGGGAGGCTCTGGTCCAAGCCCACTCCATCCGTCGCCCAGTGGAGGGCCTGCTGGACGGCCCAGCAGCGGGCACGGTGGCCAGGTGGGCCTTTCTGTCCAGGCCTCGCAGGACTCCCTGAGGAGTCCAGCCCACATGGCACAGGTGTCTCCCAGGTGTGAAGGCCGCCCGGTGGAGGACGGCCTCCGCCGCAGGCAGCCCCGTCACCACGGCTTCCTCCCTGGGATGGCCTGGCCCGTACACGCTTCTCTTCCAGAGACTTGGTGCTGCTGGCGACGCTCTGCAGCACCCTGGCGCGAGGCCTGACCATCACCTGGATCCCAGCCCCGACGCCAGAGAAGTCTAGAAGACAAGCACGCCCACACCCACTTCATACGCCGCTGGACCCCGAGGCCGCCTCTGAAGTCAGGACCGCAGTGGAGGTGCCGCGCCCGCGGGTGGCATCGGAGCCGGGGGGTGGCCGACCCCGGTCAGTGCAGGCGTCAGTGGGAGAGCCGCTGAGGAAGGGAAGCTGCAGGCATTCTCACCTGCCCGGAAATGGGGCGCAGGGTGGGGGACACGCTTTCTCTAAAAGCAAGGAAACAAGACGAGGACACCTGGGTGTCAGTGGTGGGGACATCCCTGCAAGGCCCAGAGCTCAGAAAAATGTGGACAGAAGGCCAGAAAAATAGGACCAGTGCCAGTTCAGAGCAGGAAAGCCGCAACACCAAATAAAAGGTGCCCAGACCAGGGGTACGGACGGTTCCATGGTGACCGAGTGGGGCCGTTTGTCCCCTGATTGCATCTCCCGGTGACGTGGACTGTGCGGAGGTCACATCCCAGTCAAGGAGGAGGGATGTTGATGGGTGTTGGCGAGCGTCTGATGACCCATCACC
Source organism: Kogia breviceps (assembly GCF_026419965.1). Taxonomy (NCBI): domain Eukaryota; kingdom Metazoa; phylum Chordata; class Mammalia; order Artiodactyla; family Physeteridae; genus Kogia; species Kogia breviceps. The sequence continues at coordinate 620,913 of NC_081311.1, forward strand.
CGTTCCTAGTGAACGTGAGGGAAAGTGAGTTCTGTAGTGAGTTTGAGGGACGTGCAGAGCCTGCGGCTGCCCCATGTGTCACCGAGAGCAGTGGCTCCTCCCTCCTGAGGCTGTGCCTCAGCCCCAGGACTAGCGCGTGTTTGGGCCACCTTCCCTTCTGGACCAAGAGCCACGTCTGCTTGTTTTTGTAGCTTTGGGTCTTGGCTCGGGTTCCCTGTTTGGATTCAGGTGTCATGAAGAAGGACACCTCCGTTTCAGGTCTGCGAGTTCGCCCTGAACCTGACCAACGGGACGGCGCCTGAGGAGGCGGTGCCCGTCAGCGCCCGGCAGCAGCTCATCGCCACGTGGGTGAAGGCCAAGCAGCTCCTGCAGCAGCAGATCGGGCCGCGCCTGGGCACGGACGAGCAGGTGCGGGCCGGGGGGCGCCCCCTCTGGTCTTCCCCACGGAGGGCGAGCAGCCTGGGGGACAGGGCGGTGGGGCTGCGGAAGGAGTGCTTCCCTTCAGGAGGCTCTGTCCTTGCCGAGGCCGAGCCCCGGGAGATGGGGCACGAGGCCTGCTCTGCCTGCCTGGCCGCTGGAACATGCCCTCGTTCCTCCAGCCGACTGGCCACAGTTCTAACTGTCCACCAAGAGCTGCCGGGCCTCTGGGGGTGCTGTCCACCCTCGGGGACACCTCGCTGTGGCTTTATCTGGAGGTGCATCTGGGCCAGAGGGGGGCACCTCCCTGGCAGGGCCCCAAGGGCCACCTGAGCTGTGAATGCCGGGCCGCCGGGGTGAGGGGGCAGGAGAGCAACCAGGGACCCCGAGGGGAGGGGGCAGGGCCAGCCCCACGGCGTCTGCTCCTGCAGACGTGGGCCGTGGATGGAGGCCAGTGGGGGGTTCCCTGGGGCCCAGCTGGAGCCAGGATACGTGGCTCAGGTGGGAAGTGAGGCTGGCAAGGTGGGGACCATCGGGGAGGGGCATCGGAGCCTGCCAGGAGTGAGCACCGGGTTGGAGCAGGAGCAGGGGAGGGGCCTCCAGGCAGAGGGCCAGCCGCTGTGCCTGGCCACCGGCCCTCCGCCTCTGGCCGGGTCAGCCAGCCGCCGGGCCACCTTAGGGGCTCCGGCGCCTACTCCTCTTTGTTACGTGAAGAGGTCACTGGGAGACAAACGTCGACACAAATAGCTCCGGTCGCTGCCACAGAGCTGGTGTTTCACAGGGTCACTTCCCGAGTAGCCCAGACCCTCCAGCGCCCGGGGTGACGGGCCCTCTGCACTTGCCTCCCACCAGAGCGCCAACGAGGACACCAACTCGCTGACCAGAGTCCTCGTTGCTCTGGAGATGTGCTCCTGCAACGGGCTGGGCCTCATGGACTTCACCGTGCCCCCCCCGGCTCAGGTAGCTGCCGCTTCCCCCACCCCACAGCTGGCACCTCCCCCCAGACGCCACCGTCCTCCCCCTTGGCCCGCGTGGGTGTCACTAGGCGCCTGGTAGGCATTCCAGGGGCTGCGCCCCGACAAGGCTCCCCGACTCGAGGCGCTTATTCGAATCCCGCTGTCGAGACAAGGAGCCCCAGGTGGCCAGCGGCCCTGCCACGCTCCCAGCACAGCGCTCCCAACAGAGCCGAGCGGTCCCCTCAGGGCCCCTGAGTCTGGTCTCCTGGCTCGTCAGAGGGCAGGGCTGCCCTTGTGGCAGGAACGCAGCGTGGACACCGGGACAATTGTCCCCGCCCCACCAGCCTCACCCAGGCTTGGCCGCAGTTGGCAGCTGGAACCTGAACCTCGCAGGTGACTCAGCCTAGGCCGGGTGACCACTGGGCCCGTCCGCGTGATGTCAGCCGTGAGCTGGCAGCAGAGACGCCCCCCACTCACAGACGCCCCTCCCCCCGCCACCGGCAGCTGGTGAAGATGGCCTCGGAGTGCAGCTGGTCGGACCCCCTTGTGGAGCTGCAGACCCTGACGCGGCTGGCCCACTTCACCTACGTGGCCCGGGACCACGAGGCCACCATGGCCTGCTCGCAGAAGGCCATCCAGACAGGCGTCAAGCACCTGCAGGCCTTCAGTCCGTGAGTCACCCCAGCGTCCGACCTGTGGCCCTGGGGCGCGCTGCCTCCTCCGAGCCCACCAGGCGGGGCCCGCAGCCTCACCCGCTCGGCCCTGTAGCTGCCCCGGCAGCCCCGCGCCGGCCGGGGCAACGCCTCAGCTGCGGCGCCTCGAGAGCGTGTTCAGCAGGATCTCGAGGCCCCCCGAGCCTCGCCAGCTGTGGGCGTGACGGGGCCACAGAGGCGGAAAGGGCCTCAAGGCTCAACCGTCGGCCGCTCCCCACACGCAGGCAGCTTTGTTGAGAGTAGTTCTGAGCAGGCAACTTAGGAGGCCAAGTAAATTCGGAAGTAATTGAAGGGTGATTTCAGTGAAAGGAAAATATCCGCCTGCCACTGGCTTCTCTCCGCCTGAGCGCTGCTGGCGCTGGCTCTCCGGGGCCCCCAGGACGGCCGCAGACGCTCCAGGCCACTTAGCCCTGTGCCCCGGGCCCCATTCAGCTCATCAGTGATCAGGCCTCCTGATCCTTCCCTCTTCCTGAACAGGAGGCTGTTTTAAATTCGTTTCTGTTGTATTTCTGCTGTAAAGACTGTTTCCCTTGAGGCTTCCCTTTGCCTTCCTTCTATTACGGGATCCCGGCCCCCAGGCCAGGAAGACACCCATCGTGGCCGCACAGCCAAGCTGACCGCTCGAGGCCAGATCCAAGGAGGCCTGGCCTCCTGCCTCTGGGTGATGGGAGTGGAGGCGTGAGCCTCTCTCGGTCAGGATCCCGGGGCCAGGTGCGGGAGCGCGGCCGCCACATCCCAGAGGCTGCTCTGGGGCCTGCGTGGAACACCCCCGTGGGTGTTTGGGGGCTGATAAGTGACCACGACCCGAGCTGTGGTCACCCGCCTCGCATGCAGCCAAGGCCACAGGCTGCTCAGAGCTCCCGTGGAGGCCCCACCCTCACCTCATCTGTCCCTGCAGCGGCTCCCGGGCAGGGGCTGCGGTGCCCGCACTGGGAGCAAGGAAACCAAGGTAGGCAGAGGCTGAGGTCCTCGCCGGAGGCCACCCAGCAGGCGGAGGCGGAGCGGAGACTGGAGCCCAGGCAGCTGGGTGCGTGTCCGGAAGTTTCCCTGTGGAAACCAAGGCAGCTGAAGCAGAGGCTGGATGCAGCCCCCAGGCCAGCCCAGCATGTCTCACTGCACCCACCCCCGCAATGGCCTTTCCCTCGTGACTGCCTTTCCTCCAAAACAGAGGTGGCTTTTGCTCAACAATCCGTCCTGAGAAGGACTTTGCTTCTGAAAGGCTTTCGAACGTCCTGCCCTGGCCTCACCTTGTAGCAGGTGGGGGCCGAGGGCTCCGTGACAGCCAGGGGGCAGCCGGCTCAGGTGCCCAGCCTGCGGAGACGGAGAAGGCGCAGCGATAGCGCACGGAACACCCGGCCCCCCGGCAGGACATCTGACACCAAGCAGGGACTCGGGCTGCTTCCCGGAAGCCTCTGGTCCTTAGCACAGGGGTCCCCACCAGACACTGGTCTCCAGCAACAACTGTAAAACTGCCCGTCAGCAGATAAGCCATTCCGAGCTCCCCACCTGCATCTTATACACACTCTCCAGTGTGAACTGAGGTTCCTCAGATTTTTGAGAATGCCCTCAGCTCTGAAGAGAAGACCAACGAGAAGAAATAGGGAAAGTTACTCTGGATGAAACTGTCAGCTTTTATAATATAATGTCCAGCTGTCTCACCAGGGAAGGCAGGTTCGTTCAGGAATAGCAGAGGAATTTCAATTAGGGAAATGCAAACTTTGGTGGACCACAGGAAATCTGGAAAACAAGGAGGGGGATCTTGCTTTTCTAGGAGAAAGGGGGAGTCAGGAGGGGCTGTGATACCCAGAGTCCACTGGGGGAGTTGGGGGTCCAAAATACCACGGCTTCCTGTTGGCTGTCTGCGCCGGTCTCTGATTGGCTGGGCTGTCGGGGATGGAGTGAAGATTTCTTCCTCCTGCGGACAGTAAGTAGAGGCACCTTCCTATCCGAGATGTAGGCGCGGCCCCTTCCTGTTTGGGGTAATTGCGGTGCCTGGCGGACGTGGGACCTCCCTGACAGGCCTGGCCTGACTGTAGCTGTAGCTGAGGTTTCTGTAATTCATTCCACAGAACAGATTACATGATGATCAGAAGAAATATTTTGAAAATAATAAAAAGAACCTCCAAGGTATTTGAGAAGATGCAGCATTTAAAGGTTAAAACGTAGTGTTGTGGAAAAGGAATGAGAATCAAAAGGAAAAGGACTAAAGATCTCTTCAAAATTAAAAAGGTAATTTCTGAAGTTGAAAATAAAGTCAGTGAAGGGCTAGAAGATAAAGTGTGAGGAAATGGTGCAGAAAATATATGAAGAAGGACACACAGGAAATGTGACAGAAAAGCCAGATGAAACAATAGGAGGTCCTAAACCCAACTATTGGAATTCCAGAAAGAGGGAAGAAAGCGTTCTTAAGAAAGGAGTGAAACGCAGGAGCTTCCCTGAGCAGAGAACGCCATGTCGTGACTGACCCTCCCACTAAATGACCGGCGAGAAGAATGCAGAGACACTCACATCCAGATACGTCATGGGATCATCAGGTCACGGCAGATACGAAGACTATCCTACAGCATTTAGAAGAAAAGAAAAAGAAGAAGGAAATAGAAACGCAACAGTCTTCTCAGAAACCAACCGTCTTCTCACTAGAAGCTAAAAGAAAGTGGAACGTTCTAAGTGGCAGTAGTTTTCAACATGCAATTCTAACTCACCCAAACTTTCAAGTATCCCGGTAAAGAAAGCTACTTTTAAACAGATGAGGACCTAGAAAATGTATTTGTCACACACCTGTTTTTAGAAAGTTAATTGAGGATACACTCCAGAAAAACAAGGGAGTAACCCAGAAAAGAGAAAGATGCTGGATGCTGGAAATGGAGATGCAATCCAGAAAAGGTGCCGAGCTGCGCTGCTCGCTGAGAGAGCCTCCTCAGCAAGGATGTAGGGGAGGGCCCTGGGGGTGCAGGCAGGGCCAAAGGAGGACCCAGTGTTGTGGAGAGTTTGCAGGTGTTGTGGTAAAGGAGGGAGGGAGAAAAGCTAGTTGGAAATGCCAGGAGATAACAAAGGTAATAGCTTGCCTCTTCAGTGAAAAACACAGACATTATCATGGTGTTTATTGATATTCCACTGTTAGGATTAGCATTTTGACAAAGAAGACTTATTTGTGGTTACCTAATAAAATATCAATGTTACCAATTTTGACAGTACAAAAGTAAAGTAAAAGCACAGATAACATACTTTAGCAGCGGGAAGGGGGAAGAGGACAGGTGGCGTGAGACCCTCATCTGAGAAGTGGACCCTCACTTGTTGAGGGTCCACCAGATATTCTGAGGTACAAAGATAATAAATAAGGGAATTAAAAGTAATGCTGGGACCAGCTATATTCATAAGTTGGGAAAAGGGACTTCTATAGGTAATGGTTAAAATTCATAAATTGGGCAATCAAGATAGAAGCCAGTGTTTTGGAGGAAAGCATAAACCTGCCAGAAGACGGAGCTGAAGACCTAGGAGTCCTTCCCTCTTGGGAACAGAGCTGGGACCTGGGTAGGGGAGTTCTTCTTAACCATGTGGGAGGTACCACTTGGATAAAAATTAAAAGGTTGATTTTAAAAGAAAGAAAAAGACTACATTCATAGAGAAAGAGTCGGCATGTGAGGGCTGCTGCCTTGTCGTCCTGTAACGGAGTTAAGGCTGCTTTCACTACTCCTTGCGGGCGCAGCAGAGCTTGTCAGGGGACAGGGTGGCAGGATGCCTGCTGCGGTGACGGGTGTGTGCCCCAGCTTCGCCGTTCTCTCCTCAGTGATTCTTAAATTGACTTTTATTTTAAAACAGCAATTCTTATAATAAAATAGGCTAAAAACATAAATGTTTACATATGGTAATAGGGAAAGGGGAGGTCATACAAGACTATGTAAAAGTTTGGTTTTCGCCTCAAGACCTTTGAGAACTCAATTGTAGACTGTTGCTGCCCTCTAGTGGTGATCGGTGTCACTACTCTCAGTGGGGTCACCCCCTACCCGGGTTTGACTGTGGACCTGCCCCGTTTTTCAGCCACCCTGAGGACCAGCTGTGTCCAGGCCTGGAGCTGGGCGCGAGGAGGCTGGACAGGCAGAGGTGAGTGGCCCTTGACTCTCTAGGGGATGCCGACTGCACAGCGGCCTTGCCGGCCCCTCAGAGCCTCAGACCCTGTCCCCGGTCAGCAGGATCCACGGTCAACTTCGGCCACGTGGCATGTGGACTGCAGACGGTTCACCTTTTAAAAAAATATTTTTTACATATTTCAAATTTTTATGCTGACTTTTTCTATTTTGCAAGTTATGTAAAGAAACTCCGTGTGGAATTGGTGACAGAGTAATTTTTATGATAGCATTTCACAGTAATAGTGAAAATAGTTTTCAGGTCTTGGTGAAAAATAGTGCAGTTAGGGCTTCCCTGGTGGCGCAGCGGTTGAGAGTCCGCCTGCCGATGCAGGGGACACGGGTTCGTGCCCCGGTCTGGGAAGATCCCACGTGCCGCGGAGCGGCTGGGCCCGTGAGCCACGGCCGCCGAGCCTGAACGTGTGGAGCCTGTGCTCCGCAACGGGAGAGGCCACAGCGGTGAGAGGCCCGCGTACCGCAAAAAAAAAAAAAAATAGTGCAGTTACTAATCAATTAGTATTCTCACCTCTGAGTGTGTAATTACCAGAATCAGTTTCATATTTATACTATTAATGTAAAGGAATATATATTAATAAGGAATTTCATGTAGATCCCTAAAACAGACCAACAGAGATTACCTTTCCACTTTGCTTAGCACTTTTATTTAACATAATCATCACTGTTGGGTTTTTATGTGAACTTAAAAGTCACTTTTTCTACCAGTCTGGCCATGACACACAATGGATAAACTTGACAAAATACATGAAACAACTGCTTCCAGACATTGGCCAACAGATGACCCAAGCCGGCGCTTCTTGCAAGAAGAGGCCATCAGAAGTGAGCCCCACATGCACCCTCGCGCTCTGCCTGGGGGCGCGGGGCGCTGCCCAAACTGAAGCACCGGGAGCTGGAGCCCAGCCAGAAGAAATGCTCGCGGGAGACAGAGACCAAACCCTGGGGCTGCTGGGGCCTCTGGACTCCACAGGATGCAAGACGGGCAGGTTCCTGGACAGAGAAGGCCAGATCTCGCGGGCCTGGCAGGAAGCAGGTGACAGAGATGCCAGAGGCCCTGTGCTGACCCAGGAGAGTCAGGGAGCCCTCGCTGCACCGCCGGGGCAATCAGGAAGACCACGCCTTAGGGGCTGGGCTCTAAGGGCCACGCGAGACTTGCCCTAAGGCGCCTAGTCCAAATCGCAGTAGGATAAGGATGAGCCACAGGTGAATTCACTGCCTGCCAGAATGAAACCCCACCTTCCTTTAAAGGAAGGCGACACCATCCACACTCTCAGCAGAACAGCCCTCCACCCCCGCCCCCGCCCAGTGCCCAGCATAACAGCAAACATCACCAGGCATGTGGAAAAACAAGAAACTGTGGCCCACACCAAGAGAAAAAGCAGTCAGCCGACTCAGACATGACACAGACGTTGGAATTAGCAGACGATGGATTTAAAACAGTTATTGTAAGTACGAGAAAGGAAAGAAAGGATTTTAATGGGCAAATTACAGGTGGTGAATTCCAACAAAGAAATGGAAACTCTAATTAAAGAACTAAGTGGAAATTCTAGAAATGACAAGTACAGTCTCTGACATGGAAATATCACTGGGAGAGCTTGACATTTGAACACTGGAGAAGTGATCAGTAACTCTGAACGCAGGTCAGCACACTATGGAAACTGAAGCACAGGGAGACAGGCCTGAAAAGCAGAGGAGCGGTGCCTGTGGGACGGCACAAGTGCAGGTGGGGCCTCAGAAGGCCAGAGGCCAGAGGGCGAGGTGGGAATATGTATATTCGAAAATGTAATAGCTGAAATTGTTTCAAATTGAATTAAAAATATCAACCCAGAGATCCAAGATTTTCAATGAACTCCAAGCAGGATGTACACGAGGGAAACCACACCTATTTTTATTGTAGTCAAGTCGCTGGAGACCAAGGTGACAAGAAAACCCTGGAAGGAAGTTGGAAGGGGAAAAGGATGCATTACACACAGGGAAACAGGGATGAGAGGCGAGTTCTCAACAGGAACAATGTAAACCATCCTAAGTGGTAAAAAAGAAAAAACCCTGTCGATCTAGAATTCTATATACACCAAAAATAGCCTTTGAAAAATGAAGGCAAAATCAAGCCATTTTCGATTAATTAAAACGCAGAGAATCCATTCCCAAAAGACCCACAGAAGAAGAAATGCTAAAGGAAATTCTTCAGCCTGAAGGAAGATGATACCAGAGGGAAACTCGGTTCAGGAAGTAGTGAAGAACTCCCCGAGTGGTGACTGTGTGGCTGAACATAAAAGGTTTTTCCCCCTTCGGTTCTTAAATTCTTTAAAAGACATACGCCTGTTTCAAACAAAAATGCATTGTATTGCGGGATTATTAACAAATGTGGAAGTAAAATGTATGACAGTGATAACACAAAGGATGGGAATGGGAGAGATAGGGGTATATCGAGAGTTCTTACACTGTCTGTGAAGTGATAAAGTATTAATTCACCGTAGACTGTGATTAGTTAGGAATGTATGTTGCAGTCTCTAGAGCAAGTACTACAGAAACAATAGAGGAATTATACCTAGACATCCAATGGAGAAGATAAAATGGAATACTAAAATAATTCAATTAATCCAAAAGAGGGGAGGAAAGAAAGAACGAACATATGGGACAGAAGGAAAACAAATAGCAAAACAGAAGATTTAACCCAACCACATCAACAGATCTATGAAATGTAAATGGACCAACGCTCCAGTTAAAGTCCAGAATTTATCCCACGGGACCCAAAAAGGAAGACCCACCTCGAAGCCATTTTCAAGAGACACTCTTCAAATACAAAGACACAGGTGAAAAGTAAAAGGAGGGGGAAAGATGGCCTCTGCAGCACCGGTTGCAAGAACGCTGTGGGGCTGTAGTAAAGCTCCCAGGATGTGGGATCAGAGGTAGAGAGACATTTCACGATGATAAAAGGGCTCAGTCAGCAAGAACACGTAAAAATCTTAAATGTGTATACACTTAACAGCAGAGCTTCAAAATTCAAGAAGCAAAAAGTTAGATACAGCCACAATTATAGCTGTAGATTTCGACGTTCCTCTCTCAGTGGCTGATAGAACAAAGTAAGCCGTAAGCATATGGATGGTCACCATCAGCAGATCACCCAGCTGTCATTGACAGCCTCTCCCCAAGGACCGCGTCCTAAAGACCCAGGTCTCCGGGACAGCAACGCCAGGGCCCAGGCGGGGCCGGGCTCTCCTCCGCCTCCCGCTGGGCTGGCATGCCCGTCCCGGGGGACGGGGCCAGCCTCCGAGTCACCGCCAGAGCGTGAGCTTGACCGTGCCCTGCAGATCCTTGCAGGCTGAGGGACAGCCTCTTTCTCCCCCAGACTCCTGCCGGGCAGGGTGGCGGAGCAGCTGGCTCCTGCACGCAGGTACCTGGCTGTGGGGCCTCCCGGGCCATGGAGGGGAGGTCTACCCAGAAACCAGTGCTTTTCTCCTAGAGTAAGCCTGGTGCCCCCGAGCCGAGTCGCAGGGACGTGCGTGCGGTTGTTACGTGCACAAGCCACGGCTTGGCTGAGGGAAGAGAGCTCACGGCACCCTTGACGTTGCTGAGTCTAAATTGTACGTTCTGAGCTCTCAGCGCAGAGCCTAGGCCCCCTGAGCAAGACGTGCTCTGGGGCGCGGGGAGCGGGGCCCCCTTGCTCCGCTGGGCCCGGCCTCGCGTGGGGCGGGCGCCGTGTTCTGTCGCTGCTGCTGCCGCACAGCACACCCTACATATCAGTCATTCAAACGTCAGCTTATGCTTCTGTCTCATGGTTCCGCGGGTTGACTGGACTCAGCCAGTTAGCTCTGGTCTGGGGACCTTCGTGACGTGACTCTGGACTCCCCAGGGCTCTCTCCAGGGGGCGGGGCGGGGTGTCCCCAGGGCCCTCCCCTCTCGGCAGCACCTCCCTCCCCTCGGAGCCTCCTGGGAGCCGGGGCGCTTGTCTCTCCCCAGGGTGGAGGCTGAGTTGGTGGCGGAGATGCTGAGCACCGCAGCCTGCATCCAGGGCAGGAGCATCATGGATAACCTCAAGGGCCGGAAGCAGCTGCGCCTGACGGCCTCCAAGGCCTTCGTGGAGAGTGCGAGGTGGGCCGCGGCCCCCGGTGGCCAGAGTCGGTGTGCGCGGGGCGCGTGTTTCGGGTGGGGATGATGGCGACTGCGGCGCGCGGTGCTCGCTGGGGACTGTCCCCGAGGCCGGCCCCTCCCCCAGTGGCCCTGGGACCAGGGTCATGGCCTGCCCCGGGCGGTGGCACCCAGCTCACCCCCGGGGCTTCCCGGCAGCCCTGAGCGTCTGAGCCGGGACCGGCCCGAGGAACGGGGAGCTGAGGCTCGTGAGCGGCTCACAGCAGGGCTGCCCTGAGCGGAGCCCGCCCTGGTCCTGCAGAGCCGTCTTGGGGCCCCACCCCTCCCCTCGGCACCTGCACCTGTGCAGGCCACACCTTCCCTTCCAGGTTTGGGGGCACCGCGGGGAGCAGCGCCCTGGTGATGCTGGCCGCCCGACACTTCTGGAACACCTGGCTTCCGCTGCTGTCCTCTGCGGTCCACAGGAAGCGGTGCAAGAGTGCCACTCAGAGGCTCATCAGCATCATCAACAAGACGGAGGCCGGAAAGCAGGTGCGCTCTGGGCCGCCTCTCACGTCCCTCCTCCGGAAAGGTGGGCGAGGCTCCCGAGGAAAGACGGGCCCCACGGAACCACTCAAGCAATGAACACGACGGCTGCGTGGGGGACAGGGGACGGTGACACCCGTGAGATCCCAGCGGGGCAGGCGGGGCGGCTCCTGGCTGCGCTCAGGGCTCGGCTCTGTCCACCCCCATCCCCGAGGGAGCCCTAACGCAGACCTAGAAAGCTCCGGTAGGAAAGGGGAGAGGAGGGAGGTCGGGGCACAGACCCACTCAGGGCCCAGGGAGGTTTCGCCTGACAGTGGACAGGCAACTGGTGGGCCTCAGGGAGTGAGGCCCCCTTCCCCCTCCGCCGTCGCCCAGGAGTGCGGTAGGTCGTGGCCCGGGGACCTCCCTTGAGCTGAGAGAGAAAGCGTCAGCCTGTCACCTTTGAGCATCACGCTAGCTGTGAGTTTTTCATAACTTTATTGTGTTGAGGAATTTTCCCACCACTCCTAGTTTTCTGAGAGATTTTGTGATGAAACGTTTTTGGATTCTGTCAAATGCCTTTTCTCCATCAATTGAGCTGATCGTGTGGTTTTCTCCTTTATCCTATTGAGGTGATGTGTTACACTGATTGACCTCCTTATGTTGAACCACCCTTGTGTTCCTGGGATAAATCTCACTTGGTCATGGTGAATAATATTTTTACTGTGTTGTTGGATTTGATGTGCAATTCAGCAACTTACTTTGTTGAGAAGTTTTGCATCTATATTCATAAAGGGTGTTCATCTATAATTCTCTTTTCTTGTGATGTCTTTATCTGGACCCCCTATCAAAGTAATGCTAGTCTCATAGAATGAGTTAGGAAATGTTCCTTCCTCTTCAATTGTTTGAAGAGTTGAGAAGGATAAGTGCTATTCTTTTTTGTAATGTTTGGTAGAATTCACCTGGGAAGCCATCTGGTCCAGGAATTTTCTTAACTGGAAGGTTTCTGATCACTGATTCAGTACTTACTGTTAGAAGTTGGTTGACATTTTTTATTTCTTCTTGAGTCAGCTTAGGCAATTTGAGTGTTTCAAGGGATTTTTCCATTTCTTGTAGGTTATCTAATTTGTTGGGAGACAATTGCTAATAGGATTCTATTACAGTTCTTTTTATCATTGTAGGGTTGATAGTACTGTTTCCACTTTCATTTCTGATTTTAGTTATTTGGTCTTCTTTCATCTTTTCCTTATCAGTCTAGCTAAAGGTTTGTCTCTTTTGTTGATCTTTGCAAAGAATCGATTTTGGGTTTCATTGATTTTTTTCCTATTATTTTTCTGTGCTCTAATCTGTAACATTCCTTTCCTTCTGCTAACTTTGGATTTAGTTTGTCCTTTTTCAAGTTCCTTAAGGTGTGAACTTAGGTTGTGGGTTTGAGATCTTTCTGCTTTTTCAGTGTCGGCATTTGCGGCTGTAAACTTCCCTCTGACGCTGCTTTTGCCGCGTCCCATACGTTTTCCTAATGTGCGTTTGATCCTATTGACTCAAAGCTATAAAACTGACTTGTCTGCTTCGTGTCATTAGAAGCCGGAGACTGTTGCAGGGCTAGTCTGTGCACGTGCGTGTGTGTTTTAACGTAGTGAACCTTGAACTGGAGTGCCTTCTCTTACAGGGGAAATGTGATTCCACGTTTTGTGACTTAGTAGTTCAGAAATTTAACTGCAGTTTCCGTAATTCAATGCTGAACCAAATGAAAAACAAACTGGTGAAAGAAGAAACTGCGACTTTCAAACGTCCGTACTGTTGATTTGTTTTTGCTTTAGGAAAAAGGGAAGACGCTGCTTCTGCACCAGTGGCCCACAGCCGACTTCCAAAGTGCAGGGACGACGGAAGGGTGTTTTCTCTCAGGTTTGTAGCTGCAGGACAGACGGAGCCCCAGACATGAGGCCGGGCAGGGCCTGGTGTTGTTAGATCCCGAGCCTTGTGTGGCACAGGTAGAGTCGTGGCAGTGACCACGGGAAAGGCCTGCTCAGCATTGAACTCGGGCGGGCACAGTGAGCGTGAGGGCTCCTCGTGAGCAGTCAGGGACTCCCACTGTAAAGCAGGAGGAAACCCCCCAAGCCCGTACGGCCCCCCAGTTCAGGGCCACCCTGCGCCCTCCCAGGCAGCCTTGAAATCTAGCCTCTGGGTTTTTCTGACAGGTAAATCACACTTTTCCATTTCCATAAAAATGTGGAGATATACTTGTGCGAAAAAAAGTAGTGACCTTAATAAAGTAAAAACATATTGTATAATCTATTTCTAAAATAAAAAATGATTATCTGCTAAAAAATAATCATCCCTGTTAGTGTAAGGGCCACGGTGTGTACTGCGAAGTGGCCCCTCCCCCGGGTGCCTCAGAGTCTACGAGCGAGAGAAGCTCGACTTAAAATAGTGAACAAAGATGTGACCATGTGTAATTAAATATTGAGTTGAACTCCAGACCCCCACAGGTAAGATTGTTCGCTGGTGCCGCAGAGGGAGATGCAGACAGCAGCCCAGACCCTCAGGACCGCGAGGCCCGGTGAGGAGCCGGCTGCTTGGGGTCCCGGCACCGCCCGGAGGGCTTGGAGCCCGTGTGCGCTTTACTCCACGGGCTGAAACATACTCAGATAGCTAAATGGGTTAGCAGCTTTAACAATTCAAATCATGGGAAAAAATGAGAAAGTAGGATTGAGCAAAGCAATGTTTTGAGGAAAGATTACTGCCTAAAGTTTAGAGTGATCAAAGAGGCACACTTTCAAAATACATGAAAATTTAAATAATGAGAAATGAAGACAATTTAAAAGTAAACGCTGGCATCAAATGCAGCAGCTAAATGATCCATTTCCGTAATGCATGAGCAGTCGCATTAGTCAGGTTACGAGATGCCACACTGCAGTAACAAATGACCCCGACGGCTCAGCAGCTGAACTCGCACGGGCAGTCTCGCCCTCCTCGTGCGAGGCACCGTCTGGAATTTCTGGCACGTGGGGTTGCCACGTCCAGGGGCACGTGCCCCTGCTGCCAACCAGGGGGTGCAGAGCCCTGGCTGTAAGAGCCCTCACCACCGCGGCGTGTGGTTCCGAGTTGGCCCGGCCGAGATGAGAGGAGGAAAGCACGCTATGGACCCCACGTGGTTCCCAAGTGTCAGACGTTGACCAGTTTATCTGGTCACGTGCCTAAATCCACCTGCCCCTGGGCACCTGGATTCCGTCCCAGCGCTGGCAGTGGGGGGCCACGGTGAGCCCTCAGGCCCCGAGTGGTGTGAGCTGGTGCTGTCCTCTTAGCCAGCAGCCGGATAACCTGCCGGCAGGATCCGTGGGCTTGTTCACCCCTTGGCTATAACGATTCAAAAACGGTCAGTGAGGTAAAACAGGGCAACCTGCGTGTCTGTACCAGGGGAAGGGGCTCTGCTTCGGTGGATGGTGGGGCTGAGGCGGCCCCCGCGAGCGGCCTGGGCGAGGGAGGTGGGGAGAGGCGGCTTCTTTCCCGATGCTCCCATTGTTTATTTTTAAAATTACGGAAGAGTAACGGGAGTTTCCAAAAGAGAAAGGCTTGGAGGACGGCGGGGCCTGAGAAAGCCTGACGGGGTGGGGGGAGGGGTAGCCGGGGGCACCTGGTGCAGGTGAGGCAGGTGGGGGAGGGAGGACAGCCGCGCAGGTGTCGCCCAGCAGGAGCCCCTGAGCCTTCGGTCCCAGAAGGACTGATGTGTTTCCCACGATCAGGGCTCATTCCCGCTACTCGAGGCCCGGCCCTGGAAAGGCAGCTCTGCATGTGGCTGACGGACGCAGATGACGAGGTCACGTGGCTGGATCTCCACGCGGCCCCGCCCGCTGCCCGGCTCTGCGGCAGGCGGCCCGGCTCTGCGGCCGGAGGCCCGGCTCTGCGGCAGGCGGCCCGGCTCTGCGGCCGGAGGCCCGGGGTGGCCCAGACAGGCAGCCGTGTCCCGAGTGCTCCCTGGGGGACTCCCGGTCCTGTGGGCCTTCAGCTGCTAGCAGCCCCATTCCCAGACCCCGCGACCGGCGCCCCCGCGTCTCCAGGCCCCTCCCGAGCCCCCTCTCCCACCGCAGGGGCCGAGGATGACCTGACGCTGAGGGCCGCGCTCTACGGCCTGCTCTGCCACAGCCACGCCGACCAGGACGACTGGGAGGGCTGCCTCAAGGTGCTGGATGAGGCCCTGCAGGTGCTGCCGCGGACAGCGCACCGCCTGTGAGTGCCTGAGGCCCCCCAGGGCGTCTCCCCCCACCCGTGCCTCCCCCTCCCGGGTGCCTCCCCACCCCCGTGCCTCCCCCCGCAGTCCCCAACTGGGTGGCTCCCTCCTCAGCCCCCCACTCTCCCCTTTCCCCTGGTGACTTTATTTCCCTACCAAGAAGTTAACACAAGAAGGGAGGGGATTTAAGCCCAACACACAAAAATGATAAATGAAATAAACAAAGCACAGCACAACACAAGACCCCCAAGATAACTCGGGTTTCATTTTGTGTTCTCTTTGTAAGTAGGAACATGCACAGATACTTCGGTTTGTGTGCATTCTATAGAGTTACGATTTTTACCATTCAAGCGTTACTTTCTCTCTTTTACTTTCCTTCAGCTTGATTTTCAAACATATGGTCATCGTGAAGGCTAGACTCGGCCAGGACTTTACGATGGAAATTCAGAAATTCAAAGACCAGAGCGAGGAGTATCTGGCTCACATGTGGCAGCGCCTGGCCCTCAACTCCAGGAGTGTCCCCGGGGCGCTGAGCTGCTACCAGCACGCCATCCAGGCCCTGCAGGTCTGGCTCTGACTGACCGCGTGTCTGCGGAGGAAGCCCCCGGGGGCGGGGGGGGGGCGGTGCGGAGTGAAGCCCAGCCCCTCGGGAGGCCCGGAAGGAAGAGGGGGGCAGCGGAACACGAGCCGGGCCGGCAGACGGACCTTGTCCTCCCAGGTGAGGGACGCGGTCCTTGTGAGGCTGCGTGGGGAGGGCAGGGGCTGGGCCGCGTGGCTCTGCAGCCTCTGGGGTTTCGGGGTCTTGGGGACAGCCCCCGCCCCCGAGAAACCAAGACACACGATCCTCTCGACGCGCTTGGAGATTTGGGGGAGGGCGGGCACCTTGATTTGCGGCAGAGCTTGTGGGCCTTGCGTCGGGGCAAAGAAGGCCCCTTGATGGTGGGACTGAAGCCGCCCCAAAGATGTGCCCTGCGGCAGGCACCTGACAGGCTTCTCTGTTGAGCGGAACGTTTCCCCTTCATGGAGCAGATCCCACCGAGGTTTTCAGAGCGCTCCGGGGTCGGGGCGTCTCCCGGGAAGGGGTCCAAACACAGGCTCCATCGTTGGCCGTGCGGTCATCACCCAGCGGTCAAGCAGAGGCCTGGGTCCACTCCAGGTGGCGTGGGTGCCCCTGCATCTCGCGCCTGGAGCCCAGGCCAGGGTTCCTGGGGCCAGGCAGCTGCGCCGGGGGAGCAGGCGGTGCCACGGCCGAGCCGAGCAGCCGGAACCCTCTGCACAGACTCCGTGGAAAGGCTCTCTGCCCCTCCCTTCCTTCGTTTCTTTTTTCTCAGGGGTACAAGGTGCTTTATAGTAAATTATGCAGCCATCATCACAATCAGTTTTAGAACATTTCACCAGCCCCCCAAAACCCAGGTCCGGGGGCACTATGTCCCTTCCCCCACCCCCGCCAGCCCCAGTGAGCCAGCGTTACACGGATGGAACCAGACGAGGTGGGTCCTCGGCGTCCGGCTGCCCTCCCTGGACGTCGCGTCCAAGCTCCGTCTGTTGAAGCGCGTGTCAGGGCTTCACTGCTGGTGGTTGAATAATCTTCCATCGGGTGGATGGGTGCTGCCCCGATGGGCCTCGGCGTTGCTTCCACTTATGAGCTCTTGTGACGGGGCTGCTGTAGACATCCGCGTGCAAGCGTTGGCACGGACACGTTACAGCTGTTCTCTTGGACACATACCTGGGAGTGAACCACCAGGTCATGTGACGGCTCTCTTTAGCTATTTGAATCGTGGTTTGACTTGCGTTTCCCTAGTAACTAATGTAGTAACTAGTAGCATTTTTTTCATGTGCTAATTGGCCATTTGTACATCTTCTTTGGAGAAATGTCTATTCCAATCCTTTGCCCTTTTAAAAAAAAATTTGGTTTCTTGTCTGTTTATTGCTGAGTTGTAGGAATTCTTTATGTATTTTGGATACAAGTCCCTTATCAGATATATGATTTGTACATATTTTCTCTCATTCTGTGGGTTGTCTTTTCAACTACTTTCTCGTATTCTTGATGAAGTCACTTGTAGCACAGAAGTTTATAATCTTGATGAAGTCCAACTTACCTATTTCTTCTTCTGCTGCTTATGCTTATGGCATCGTAGCTGAGAAACCAAAGTGTAATCCAAGGTCACGAAGATTTCTATGTTTTCTTCCAAGAGTTTCATAGTTTTAGCTCTTCCATTTAAGTCTTTGATCCCTCTTGAGTGCAGCCTTGTGTTTGGTGCGAGGTAGGGGTCCTGCTCCTTTCCTCAGCGTGTGGCTGCCTGGTTTTCCCAGCACCGTCGTTGAAACGATGACCGTTCTCTCTTCCGCCGCCCTCATCCCCGTCAGCGCTCTTGCACAGCTCTTGTCAAAGCCGCCCGTGACCACATGGTCACGGTCACGCTGAGGCCCCATCGGACCCCTCCTCTGCACTCACGGTCCTCTGTCTCCGGGCTTCCAGGACCCCACCTCTCGGGGCCGCTCCTCCTTCCCTTCTGCCCTCCTGCTATTGAGGGGGGAGGACCCCACTCAGGGCTGGGTGCCCCGTCCACGCCCCTCCCTCCCTGGTGACGTCAAGCAGCATCCTGGGGAGAGTCCACCCTGACCTTGCGTGTCCCACCGCCACCTGCCCCTTCCCTCACCTCCTGCACCTCCGGCCGCACATCCTCCTCCTCCTGGCGTGTGAGGCGTGAGGTGTGGGGTGTGGGGCATGGGGCCCGGCAAGCGGAAGGCAGGCTGGCTCCGCTCTCCGGGGGGCGGGGGGGGGCAGCTTCCTCCCTTCGTGCAGGGATGATTGATGAGCGATATTGGGTCTGACTCAGGCTGCACACTGCACGGTGCAGCATCTTCCCTGCCCTCCGAGCCCTGTGAGCCACAGAACCGTCCGTACCTCCAGGTGCCGGAGGAGACCCAGGGCTGATGGCGGAGCGCCGGCAGAGAGCCCCTCGGGCCGGCGTTGCCCCGGAGGCAGGAGGGACACGCGGGGCCTGCGAGGGGTCCAGTGGGCAGGCGGCGGGGCGTCCACAGGGAGCAGAGGCCGGGGACCCTCGCCTGGCTTTGGTCTTGCTGTGCCCGCTGCACGTGGGGGGTCTTACTGAGCCTGGTGGTCTCGTGGCGGTAGAGGCGGGTGAGAAGGAGCCCCTCTGTTTCTGAAAGGCGGAGGAACGCAACGCCTGCAGTGTGGTTCTCGGGCTGCTGAGGGGCAGGCACGTGTCTCTCCCGCCCTTCTCTCTTTCATCCCAAAGAAGCCAGAGAGCAAGTGGCAGGAGGTTGACTGCGTCATGGAGTTCAGCGAGTGGCTGTACCACAGGCAGTTTCCTCTTGCCGACGTCACCTTCCACCTGAAGTGGGCCATCGGCGTCCTGCTGAGGATGCAGCCCGACAGCGGCTCCCTGGAGCCGGCAGGTGCGGGGGCCGCAGGCGCGCGGCGTGGGGGCCGGGGGAGGGCCGCCCGCCGCGAGGGGCTCCTGGGCTCCGCTGTCCCTGCGGCGCCCCCACCAGGCCAGCGCCCTGTGGGCGCGGCAAGGGCAGGGCCCCCCTCTCCGGGGCTGGTCCTCCCCCTCCATCAGAGCACGTCCAGCAGGCAGGCCCAGCCCAGGGCTGATAGGGAGGTGGGGGGGGCGGCAGCCAGATGGACGGAGGGAGGGCCGGCAGCCGCCCGGCAGCCCCTCTGGTCCCCTCTCTGGGTCCGGGTGAGAGCTGTCACCGAAAGGCGGGACAAAGCTCCAGGAGGACGGGTGCTCCGGGCAGCAGAGGGGCCTCGGAACAGCGGGCCGACTTCCTCGGCACAAGGCTGCCTCCTCCTGGGCCTGCAGAATTCAGGGGCCCAGGAGAGGGGCCGCCTCCTGTCTGCACGTGCTGGAGGCTCGAGGACACGTCCACTCGACGTCCAGCCCTGTCTGGGTGCCGCCAGACGCCCAGCTCAGAGCAGCTAGGGTGAAGCATGGTGGGGAGGAGGCTCCAAGTAGACCCCAGAGCCCAGGCCCCCAGCCCGGCCTGGGGGGCGTCTCCTCACAGCCCCAAT
Organism: Kogia breviceps; assembly: GCF_026419965.1. Lineage (NCBI taxonomy): Eukaryota > Metazoa > Chordata > Mammalia > Artiodactyla > Physeteridae > Kogia > Kogia breviceps. The sequence continues at coordinate 640,001 of NC_081311.1, forward strand.
GGTGGCCGCAGCGTCCCTGCCGGTGGGCCTGTTGTCTCTGCTGGGGGAGCCCTGGGAGGCCCATCCCTGAGGGTGGCCTTGGCCTCTGTGAGGGCAGCGCCCCCCTCTGGAAGAGTCTCAACCCCAGGCCGGGTGACAGGGGCCTCTGGGGACCAGGTGGGCGCAGGGGGCGGGCAGAGAGGACACCCAGCAGCACCCTGTCTTCCAGAGGAGCAGGTGTCCACTCCGGCGGCCCCGGAGGGCCCGGGGGCCGAGGGCTCGGGGCCCCCCTCCCTGGAGAAGCTTCGGAACGTACGGCAGCTTGAGACGCTGGCCCGCGCCTACACGCTGCTGGCCCTGGTGGTGACCCCGAGCGCCGCCTGCCACCAGGACTACTGCCTCATGGCCTACGCCTTTCTCCGCCGCATCTGGCAGGTGAGGCCCCGGGAACCTGCACTTACACAGGTCCTGTGTCTCTGCCGGGACAGCGTCCCCCTCCCCTCCTTCCCAGCAGCACCCTCCCTGCTTTGGGGTCTCAGGGGAGGAGGGAGGGCCTCCCTGCTCCCTACAAAGTGGCTCCTCCTCTCCAAGACTCACCCCAGCGGCTTTGCCCAACCACCCGCAGAACCCTGTCTTTCCACCGCGCTGCCACTGGGCTTCCAGAACCTTCTCTATGCCCCCTCCGCACGGCCTCCGACCTGCCCTCCTTCCCATCACCTCTTTACGGGGCCCCCGGGGCAGCTCCTGGTCGACTCTTGTTCTCAAGGACCTCCCGCCGTCAGTGCCCGCCCGGTGGGACAGTGTCGGCAGGATAGGCCTTTCTTCTGGGGGCAGGTTTGCACCCTGCCCCCGGCCATGTGCTGGGGACAACAGGGCCATCGCCCTTTGGCAGCAGGAAGGACTGGGAAGGCCGTCCTGGGTCTTAAAGGTGCCCCAGGCCACTACCACCCACCACCCACCACGCAGCGACTCTTTGTGATTCTTTGAGAACCGCTAAAAGTCACTTGAGTGTGTTCTTCATTACAGACATGAATTCATTTTATGGGGCTGACAAGGTCTTCTTAACAGTCAGCTCTGCGTCCCTGCAGGCCCAGAGTCCTGGAGGAAGCCCTCCGAGTGCAGAGGAGGGCAGCCTGCGTGTCCACCCACCAAGGGGCACTGCCGTCACCTCTGCGCCGGGTGGCTCATGGCCTGGCCACTTCCCCCCAACCTGCCCTCATACCTGAGTGCATGGGAGGAGGGGGACCCGCTTCTGTTATCAGTGTTGCAAATTCGGATTTTCTTTCCCCAGGTTTCTTTATTAACGGCAGGAAAATCAATTTCAGAAAGTAGAATTCCAGCAGCAGCGGGTTCACATTCGTTGTTGCTTCAGAAGGAGAAGGAGAAAAGCAAAGACAGAGAGAAAGACAAGGACAGAGACAAAGACAAGGGCAGAGAGAAAGACAAGGACAAGGAGAAGGACAAGGACAGGGACTCGAAGCAGGTGACCGTGCCCTCCCGGGTGTCCAGGCTCTGCCCCAGCCGCCCTCGAGGCTCCTGGTCCCGGAGGCGGCCCCGGATCAGAGGGCAGGGCCGTCCCGGCTGCTCCGCCCGGTTCCCGGCCCCCGGGAAGCGGAGCCAGTGGTCCTGGTCCCCTGGGCGGGTGTTGGGAGGTGACACGGGGAGGGTCCAGCCTCTCCCTGCGGTCTGTCGTCTGCGTCCCAGAGCGGGTCCCCTCTGCCCAGGAGCAGCTGGCCCTGGCCGTGTGGGCGGGACAGCGCCTTCTCTCCACCCACTGGGGGCCCTTGCTGCACGTCACCTGGTCACCGGAGGAACTGCGCGTCTCCGGGGCTGGGCTCGCGGCGGCGCCCCGCCCGGCCGTCCTGCCTCACTGTCCCCACCGGGGACGCCCCCGCCTCCCTCCCCGATCACTGTGCTCTCCAGGAAGTGCAGACACGTGTGGGTCCCGGCGTGGCTTGCTGGCGGGCTGGCAGCCCAGGGAGGGCGCCACGCACGTCCCCAGAGGCGCTGCCGACCCGTCCTTTCCCGCGGGGCCGCCTGGGTGTGTGCCTCGAGCTCCACCTCCTGAAGCGGAGCCTGGCTTCCTGCTTTGCAGTTTCAAAGCCCCACTGCTGGCAGACGCCTTGAAGACGTACCAGCAAGCATAGAAGAGTGGGCTTCCTACGCTTGCCCCGAAGAAGCCGTATCAGTCTTTAAACGGGATCAGAGCAACTTTGCCGTCAACCGGTCAACTCTGCAGAAGCCGGTGAGTGGCCCGGAAGATGCCGCCCCAGGCCTGTGTCCGTGCGCTGCCTCCTGGCTTGTTGTCACGGCTGACGCTTTCCGGTGTGAAGTGGGACCGGAGAGGGCTGCACAGAAACAGGCCTGTGCTCAGGGTTTGTGCAGAAGGGCCTCCTGGGCATAAGCCCCCAGACCCTCCCACAGGCCCGGCCCGGCCCCTCCCCCTCCCCGAGCACCTGCAGCTCCCGGGGGACTTCTCCTCACGCGTTGCCCGCGCACGTCACACTCCGGAGCGTGAAATTCAGCCGTGCCTGGCAGTGCCCCACGGCTGCTGTGACAGGCCACCGCAAGCCGGGTGCTTAAAGCAGCAGAAAGGTTCTTCCTCACAGTTCTGGAGGCCACAGGTTCAAAGTCAGTATCACTGGGCGAAGTCAAGATGTCGGCGGGGCCACATTCCCTCTGGAGGCCCCAGGGGAGGGTCCTTCCTGCCTCTTCCAGCTCCTGGGGGCTCCTGGGCTTGTGGCCGCGTCACCCCCCCCAGTCCCCGCCTCCGTCGTCACGTGGCTTCTCCGCTGCGTCTGTGTCTCATCTCCCGCATACAGGGGCCCATACGATGACACGTGGGGCCCGCCTGTATCATCCAGGGCAACCTCCCCAGCTCGGCATCCTTACCTTGATCACACCTGCACGCGGGTTCCAGGGGCAGCTCCGGGCAACTTCAGGGGCTGTTTTGCAGCCCTGCACCTGCCTGGTTTCTGTGCTTGTGGAAAGAGAGACTCTTGGCCTCTAACTGCCCATGGCCGGCTTCTCTCTGGAGCGCGGCGTCCGCGGGAATCCTCCGCGCTGCTTCGTGTGTCTGGTTGTATATTCACATCGTTGGTGTTGACTATTCCACCTGGTGACTCGACCACGGCCTGTCGGTTACAGATGCCTGAGGGCCCACGTGCCCACGTGTCTGGAGGGCACACCCAGCAGCGGGGCTTCTGGGTCACGGAGCACATGTATCTCCAACTACAGCATGTTGACAGGCCGCCTTCGGCAGTGGTCGTGCCGGTGAGGCCCGCCTTCTCACCTGGCCGTCTGGGGGGCAGGGGAGGCCTCTCGCCGGGCTCAGCCGGACACTCCCTGACTGCGGTGAGGCCGGACGCCGCTCAGCACCTTTTGTCCACTTGAACGACCTCTTCCGTGGCCTGCCTGTGCAATCGGTGGCCCACGTTTTATTAAGCCTTCTGTCTTGTCCTTGTTGAATTGAAGGAGTTCCTTATCTGTCTTGGAAAAACCACTTTGACAGTTTCTGACAGCAGGTCACCCTCCACTCTGTGCCTTGGCTGTCTTGAGGTCGTCTCATGAATACAGGTTCCAAGTTGTAGCGTACGGAAAAGCATTCATCTTTCCCCTTATGACTAGTGCCTTGTTGTGTCCTGTTTAAAAAAATGTTTTCCTTCCCAAAGGTCATGAAAATGTTCTCTTATGATATTTTCTCAAAAGCTTTATACGTCTACATGTCAGATTTACATCCCCTTGAAATTGGTGCATGTGTGTGCTGTGAGGTGAAGGATCCGGTTTTGAGCTCTCCGATCTGGATATCTGAATGGAATGTTCTAACACCACTTATTGAAAAATCGTTTGCCTGGCTTCTTTGCCACGCTTGTCATGAATCAGGCGTCCACACCTGCAGCAACACCTCACTGTCTGAGCTACTGCGGTTGGTCACCTTGACTGCTTGGGAGAGAACATTTCCTGACCTTGTTATTCGGGAAGGTCTTGGATGTCCTTTCCATTGTCCATGTGTTTCCATGTGTCTTTTTTTTTGGGGGGGGGGCTACGCGGGCCTCTCACTGTCGTGGCCTCTCCCGCTGCAGAGCACAGGCTCCGGACGTGCAGGCTCAGCGGCCATGGCTCACGGGCCCAGACTCTCCGCCGCATGTGGGATCCTCCCGGACCGGGGCACGAGCCCGCGTCCCCCGCATCGGCAGGTGGGCTCCCAACCACTGCGCCACCAAGGAAGCCCCATGTGTCTTTTAGAGTCAGCTTGTTGGCTTCCATTGGAAACCCTGGTGGAGTTTTGGCTGTGATTGCATTGAATCTCAAGATCAGTTTTAGGTTTGGGGGAGAACCGACGTCTTTGCCACATTGAGTGTTCCAATCGGTGAGCATGCTCTAGTCCTCTACGGACGTAGGTCTTCTGTGACTTCTCTTGGTAATGGATTTGAGTTTTATCCGTGAAGGTTACACACATTAGATTTATTTCTATGTACTTGACGTTTGTGCTGCTGTTATAAACATACCTTTTTCGTTTCATTTTGTTAAACTCCAGACGAAATCTAGAAATACAATTGTTTTCATCTTGACCTCGCAGCCATCAGTTTAGTTAACTTCTAGATAAGTTTGGTAATCGATCTGTAGATTCTTTTGATTTTATGTGTATACACAGAGTCTGCATTTCATCCGCAGACGATTTTCCTCATTTCTGATCATTACACTTTTGATCTCCTTATTCCACTGGCTGCCACCAACACAGTGCTGACCGGAGATGGTGATACCTCCTTATCTTGCTCCCCGTCTTAACAGGGGGGTTTCAACATTTCACTCAGTGTCATCGATGTTTGCCGTAGGTGCTTACAGGTATTCTTTATTGATTAAGGAAGTTCCTTTGTTTCTATTTGCTAAGAGTTTTAATCACAAATGGCTATAGATTTTTATCAAATATTTTTCTCCATCTATCAAATAATGTTTTTTTCTCTTTCCTTATTTTAATTACGTTGATTTTTTTCCCTAATGGTTATCAGAATAATGTCAACTTGCTTGAGATATATTATTCATTTCATTTATCATCAGATTCAACTGGCTAGTATTTTGTTTGGGGTGTTTGCCTCTATGTTCATGAGGAAGTTGGTGTTTAATTTTCCTTCCGTACCACACGCTTGTGAGGAAGCGGTAAAAGCTGCGCTGGCTCTGAACTGTTTCTGCTCCCAACACTTCTGAGCACAACAGCCAGTTCTCCGCTCCCCGTGGACACCAGCTGGGTGACACCCCCCCCCCATTTAACTCAGTTCTGGCACTACGTGCCAGGGTCAGTGCAGGCCCCACAGGGTCAGGGCTCTGTCCCTCGAGGCCGCCCCCACCAGGCACCGGTCACAAGTGTCGGGTCCCCAGGCCACTGCACTCCATCCAGTGTGGCCATGAATCGGATTCCCGCGACCCCCTCCTCAGGTTCGATATTTGCCATGACAGCTCCCAGACTCAGGAAAACACTTGACTTAACTAGATCGCTGGTCTGTTACAGAGCATGTTGTAAAGGATGCAGATGAACAGCCCGACGAGGAGGTCCGTGGGGCAGGGGTGGGAGGGTCCCGAGTACAGGAGAGTCTGTCCCCGTGGAGCTGGGGTGCGCCGGGCAGCACCCTCCTGGCAGGTGGACACGTTCACCAGCCCAGAAGCTCTCCAGACCCCTTCCTGCAGGGCTTTCACGCAGGCTCCGGGACAGGGCACGGCTGATGGTCTCGCGGGCCGTTGGGAATTAACTCGGCCTCCGGCCCCTCCCTCCCCCCAGATATCGGGACGGGGCTGAGGACTTCGCTCTCCCGTCACGTGGTTGGTTCCTCCGGCCGCCAGCCCCCATCCCGAAGCTGTGTAGGGATGGCCAGGAGTCCCCTGGCGAGTGTAAACTCAGGTGTGGGTGAAAGGGGCTTGTGAGCCACAAAATCCCAAGGGTTTTAGGAGCTCAGTGCCCGGAACCAAGAACAAAGACCAGAGGTTATGTGTCTTGTTATATCACAATATCACACTGACCTTTTAGTCAATTAGAAAGTGTTCCCTATTTTAACTCTTCTTGGGAAGAATTTGTATAAGATTAGCTGTTATTTCTTCCTTAAATGTTTGGAAGAATTCCCTGGTGAAGACTTCTGGGCCTAGATCGATTTGAGAAGATTTTAAAATATGGATCCAATTTACTTAATAGTTACAGAACGCTTCAGATTTTATATTTCTTTTGTAATGTTGGTGGGTTGTGTTTTTCTAGGATGTTTCCAGTTAATATAAAATTTTAAATTTTTTGGCATAATGTGGTTCTTAACATCCTATTATTATCTTTTAGTGTCTGTAGAAGCTGTAAATATTTCTGCGTCTCCCCCCCACTCTCTTTCTTGAGCGGCCTCACCAGGACTGATCCATTATTAGTCTCTCAAAAAACCATACGCTTTCCAGGCCACCCAAGTACCACTGGGCTGGGATGTAACCCCTGACAGGGCTGGTTTACTTCATTGCCCTTAAGCCTCAGATGCGGGCTTTGGGGACCCAGTCGGGGCATTAGCCTTCAGTGGGCCCTCAACTCCACCTGCAAAGGAGAAGTCAGAGGTGCTGTTCAGGCTCTCAGCTGCCTCTGCTGTCAGCAGACGTCCCAGGACACGTGTATCCCAATATGCCAGGTTCACATCTTCTTCCATGTCTCGGCCCAGTCATTTTTGCCTGCATTGTTCACTCTTCAGTGCTTCTAAGCAGATTTTTAAAATAGCTCATCCAACTTCTCTAAGTTTCTACTGAAGAATAATTGTTTTATCAAACCTAGTCTGACATTATAAGAAATATTCGTTCGTCTCTGTCTATATGAAATCTGAAAGCAACTGTATGTGTATATAAAGAAATGAAACAAAGACATTAATTTGAATGAAAGCAGATGGATTTTTCTTGTGAGCGTCTTTATACTTGGGGGCTGAAGATTCCAGGAAATTGCACACGACAAGCTGAAAGCCATTAGCTGAAGGAAAGGAGGCAGAGAGCACATCACCGCCTCCCCCAACAGACACTAGTTCAGCGCCCCTGTGCGCGTGGCACTGTGTGGACAGAGTTCCCGCAGGGAAGACCCTGTGAGCTGGGGGCCTACCCTTCCCCCGTCTTTGACCTTACGTGTTTGCTGTGTATTGATGTAGACGTACAGTTTATACTATCTGGACCACCTGGTCGAGGCCCTGCAGAAGGTGTTCCTTCATGAGCTCACCATCCCGGTCCTGCAGTTGGGGGTACTCATTGCAGCCTCCGTGGTCGAGAGCAAGAGCCTCAAGGACCTCTACCACCTCCGGTTGGTACACCTGCTTCATTTTCAGGGGAGCTGGGAGACATTTAAGTGGCTAAAGTGAATATTTCCCAGAGCAATATAAAACCAAATAAGATTTTTAAATATTAATTCTGTAGTTGACTATTTATATAAATAGTAAAGTCCCTAAGATTTGTAAAGCCAAATAAATCAGAATACTTAAACAGAAAAATAGTATTTTTAGTTTAAGAATTTCTACCTGGTTCTTAAGAGAATATGATTATTCTAAGGAAAGACACACTGAAGTAGAATAAGTAGAAAAAAGGAGCATTGTGTCTTCACCTTACTCTCAAATAGTTCAGGAAAACATTTTATATATATACATTTTATATAAAATTTATGTGTAAATAATTTTTAATTATTTCCTGAACTACATATGAAAGTTTATGTATAGTTCAGGAAATAATTTTTATATTTTTATAAATTTTTATATAAAATTTTAATAGATTTTTACATATATAAAATTGAGAGAGAGAGAGAGAGAAAGAGAGAACCTGGGCGGTGAAGGATGTAGTAATTCTTTGTAGTGTTTCTGTGACTTTTCTGGAAACTTGAAATCATTTCACAATACAACTGTTTTACACAAGAATCAAAGCAGAGCTCGTTTGCTTAAGGTTGTAACGGGTCAGAGCCCCACCCATTGTGCCTTGTTGTGACCTCGAAAGACAACCCTGAGACTGTAAGTGTGTAGGGAGTAAAATACATGAATGAGGGTAGAAATGTGCTCTGCCTGACATGTGATGGGGCCATCTGTTATTTTTCCCTAGTAATCTGGCTTAGCTTTACAAATTACAGAAAATATCCTCAGATTATCCATTCCTTTTCCCGTTTACCAACTTGTAGCAAGTTGGCTGAGCCCAGGGCAGCCCGACTCAGGGCTGATGCCCCTCTCGCCCACCCCCCCCAGACTTGCCCTGGTTTGTTCGGATTTGAAGTTGAGGGAAGCAGCCGCTTTCCACGAGGAGGTGGTCGGGCACGCCTACATCTGCGAAGTGGAGCAGGCGAGGTAAGCCCGCCGAGGCCGCGGAGCTCCCCCTGCTGTGGTGCTGCTTGGGCACCGGCCCTGCTCTCGGCCGCGCCTCCTCGGGCCCCAGGCCCCGTCTCCCACCACGGCTGGGCCGCATGGGCAGTGCATTCCTCACTTGCCCTCCCGTGTGGGGGCGTCTCCCGGGCTGGGGCTGCATGAGGGAGGGACACAGAGCACCAAGCGTGTGCAGGGGTCCAGGTGGAGCGGGAGGGGTGAAGGAGGTGGCATCCTGAGGGCACACGGGGAAGGAGGGTCCCACAAGAAGCAGAGCTGGGCAGGGGCCTCTGTGGGCTGCCTTTCCAGATAGGGTGGAGTTCTGGCCTGGATGTAAGTTTGAGATTCGTGTTAAACATCCAGGTCGGGGGCTTCCCTGGTGGCGCAGTGGTTGAGAGTCCGCCTGCCGATGCAGGGGACACGGGTTCGTGCCCCGGTCTGGGAAGATCCCACATGCCGTGGCTAGGCCCGTGAGCCATGGCTGCTGGGCCTGCACGTCCGGAGCCTATGCTCCGCAACGGGAGAGGCCACAACAGTGAGAGGCCCGCGAACCGCCCCCCCCCAAAAAAAAAAAAATCCAGGTCGGGATGTCAGATGAGTAGCTGGATTCATGAGCCTGGAGTCTGGAAGAGAGGACGGGCTGGGAGTGGAAATTTGGGAGTCATATATGCTGCTAAGCCACAGGAATTAAGAAAAAAAATCTTTGTAAACACGTGAGTGAATAGCAGCTTCTTGTAGCTCTTTTCATTTGTATTTCTTTGATTACTACTGAAATTGAACATCTTCAGGTGTCTCTGGCCATTGTATTTCTTCTTTGGCATAATGCCTGTTTTACTTATATTAGCTGCAGAAAAGAAATTGCCTTGAAAAAGGAGAAAAATAAGGAACCGCTATTAGAAGAAAGTCTGCCAACAGTGAGCGAAGTCCCCACTCCAGCCCAGCAAGCAGAGATGAAGCCCCTCGTAGCAGAGGATAAGGTAGCCTTGTTCTGCAGAAGCACCTTGGTTCCTAGCCCAGCAGGGCCAGTGACAGGCCCTGCTCCAGCCAGTAAGCTAGGACTTGTCTTAACTGCCTGCTGCCTCCAAATCCTGGTGCTGAGTTTCCTGGGAAATCCAGGGACTGATGGGATGTGTCCCCTCTCTGTGGGCCCTGGAAGTCCCCGGGGAAGATGGGACTGCAGGGCCTGAGCTGCAGTTCAGAGAGGACGGGCTGGGAGCAGCAGGTGCCCCCCCGGGGAGAGCTACCGCTCTAACCAGAAGGGGGAAAGGGTGAGGCCCTCGCAGCCAGAGCGGCCAGAGTTCTGAGGGCCCAACGGCCTGCCCCCGACCCCGTCCGGTGGTGGGCTCGCCTCGTATGGGCTTTTGCCTGTAAAGGAAATAACCATCCCCACTGCCATGCTCCAAGGTCATGAGCACTTGTTACCATGGGAGTACCACACCTGGGACTCCCTTCGTGCTGGGAGATGGCCGGGACCCGGAGTGCGCAGAGCCCTCCTGCAGGACAGGCCAGGCGAGCCACCTGCACCCGGGACGGCTTGGTGGGCCTGGTGGGTGAGGAGAGACAGACTTCCTGGGCGACAGCCCGGCCACGGGCACCGGAGTGGGGGCTGGGCTTGGCGGGTGCGGGGCCGGTGGGGAACATCGCTTGACAGCACGGGCCCAGCACCCACGCAGCACCCGCGGGCCTGCATGTCTTACAGACTTTAAAGATAAACGGAGAGACCGGCAGGGGCCTGGATGGAATGTCCTTCCCGCTGTTGTGGACCCTCAAGGCTGAAGTCCTGCTGGAGATGGAACTGTACCAGCCTGCGCGGCTGCTCCTGTCAGAGGCGTACCTGGCCTTCCAGGTGAGGCCACACCTGCCCGGCCCACTGCACCTGTGGGACAGGTGTGTGCAGACCAGACTCAAGAGGGAGCGTGGCCTGGGAAGGGACCGAGAAGGCCGTGCGGCTGCTGAAGGGAAGCGGCCAGGGTGGGCCCTGGGGGGATGCAGAGGAGCACAGGCACGGAAGGGCTCCCAGGGTCCAGGAATGGGGACCCAGAGGGGGGACAGGTGGCCGAGGGAGGTGGGCGGCTGTGAGCCGACACGCACGTGCCACAGGCGCCACAGTCCCGTCTCCTGGCCTGTGCCCGTGCATCCGTGACCCTCCCTGTCAGCCTCCCCCAGGCCCACCAAAGAGTCATCCACACGCTGCCCTCACCTCCACCTGGCCGCCACCCGACCCTCCTGCTGCCCGGAGCGGGCTTTCCAGGGCTGTCAGTGCTTTCCCGAGTCAGGGGAGTAGGTTTTAAGACATACACAGGCATCAAGTCCAGCCCCTGTGCCCTCACACTGCAGGCATGTCGCCAGACAAGAGCTCAGACAGTGTGTGCAGAGGCCTGGTGCCACTGCTGCCGTCTCTCTGTCTCTCTCTGTCTCTGTTTCTCTGTCTCTCTGACTCTCTGTCTCTCTGTCTCTGTCTCTGTCTCTCTATGTCTCTATCTCTCTCTCGCTCACTCTCCCCGCCGCCACTCCCCATCCTATCTCAACACGCACCTCTTTTTTAGGAGCTCGACGATCCCTGTGCAGAATCAAAATGCCTGCACCTGTTGGCACGGTTGGCAAACAAGGAAAAGAAGTACGGGCAAGCTCGGAAGATGATCGAGAGGGCCCAGCACCTGGGGGGGAGTGAGCAGTTCTGGTACGATTCCACCCTGACCCTGGCGGACACGCTTCTGTCCACCGAGCACGAGAGGAGAGAGGCAGTGGTGAGGGGCCGGCCGCCTGCCCGCCCGGCGGTGCAGCCTGCGGGGTGTGTGGCGGGGTGGGGAGGACAGCGGGGGCCGCCGTGACCCTGCTGGGCCTGCCTCAGGTCTGCCAGCTGTTCCAGAAGCTCATAGATACCTTCAACGTTCTTAAGAAGGAGAGACCGAACCGAATGCCCATATTGGAATTCATGACCACAGACCTAGAAGCCAGGTAATTTTTTGTAAGAGAAAATGTTAATATGAAAACAGTGGTTTACTTTTTTCCATCTATTAACTTTTAAGCCAAATTTCAAGCCTACGAAGTTCAGAGGCTCACGGGACAAGGCCCTGTGCCCACAGCCTCCACCCGCATCCCTTCCTGGCAGCAAGCATTTCTCTCGGGATGGGGCGGGTGGCCCTGTTTGTCCCGTGGATTCTCAGCTCCCCCGGAAGTGGCTCCGTCTCCGGGAAGCCTCTAAGGCTGGGGCAGGCCCGGCCCCTCCTCTCCCCGCGTTGCCAGGTGGTCAGACGTCCTCCTGGGGTCTGCTGGTCTGTCTGCTCCTCTGCTCGCCAGTTTTCCGGGCCACGTGTCAGGTCCACAGAGACAGCACCAGGGCCTCTGCAGCTGCCTGGGAGGCGGGAGGCCGCAGGAGAGAGACCCACCCCAAGTAGGATCGTTAGCTTTCAGATCAGCAGCTTTTCTTCGAGCCATCCTCCTGGTCGTTTATCTTCTCCTAGAAAGTGGTTTCCTCGCGGTTTTAGCACGGACGTTCATGGGTGCCTTTCTCATAACTGTGCAAAGTCTCGAGGTCTGTCTCCTAAGTTGGATTTGCAGATTCCAACTGAATCTGCCTTCTCAGAGCAGCTTCTGCTTTACTGACCAAAGAATTGTGGATTTTGCCTGATTTTGGTTTTCTGTGTTCTCTCTTGGTCTTTGCTGAGTTCTTCCTGTGCTGGGAGAGGGCTTGTTCCGTCATGGCTGTTCTGTCTCCCCCTCTGGGATGGGTTCCTTGGCCGCCGGGCTCTGTCTCTCCCCCTAGCAGAGGCACCTCTGATGCCCCCTGCAGGTGTGACCTGTGAACAGACTCCATTTCCAGTGGGTTTTCTTTTCTGCCCCTGAGTGTTTTAAGAGATGGGTGGGTGGGGAGTTGTTACTTTCTAATTTTATGGCATTGTGACCAAAGAACGTGGCTTGTAGGATTTCTGGTGTCAAGAAACGCTGGGGAAGGTGCTTCTCCCTGCGCCCGGAGGGAAGCTAGAGGTGGGCGGTGGCCTTGACCACGAGTCTCAGGGAAGCACGGCCTCCCTGCCCCGCCCCGCCCCGCCCCGCCCCCGCCCCCGCAGGTGTGTGAGCCTCCAGATCAAAGCCATCCAGGAGCCGGTGGACTGTGAACCTGTCCCGAACTCGTTTCTGCTGATGGAAATGGATGATCGCTTGTTGGAAATTGAGGAAAAGTTTACCAGCATTGGCCACAAGGAGCAGTGTGTGGACATCAGGCTGGAGCGCGCCCAAATGAAGAGGTGGGTGGGCCCACGCCCCCTCCTCGCCTTTCCGCTGCGCTTCCCTGCTTCCCCCACGCGCCCGGCTTTCCTCCCGGGCCAGCCCCTGCTCGGCCCCCAGCAGGGCCTCCCCCAGCTGCCAACCCTCCCACGTGACCCTCCCCTCTCCCCGCACCCCACCCAGGGCCCCCCCGCGGTCGGGGCCACGCAAGCGTCCAAGACACAGCAAGCAAACCAAGGGCAGGGTATTACAAACAGCCTTTATTGGGGAAAAGCAACCTGACACCTGTGAAACCTAACCTAACACAGTATTAGCATAGAAGCAGTATATGTAGAACTTTAAAAAATGCAAAAAAACACAGACAGGAAAATTAGATGATTAAACCAGCACAACTAATATTGTGGCATTGCTTCACCTGATGTATCAAGCACCGATTTAATTATTTATAAACATAGTGTCATACTGTGCTTACTGCATTACTCCAGATCTCTCCTTTTTTCTTTTCTGAGATATATTGAGAATATCTTTCCAGGTAAAACATCTAATTATAAAATTTAAAGTACTAATAAAATATACATCATAATTACAAGAAAATTACATGCTACACATTTCGTTAGTACTGACGACGTAATGCTTTGACATTTTTGTTCTAAATTCCACTCTTCCATCCAATAAAGGTTAGCTGCCCAAAATGAGAAAGATGAAGAACGGAAAATTGCATGTTACTTGGAAGCATACGACCTGGTCCAGAGAGCTGCTGCCGAAGAGGAAGAACTATTTCACCGTATTCAGGGCTTACTGTCCCTTCAGGGTGTAAGTGTGTTATGTGATTTTTACCTCAATTTTTAAAAACCTAGAAAGCTATGGAGGAAATGCCCAAATGTTTGGAAAGTAAGTAGCATACATCAAAATAACTATGGGCCAGAGAAGAAATCAAAAGGGAAATTATTTTGAACTGTAGTGCTGCAGGGGGTGCATATCAAAATGTTTAAGATATCTCTAATGCAATATTTAGGGGAAATTTTGTGGCACTAAACACCTGTATGAGAAGAGAAAAAGATCCCAAATCAATGATCTCACCCTCTGCAATGTGAAAGGAGAAAAAGAGCAAATCAAACTCAAAATAAGTAGAAGAAAGGAAGTTGAAGATCACAGTACAAATCAATGAAATAGAAAACATAAAAATTAAAAAGAAAATCAATAAAGCCAAAAGCTGTGTCTTGAAGATCTGTAAAGTGATAAACTCGTAGCCAGACTGATCAAAAAAAAAAGAGAGAGAGAGAGAGGACATAAATAAGCAATATCAGAAATAAGAGCTGTGGGCTTCCCTGGTGACACAGTGGTTGAGAGTCCACCTGCCGATGCAGGGGACACGGGTTTGTGCCCCGGTTCGGGAAGATCCCACATTCCGCGGAGTGGCTGGGCCCGTGAGCCATGGCCGCTGAGCCTGTGCGTCTGGAGCCTGTGCTCCGCAACAGGAGAGGCCACAACAGTGAGAGGCACGCGTACCACAAAAAAAAAAAAAAAAAAAAAAGAAAAGAAAGAAGAGCTGTGACATCACCATAGACTCTACACGTATTAAAAAGATAATAAGGGAATGTCATGAACAACTCTATTCCAATATATTTGACAACTTAGATGAAATGGATGGAAAAATTTCTTGGAAGACACAAACTACCAAAGCTCACTCAAAAAGAAACAGATAACTGAATAGCCCACTATCTATTAAATAAATTGAATTTGTAGTTAAAAAATTTCCACAAAGAAAAGGTCAGACTCATATGGCTTTACTGGTGAATCCCACCAAACATTTAGGGAAAAATAATACCAATTCTGCACAAACTCTTTGAGAAAATTGAAAAGGAGGGAATATATCCCAACTCTTCTATGAGGCTGATACCAAAACAAGGTAAAGGCATTAAAAAAAAACAAACCTACAGGCCATTATTCTTCATGAACATAGATGGAAAAATTTTAAACAGAATTTAGAAAATTACGTCCAACAATGTATAAAAAGGATTATATACCAAGTTGAGGTTATCCCAGGACTTGTTTAACATTCAAAAATCAATCAATTTGGTTTACCATATTTTTTTTTAGAATTTTCATTAAAAAAAATAATAATAATTTATTTATTTATTTTTGCTGCGTTGGGTCTTCGTTTCTGTGCGAGGGCTTTCTCTAGTTGCGGTGAGTGGGGGCCACTCTTCATCGCGGTGTGTGGGCTTCTCACTGTCGCGGCCTCTCTTGTTGCGGAGCACAAGCTCCAGACGTGCAGGCTCAGTAGTTGTGGCCCACGGGCCTAGTTGCTCCACGGCATGTGGGATCTTCCCAGACCAGGGCCCGAACCCGTGTCCCCTGCATTGGCAGGCAGACTCTCAACCACTGCGCCACCAGAAAAGCCCTCACCATATATTTTTTAAAATTAAAAATAAATTATCATCTTAATAGATGCACTAAAAGCATTTGGCAAGATCCAACATCCATTTCTAATTTAAAAACAAAAACTATTAACAGAAGGGATCTTCCTCAATCTGATAAAGGGCATCTATGAAAAGAACTACAGCTCACATGTTGAAAGATTGAATGCTTTCCCCTTAGGTGATGAATAAGACAGCAATGTGTCCACCACTTTTATGCAGAATTTTATTAGAGTTCTAGCCAATTCAACAAAACAAGAAAAAGAAATTAAAAGCGTCCAGACTGGAAAGGAAGAAGTAAAACTGTCTTTGTTCACAGCTAACATGGTCGTCTGTATAGAAAATCCTGTGCAATCTACAAAATACTAAAGCTATTAGTACTAAGGAATGAGCTTAGTAAGGTTGCAGGATACAAGAACAATATACAAATATTAATTGTATATTTCCATATACTAGGAATGATCAATTGGATATTAAAAATTTTAAAACAACACCATTAATGACAGCATAAATATGAAATTTGACAAAAAAGTGAAAACTCGTACCCCAAGAACTTACAAAACATTGCTGAGAAAAATTAAACAATACCTAGATAAATGGAAAGATATATCAAGTGCATGGCTCAGAAAACTTGACGTTATTAAGATGTCAGTTCCCCCCTAAATTATCTGCAATCCTGATCAAGATACTGCAGGGTTTGTTTGGGTTTTTTTTTTAGAAATTGACAAAGTGATTTTTTTTTTTTTTTTTTTTTTGCGGTACGCGGGCCTCTCACTGCTGTGTCCTCTCCCGTTGCGGAGCACAGGCTCCGGACGCGCAGGCTCAGCGGCCACGGCTCACGGGCCCAGCCGCTCCGTGGCACGTGGGATCTTCCCGGACCGGGGCACAAACCCGCGTCCCCTGCATCGGCAGGCGGACTCTCAACCACTGCGCCACCAGGGAAGCCCGACAAAGTGATTTTAAAATTTATATAGAATTTCAAAAGACCTAACATAGCCAACACAACTTTGAAAAAGAACAACAAAGTTGGAGGACTAACACTTCCTGATTTTAAGGCTTACTATAAAGCTACAGGAATTGAGAGAGTGTGGTTTTAGTGTTAAAAATACACAAACATCAGTGGAATGTAATAGATAATCCAGAAATAGATACACGCACATAGACAGAAAACTGACTTTCAGCAAAGGTGCAGAGAGTTCAGTGAACAAAGTCCCATCGTTAGAACAGTGGTGCTGGAGCAACTGGACATCCGCATCCAAAAAATAAACTTCAATTCTTACCTCACAGCATATGTAAAAATTAACTCAAAATGGATCATAGGCCTAAATGTAAGAGCAAAAACTATCAAACTTCTAGAGCAAAACAGGAAAATACCTTTGCGGCCTTAGGTTTAGCAAAGATTTCTTATGTATGACACCAAGAGCATGATCCATCAAACAAATTTATAAATTGGACTCTGCTCTTCAAAAGACACTATTAAGAGAATGAAAAGACAAGTCGACGACTGGGAGAAAATGTTTGCAAATCATTTATCTGACAAAGGTCTTGTCTCCAGAGTATAGAAAGAACTTTCAAAACTTAGAAAGACATAAACAACGCAATAAAAACAGACCAAACGTTTGAACAGACATTTCTCCAAAGAAAATATGTGGATGGTAGATAATCAGGTGAAAAGATGGCCAACGTAATTACGAGTCAGGGAAACGCCGATTATAACCACAGTGAAAAACCACCGCACACCTGTTAACGTGGTTACAACTTGAAGGACCGACCACACTGAATGTGAGCAACAACCTGAGGAACCGGGACGCTCCTACGCTGCCCGTAGGGGCACAACGTGTGCGGCCACCTGGCAAGATGGTCTGGCGGTTTCCTGAAGAGTTAAGCACAGGCCCGCCGTATGCCCCGGCCATCCCGCTCCTAGCTGTTTACCCAAGAGACATGAAAGCCCGTGTCCACGCCCAGACGCGTGCGTGAATGCTCACAGCAGCGGTATTTGTAACAGCCCCAGACTGCGAGTGGGTAAACACACTGGCGCATCGACACGACAGAACACTGCTCAGCTGTACGAGGGGATTAACATACGGGCAACAACGCGGACGGACCCTAACATAACCACGCCGAGGGAAGCACGCCAGGCAGAGAGTGCACGCTTTACGATTCCATTTATGTAAAATCCGAGAAAGTAGCCACATGTTTGCCTAAGAAGGAGGAGGTTGAGGAGGAGGTGGCAGGGGGTTTGGGGGCGAGGGCGCAGCCGTCATCTTCGTGGGTATCCGTACGTCGGAACGCGCGCGGCCGTCGGGGCTGACCGGGTGGCGGCTGAGCCTTGGCGGGAGCGCCCGTGCCGTGACCGGCCGTGCGCGTGTCTCAGTTACAGAACGTCAGCACCCCCCTGATGAGGAGGCTGGCGCACCTCAAGCTCAGCCTCGTGGAGGTGTCTCTGGACGCGCTCCAGCTCATGTGGGGGGAGACCCTGGAGCAGCGGCTGGCTCGGGGCTCCGTGGACAAGCTGCTGGCCGACTGCCTGCAGAGCCCCGGTGACTACGCTTGTGTCGGCCTGGTAACCGTCCGCGGACGCTCACTGGGCCCCCGCGCCCCCCACCGACGGGGCCGTCATGCTGTGGTGGGGTCTCCACCTCCGTGTGCCTGACGTGCAGAGCAGCCAGTGGGAGGCCGGGAGGCCAGCTTTCACAGGCCTCCCCCCGAGGTCTCTGACCAGAGTGGGTTCCCTGCCCCGGCAGCTCCCGGCAGCCCCCAGCAGCTCGGTGGGCCTCAGAAAGGCCCCGTCGAATTGGCTAATGAAAGCGGGGTCGTGCTTGCGGGGAGGCCCCCTGGGCACAGACGGCTTCCCTCCCCAAGGCGCAAGTTTGCTCTGACGGTTCTGTCGTCACAGTAAGGAGTCCATAAAGGTCAGCTGCAGTCTGTTAAGAAAATAAGTTACATCAGCAAAATATTTGTTTTAGGGAAACAGGTCCTGGCATTTTAGACGTTGTCTTAGATTTCATGAAGTATGAATCAAATTAATTTGATGTAACTCTAAATGGATCAAATTAGTCCTAAAATGGAACTGCATACAAACTCATGTCCTTGTCAGTCAGCCCCAAATTAAGGTTCTATCAGCAGACTTGAGACCCTCCCAACACCTGGGCCTTGGAGACCCCCACCACAATGCATGGGGTGTCAGAGGGTGGGTCCCGGTGGGGAGGGGCAGGGCGGTGGGCGTGTTGTGTTTCCGGGGTGGGGGCGGGGTAACTGAGGTGGCCTGTGTCCCCGAAGGAGCGGTTCAGCCTGAAGCGGACCCTGGCGCACACTGTGCTGGCCCAGCTGGGGAGCCTGCAGCCACTGTGCGCCGGCCGCGTGGAGCTCCGTGCCCAGCTCCTGGGCCTGGCCGGGAAGGCCCTGCACCTGCTGGCCCTGCGTGCAGACCCCCTGCGCCCCGCCTACTACTGGGAGGAGAGCCTCTTGGTACGTGCTTCTGCTTCTGGCCGGTTCACAAAGCTACCACCTACACTTGAAAAACAGAAACAAGATATGTAGAGCTCACCTGACCTCAGTAAGAACAGAGGTAGCAAACAGGTCTCAAATCATATCCCCATCAAGAAGGGCGCTGTGGGCTATGGAAAGAAGGAAAGGGCAGCAGCAGCCCTGCCAGGGGCCCGCAGGGAAGGACAGAGACAGGGACTTCGGGGACAGGCCCGAGGAGGGGCGGCCACCCTTTGCAAAGAACGGGTGGGGGAGGAAGGGCAGGCACACGGCTGGTCCTGGTCCGAGGGCAGGACGGACCCATCCCACCCCACCCCAAATGTGGGTGTCCCTGGTGTCTCCCTCACCCTGGCAGCTCTGCACCGGGGCGTCTGGCCTGCACCTGAGCACTGGGCCTGCATGCATCCTATAGCACAGAGGGGGGCCCTCCACCTCGCTCCCTCCCCCACCCATACTGTCCGGTAAAGCCCTGACCCCAGCAGCTGCATCAGTGCACAGGAAGCCCACACCCTTCTTTCCAGCACTCCCCACCCGCCACAAGGCTACCCAGCAGGCCTGGTGCCTCTCAGAAGGAGCTCTGGTGACAGCCACTGCCACTGCTGGCCACCTTGGAAGCTCCAGGTCACCGTCCTAACCACCTCTGCAGATGCCACCTCCTCCAATCGGAAGGCACCTGCTTGGCAGTGCAGCCAGGCTCATCCCCGTAGACCCTGCTCTTTTAGGAGAACCCCCCCACCACCAGCCCCAAGCAGCCAGGCGCTGCACCCCTGTGTGATTTGGGGCTGGTGCTTCCACTTCCCTGACCCAGCTGGGTGTGCAGGCCCTGGGGTCGGCCCGTGACTGTCTGTCCTGGGTCTCCAGGCTGCAGGACGTGACTCACATATGGGTGAATTGATGGCATTTGGCCCCTTGTCCAACCAGTATTTACTGAGCACCAGAGCAGGTGGCTCTGAGTCAGGCAGACGTGGACGAGATACACAGCTCCTTTCTGAGCGGGCGTCCCGTCTATGAAGCGGCCCTCACCACACCCCAACTCGGAGGGGCCGCTGGGGAAACGTGCCCCCAAGGCCCCGCTTCGTGTCATGTCCCCTCAAACCCAGGGCTCCCCTTCAACCCGAGTCCTCCTGGGCCTGCTGCCCCATAAGCAGGTTCCCTTGGCATCCTGAGGACCCCGTCCGGGTGGCTTGTCCTACAGACAAGAGGGCCTTGTTTGTGCCTTTGTCCCCCGGGCCCCTGGGGCAGACCGGCAGCTGGCTCCCTGGGTCCTGGTCGGCCTGATGCCGGGGGAGGTGATTTTGAAGGACTGAAGGGGAGTGAGCCCCGGAGGCCAGGCATGGACCTGAGCCTGCTGAGGCCCCACCCTGGCCGCACCTGCCGAACGCCAGGCTCTCGGGCCAGGGTCCTGCTGGTCACCTAAATTAGCGAGATGCCGGCCCAGCGCCCACAGCGCCCTCGCCCAGGGATCCTACAGAGACGCCTGGCCATGGCGGGCACCGCCGTCCCTGCTGACGTGCGGGCCGACTGGAGGTGCGTGTTCCGTAGGGCGGCGCTGAGCTGAGCGGCCTCGGGTGTCTGGAGATCATCCAGGAGGACGAGGAGCGCAAGGGGCCCTACGGCAATCTGCTGGCCTTCAGGGCCACCCCCAAGGAGCGCAGCAGGAAAGGCTGGAATCTGAAGGTACCCGCGCCCCAGCCCCCAGCCCCCCCACCGGGCGTGCCCTGCCTGCGGAGCCGGCCTGAGCCCGAGCCCCGCCCCGCAGAGGAGGATGGCGCTGGCCCAGCGGTACCTGGCCCAGGCGTCCGAGGTGCTGCTGCAGTGCCTGCAGGTGGCCCTGGGCAGCAACCTCCTGGACATCGCCGCAGCCGCCAGCCTGGAGATGGTGGAGTGTGTCGGCACCCTGGACCCCGCGGCCACCTGCCAGTTCCTGGCGCTGTCTCAGGTGCGCTGTGCTCTGGGCGCCTTCCGCAAGGTCCCTCTTAGCCACTGGGGAGAAGGAGGGTCCCCGAGACCCGGTGCTCCCTCCGTTGGTGGCCCTGCCAGCCAGGCTGCAACTGGGCTCTGCCTTAAGGATGGCGTTCATTGGAGGAAGCACCACGGGCACCAGGAGAAGGGGTCCGGCCCCCCGAGGTTGCCCGGAGGCTCCTGGGTGTACGAGCAGTGGAAACCCTCCAAGCTCGTGTTCCTGAGACTTAGGGCAAGAGCGCCAAGCCCTCCTCCCTGCGTCCTGAGCTGCAGGCCCGCGGGCACAGCAGTGAAGGTCTGGCCTGGCCTTGCCCCGCGGCTGTGCCGGCCGCCCACCCACCCTGATGGTGCCCGGGCCCCTCGGCCGCCTCCGTGGTCTGTTTCAGAGCTGCTCAGCTTCGGAGGGGATGCGAGATGTCCTGCTCACGGCCACGGCCAACACCAGCAGCTCACAGCTGGCCGCGCTGCTGCAGCTCCAGCACAGGCTGAGGCGCCAGGAGAGGACGTCCACCAACCTGTTTGCCAGCGTGGGGCAGAGACTGGCCGCCATATCCAAGGTGACCAAGCTAGGGACGCCCTTGACCCTGCCCCTGGCCCCGTGGCTCTGCAGACACACTGGGACCGAGTCCAAATCCTGGCTTGCTGTGTGGTTCTGGGAGGGTCACTCAACCTCTCTGAGATGCAGCTTCCTCGTGGGCCCGGCGGGGGGGTAGCAGCCCACCTCCTCGGTGACAGCGAGAGTGAGCGAGCTCGCAAGGACAAGTGCCCAGGGGCTGCAGCAGGCCGTGGAGGGGACGGTACTCCGGGGCTCTGCTTTCAGCCCTCGCTGTGTTTGAAGAAAAGTTTTATACTCAGTCAAGTCTTAGAGTTTAATTTTGAAAGGAATTTGCAGAGCATGGTAGCCAATAGCACCTCTGGTTTTATTTGGACTAGCAAATATGAATTGGAGATTTAAAGAAATTAAACTTGATGAAACTCAACAGAGAAAACAGGCCTGGATGCTCTGGTCAAGGCCACCTTCCTCCTTCATGGCGCTTCAGGGTTACTTGCATGGGCCGACCCCACATCCCCTGACCCAGGCTGCTTTCCTCCTTTTGACCTCTGAGGACAGGATGACTCTCTGTCGTGGGGCCGTCCTGTGCGCCGTGGGTGTTTAGCGGCAGCCTGGCCTCCAGCACCTCCCCAGGTGTGACAACGAAGAAAGTCTCTGGGCAGAGAGCCAGTGCCATGATGCAGGGACGGGAATCCTCCCTCCGGCGGGGCGGAGGCAAAACAGGGTGCAGGCCGCTCCGGGCCAGGTCAGCCTGGAGGAGGTGAGAAGCAGTACGTGAACCGTGAAAACACTAGCATGTGAGGACCGTTGAGTGCTCTGCTAAGGTGCCTTACTGGAGGGGACGCCCCAGGAGTCCGTCCGCGCGGACCCCTGTCCTGAATCGGTGAGCACCAGCGATGCGGCTTCGAAGGCGCAAAAGAGAGCTGCCCGACGCGGGGCGGCCGCAGACAGGCCCCGGGCTCCGCAGGGGCCGCAGCCGCCCTCTTGGCTGCGAAGAGCAGATGGAGAGGCGGTGGCCTGCAGAGGCGTGTGGGGCGCCCGTGAGCGCGGGAGGTCGGGGCAGACCCGGCCTGGAACGCTGCGCCAGCGTGGCCGGCCCTGGGCCACAAGAGGCCTCAACAAGTTCCGGGCACATTCCACTCTAATTTACAGATTAGAGTGGGGTCACTCAGTTTGTTTTCTAACCACAAGGAAATTAAAACAGAGATCAGTAACTAAGAGCTGCCTGTAAAACACACAACTGCCTTGAAATTAACCAGTATGTCTATCAGCATCAGTTGGTCAAAGAGGAAATCCCGATGGAATTTAGAAAATATTTTAAATGGACTTAGAGAATAAAAATACTGTATATCAAAACCTAGGAGACTTGTCTAAAACAAGGCGTGGAGGAAAAATACAGCCTTGAATACAAAAGAGAGTCTTAAAAACAGTGATTTAAGCTGTGATTTCAAGAAGCTAGAGTTAAAAACACCTAAGAAAAATGGAGAACAAACAAGGACGAGAAGAGCAGAAGCCATGAAATTAAAACACACTTACGGCAGAGGAAATCAGTCATGACGAGTGTTGGTTCCAAAGAGAAGACTAATAAAATTGATAAACCCTTAGACCCGATAAAGAAAAAAGAGAAAGAAAACAAAAATTTCAGTATCAGCAATAAAAAGACATCACGAGGTCCTTCAGACATCAAGAAGCTAATAAGCGACTATTTTTTTACAGCCTTACTCTAATAAATTTGACAATTTGGATGAAATGGAAAAATTCCTCCAAAAATATTACCTACCAAAGCGGACAGAATGGAAAATCTGAATAACATCGCTTCAAGAAATGGAACCTTTTATTAAAAACATTCCCACAAAGAAAATCCCAGACCCAACTGGCTTCGCCAATAAATTCTTCCAGACATTGAAGGAAGAAATAATCCTTCAAAACACTTCCAGAGGATAGGAATAAAAGGAATACTTCCTAAGTGTCTTTAAAGAGGCCCAGTGAGCCTCGATGCTAGAAACCTAGCAGGGACGTTACATGGAAGGAAAATCTCTCTCATCAACGTGGACACAAAGTATTAGAAAGTAAAATCCAGCGATTATAAAAGGGATAATACATGAGGATCAAATGGCTGTGTTCCATGTGGTTTAATACTTTTAAATCATTCACTATAATTCACTGTATTAACAGGAGGAAAAGGAGAAAATCACAAGATCATCTTGATAGATGCAAAAAAACCATTTGTCAAAATTCAGCACCAGTCTGTGATTTCAAAACATCAAGATAGAAGATAATTTTCTTAATTTGATAAACAATGTCTTTAAAACTCCATAGAAACATCATACTATATACTATAATTCTGAAAAATTTTCTCCTTGAGTCAAAATGACACAAGAAAGCTATCACTGCTTCTGTTCAATGGAACAGTTAGACTCGAAAAAGGAATAAAGGGCAGAAGCACTGAGAAGGAAGAAGTAAAACTGATTATTCACAATCAACATGATTGTGGGCCTTGAAAATCACAGTCTCTCGATAACAGATTTAACATGCAGATTTGGCAGGTCACTGCTGGAGGCTGTAAGCATGAATTGTATCTCTACATGCCAGTTACAAACAAGCAATGACAATGTCTGAATAATACCGTGTTCAGTAACATCCAAAACAATCAAATAACCTCAGGAAAATCTAACAAAAGATACACATGACTTCTACCCTGAAAACTGCAAACCTTCCTAAGGAAAATTCAAGAAGAACTCAGTAAGCACAGAGGCACCTGTGTTTGTGGGGGAAGGCTCCATATTAAGATGTTTGTAAGGAAATGCCAGCTTACTATACAAGATACCAGGACCTATTTAAAACTACAGAAGGTAAGACGGCGTGGCATTGGCACACAAATGGAGAAAATGACCGATGGGACAAGAAAACGCCCAGAAACAGACCCACCCCCCCCACCCCCGACAGATGTCAAGCGTGACACTTAGGGCAGAAGAGCCGATGGTGCAGCCCTGCACGAAGGGCAGCTCTACCTGAGAAGGTAACACTGCAGAGCTTTCAGAAGAAGCTTTAAGGGGACCGCTTCATGCCTTCGGAGTAGGTAAGACTTACTACGCAGGAGACAGAGGTGCTAAAATGTTCAGTTGTACTGCATTGACAGTAAGAACTTGTGTTCATCAAAACCATAGCCCGGGAGTCAAAAGGCAAGCCCCAGAGGAGATACAACACACGCGAGGGGCCAGGGGCTGGTGTCCTGTGTGTAGACAGGAGGTGTCCCCTCTCGGCAGGAGAAAGACTGACTCTCCCACAGAAAACAATCACAGGACTAGAATTTCACAAAAGATACCCAAGTGGCCAGTAAACTTTTTAAATGACGCGCAAGTTCACTGGTCATCAGAAAGACGGAAAAACTAAAACCCCATTCAGGTACTGCTAGACATCCACCAGAAGGGCTGAAAGGGAACAGGTGCAAAGCCCCAAGGGCGGGAGAGGAGACGAGACCCTGGCGGGGGTGGGGCCCCGTGGCCCCTTTGGAAGCGACGTCCCCCAGCAACTCCCCTGCGGCCGGTGGTCCCCAAAGAACAGACGTCACAGCAGCATTTGTGGCCCAAAAAGGGAGCCCACCCAGGTGTCCAGTGGCCACAGAAGGGATGAGAAGTGGTGCCCTCACCGATGGGAGACTCTGCAGGCAGCACAGGGCAGCAGGGTCAGCCGCCACGTGCGCCAGCCCGGAGGGGCCCCGGGCCCCGCACAGCGGGCCGCCCGAGCTGCGGAAGCCTGCCGGCCCCTCCCCTGGAGCGAGGCCGTGGCCCCTGCGCGCAGCCCGCAGCCTCCCGAGCGCGGTTCGCACGGCTTCCCTGTGTCTGTCCGCCGCGTCCCAGAACCCCCTCCGCACCGCCGCGGGCTTGAGTGCGGACGCCGGTCGGCTTTGGCAAAGCTGAAGCTCATTTCATCCGAAAGTGGGGAATGGGCTTCTGAGCAACCGCTCGCTGGGGAGGCGGCCCGCGGGGTGCCGTGTGGCCCCAGCTGCGGACCCTTCCCCGCAGAGAAGGGGGACCGGGTGAGGGCAGGCTGCACCGCCGGCCGCCCCCCCGCCCCCCGCGGCCTGCGGGCGGGGAAGCGCGGGTGCTGCGCGTGCCCTGCCGGTGTCTGCGCGGGGGGCGCCAGGCCCGCGGGGAGGGAGAGGGAGGCAGCCGTGCTGCAGGCCGTGCCGGGGCTTTTCCGCGCGCCTTTGGGCCCGGTCGGTGCCGTGGCGGGTGCGCGGCGGCGGCTCGGGCTCGGGCGGTGCCGGGGGAGTCCGCGCGCGTCTGCTGCCCCCTTGTGGCGGCGCGCGGCCCCGCAGCCGCCGCCCGGCGCCGACTCCTGACGCCCCCGCAGGCTTGGCAGAATCTCCGGGTCACCGAAGAGCACTTCAACTTCCTGAGTGAAATCCCTGCCACTTTTCGGATCCTCTTTCTGCACCACTCACGGGACAGGTGAGGCCCCCTCTCTCCTGTGCTCGGGCTTGCTACCCAGGCTTCTGCCCGCCAAGTTCCCTGTGGACACAGCGCGGGGGCTGCCAAGCCGAGGGACAGACAGGCCGGCGGGGGCCGCCCGCTGCGGGGTGGGGAGGGGGGACCGTCCCTCTGCCACGATGGCCAGGCTGGCCCGTGCGACCCGGGGAGGGGAGAGGGCACGGTGCCACCTCCCGCCAGCACGTGGCCCTGGTCTGCAGTTCACTGCTCAAGCGGAGCAGAGCCCACTGGTCTGGGGAGAAACACCGCACACAGAACCCCCAGGGGCCCGTTTTAACCCTGTGTCTGACTTGGCTGGAGCACCGCAGGGAGGAGGCTCCTGTTCCCTGCAGGGTGGGTATGTGGCACAGAGTCGGCCTCGTCGAGGCTCCTCTGGGCCCCCCGGAGCTGGGCTTTGACCCCACCCTGCGTTCTGCCAGCAGGACCCATCTGTACGGCGCTGCCTATGAAAAACCCAAGTTCATCCCTGCAGCCAAAGGCAAAGTGCCCCAGGTCGGGGGTGAGTTCTGCCGGAGCACCACCCCCGGGGTGCGTGCAGGGGTCCCCGCCCACCGGCACCAAGGCCGAGCGCGCGCACGCGTTCCACCCGCGGTCCCCTCCGCCCCGGGGGGCCTTCGGCGAAGCCGCGTGTGGGGACAGCAGCGGCGTCTGTCTCTGCAGGCTCCTGCAAGGTGGCTCGGGTGGCCGTGAGCCCTGCCGCCTTCTCCTCCCTGTTGGCCAGTGCCCAGCAGTTCCGGGAGCACGCCCAGGCCGAGGCGCACAGTGAGGACACGGCCCTGAGCCCAGGCTTGGTGAGGCCCCGAGCCCGGTGCCAGGGCTGCTGCCACCCCGCAGGGCAGGGTGGGGAGGCCTGGGCGAGGACCACCCCCAGGCGCTGCTGGACCCCGGGTCAGGCTCCCCGACCAGGCACGGGGCCAATCCTGCTTTGCATCCTTGAGCCAAGTCTGATGCAGACGCCTCCATGACGCTGGCAGAGGAGTCGGGGGGTCGGGGGCGCCTGGCTGCTGAGCTGGGCCTGTCCTGGGGGGTCGCCTGCAGGGTCTCGCCCCTCTTCCCCTTTGTCACCGCTGACTGCGGCTGTCTTCTGGGTTGAGAAGGAGTCAGAAGGCGTGGCCCCGAGAAGGGAAGAACGCTCTCCGCAGAGGCTCGCGGAGGTCGTGAAGCGCATGGAGGGGTATCTGAAGCCGTTGTTACCGCTGCTTAGCTGCCCCCCGGGAGCCAGGTACCCATCCAGGGCTGATTGCTGAGGAGCCCGGGGACTGAGGGCGCGGAGAGCGGGCGCGGAGAGCGGGCGCCGTCTGGATTGCCCGAGCCCTCGGGGTGCGGGGTCGTGTCGTCTCTCTGTCCCCACAGGTGCACACAGGTGTGCACAGGTACGAGCCATGGGCATTGTGACGCCAGGGCTGGGGTGGGCGGGCTGGGGGTGCGGCCTGGAAGCACTCCCTGGGTCCAAGGGCCAGCTGAGCGACTGGCCGTGGGTGTGTGAAAGTCAGAGCTGTTTCCTTCGTGGAAACTCGCATCTCTGAGGCCACAGTGCCATAGGCTTAGTGGGCTTCTCTCTCCGCTGAATCCGACCATTCAATTAAATGGGAGATGTGCACAGGCTCTTTGAGAACAGAAGCCCGGGCTCTGTCCGCCTGCCATCGGGAGGAAGTCTGGCCCTGCCTGAAACCTTTCCTGGGAGCGTCCCCACCGTGCAGGCCCCTGCCGCCCTCTGAGCCGCTGGCCTGGGGGTGGGAAGGAGGGGAGAGCACGGTGAAATGCCTGGCCCCTTGGGTCTGTGTTTGGTGGGAGAGAAGGTAGAGGGCTCGGGCACGTGAACTTCCCCGACTGGCCAGCAGGCCAGAGCGTCCTGAATCTTGTGTGCTCACGGTCCCCAACGGCGGGCCGGGAGGGTCTCGTGGCCCTCACTGCCCTGGTGGGAACAGCCTGAGGAGATGCTGTCCCTGTTCTCAGTGATTTTCATGGAGTTTTTAAAACCTGAATCTCTGCCTTTGCCTTTCAGAGCACCAATTCCCACAGTCGTTGCGGATTTGGGAAAATGCAAGGGTAAAGACAAGGAGAGAAAAGCGTCCCTGCCGCAGGGTGAGTGGGGCCCCAGGTCCGCGTCTGTGGGATGGAGGCCGGCAGAGCTGCACTCTCTGTGGCTGCAGCGGGGCCGGTGGGGGCAGCCTTCCCGGAAGGTTCACGCCACCCCGCCGCTGCCCACGTGACCGCAGATGCCCCTGCCCTGCCGGATGCCCGGGCGAAAACCACGGTGACGTCGCCGTCACCCTCCTGAGCACGTCAGCGGCAGGAGGGCCTTGGGCCTCCTGGGTCAGCAGTCTGCTGATTTCCTAAGTGGAAGCTGAAATGCTCTTGTTTTGCTCCCCGCCACCCGCCCCGTGGCTGAGTCACCCCAGTGCCCGAGGTCCCAGCGCCGCGCTGTGTGTGCAGAGGTCAGGAACCCGGTGACCGCTGTGTGTCCTGAGCTTCTGCCCTAAAAGTTCCCAGATGAAAACCTGTTGGATTTTAAGCAACTTGACTTGACTTTGCAAACACGTTGATTCCGTTGACATGTCTGGTGTCCTCAGCCTCTGCACCGGCGTCCCGACGGCTGGAGAAGCTGTGGTGTCACGGGAGCACCACTACTGTTCCTCTAACGGAGCTGTCCCCAGAGGCCGTGGCCCCTGTCTGGACAGTCCTTGGGGAGGGGGTTAGTGCAGATGGTCGTCCGTTGAAGGGGCTCCCTGGTGAGGAGGAGCTGTGGCTCCAGCACCTGCTTCCAGAGTGGCCACGGAGCCTGGGCGGCCCTCAGGACCACAGAGGACCCGACGTCCCCACGGCCTGGGCTCTGTCCAGGTCCTGGCTGTGACCCGGCCGCACCATCCAAACCAGCGTGTACCCCCAAGACGGCGCTGGCACGTCTGCGCGCTGTGCCCCGTTCAGACTCCTTTCCGCGTCTCCCGCAGGGTGGGGGCTGCACAGCCGCCAGGCGGCCCCAGTGTCGGGGGGCAGAGCTTTGCCATCAGGTGTCTGCCGCTGCCTCGGTAGCCGCTGGCGTTCCCGCCCACAGTGCAGCCCGAGGTCGCAGACAGCATCATCCTGATCGCTGACACGCATCTTCTGGAGCTGCCATTAGAAGGTCTCTCCGTGTTCGATGAAGGGATGGTCTCCTCCGTGTCCCGGGAGTTTTCTCTCCAGATGCTGTGTAACCGCCTGCGTAGAAAGGAGACAGGTAAGAGCTACACTGATACTTGACTTTAAAATGCAAATATTTAAGTGACTTTCACGATAAGAGAATGTAACTCTTGTCAAAAAATAGTTATCAGGTGTTGCCATCCTTTTCGAGGCCCAGGTTCGTTCAGAGAACACCTGCTATGTGCCCGTGCTCTGTTAGGTGCCAGACGTGCCCTGAACAGGAAATTTAACTTTGCTCTTGGCCTCACGTACTTCTGTTTCAAAGGAGGGGACTGGGGGTAACCAACCAACTACACAGTTCATCGTCAATCAGATGGTGAGAGGCAATGAGGGAGAGGACAAGGGGGACCTGGCTTGGCCTGGGGGTGGCTAGAGACTCAGGCATGATCACGTTCTGTGACACGGATGTGCCTGGGGTGGGAAAATTCTCCAGGCTGTGCACTGGTGCTGTGTGCAGTTCTCTGCATATATGTTGTACTACGGTAAGTATCAAATTACGTTAAAAGTAGATAGATTGGACTTTTGTTTTCATCCAAGATGAGGTGACGGGGGCCAAATTTGCACTTCCAGCTGGAACAACAAAAACTCAGAAAAAAATACATGAAACAGGGACTTCCTTGGCGGTCTAGTGGTTAAGGCTTCACCTTCCAATGCAGGGAGTGCGGGTTCGATCCCTGGTCGGGGAGCTAATATTGAATTGTAACAAATTCAATAAAGACTTTAAAAATAGTCCACATCAAACAAACAAACAAATAAATAATTTGAAAAATATATGAAACAGCGGTTTTCAGATATCGGGGAACGGAGGCAGTGGGGGAGACAGCAATCCCCGAGAGAGAGAAATAAGCAGGCGAGCCCCAGCCTTCTGCCTGGAGAGAGTCTGCACATGGTGGAGGGGAGCAGGCAGAGCCTGGAGGTCGCCCTGAGGTGAGGAGACGAGGGACCGGGGACCCGAGGCGGTCCTGGGAGGAGAGACCTGCAGAGGGTCCCCCTCAGTCTTCTGCTGAGAGCTGGTCAGTGCAGGCGTGTGTGGAGACTACAGCCAGAATGGAACATCTTATAATTCACAGGTATCAGGTACAGGAACCAGAGGGCATTGCCTGTCTGCACTAGGGAGACTGGCTTTAGTCCCACCAACAGAACTTAAAAATAGGCCTCAAGGGATCAGACTATTTCCAGGTAAGTTAACTGCATCTCAAAATAAAGCTCAAGATGTATAGAGTTTTTTAAAAAATTCAGGACCCAACAAGGAAAAATTCAAAATGTCTGGCGTCCAATCAACAATCACCTGGCATGCAAAGACCCGTGGTTAAGAGAAAAGCCAATCAAAAGCAGACCCAGAGGTGATACAGGTGTTAGTTCCTATAACTATAATCCACGTGTTCCAGGAGGTGGTAAGCAAGAGACAGAAGATGTAAAACGGACCAGAACTGAACTTCTGCTGAGGAGGGACGTGCCCTGGGCAGCATTAATGCAACTCGACATATGACAGGAGAAGAAACTAGTGAGCTTGAAGAAGTAACAGCAGGAAAAAACTGAAAAGAAACCAAACAAAAAGCAAAACAGAGCACCAGTGAGCTGTTGGACAAAGTGAAGCAGACGAACCTGCCTGTAACTGGTGTCTTTGCAGGGGGAACATTTGAGTTAATAATGGCCAATTTTTCCCAATTTTGATGAAAACTGTAACCCTGCAGACCCAAGAAGTTCAAAGAATCCCAAACACAAGAAATAAAACCATACCAGGGACCATTGTAGTCAGGGTGATTAAAACCAGTGATAGAGTATTTGACAAGCAGCCAAAGAAAAAAGACACATTATGTATCCAGAAAAAATACAAGAGAGATAGCAGACTTCTCGGCTGAAACAATGCAAGCCATGAAGAAGAACTTCTTTAAATTATTAAAGAAAATATCTATCAATGCAGATATTTTTGAAAATAACTCTCAAAAACAATGGTGAAATACTTTTTCAGAAATAGGTGAGCTGAAAGAATTCTTCCCAGCAGGCCTGCTTACCCCACAAGAAATGCTGCAGTGTTCTCCAGGCAGGAAAAAAAAACATGGGAACGTGCATCTACACAAAGAAATAAACACCAGGAACTGGAATTAGGTGGGTCAATATTTAAAGCTTTTTTCTTAATTTAAAATCTCTTTAAAAGATGTTGACAGCTTAGAGTGAAAAATAAAAGCACCGTGTCGTGGGGTTCTACAACATTATATAAATGTAACTTGTGGGGCAGCAAAGGCTGGTGGGAGGTGGAGAATGGAGGCTCGGGGTACTGGACCAGCACAGCCACTGAAAACAGAAACAAAGAGGTACAGCTAGTACACAATGAGGAAGTCAAACGGAATCATAAAAAAAAATACGATTAATCAGGAAAAAGGCAGGAAAAAAGAGGGGACATGGAACAAAGAACAGACAGGACAAAGAGAAACAGCAAGATGGTGTGTTTCTACCCAACTGCATCAGTAATCACAGTCTCCGTACAAGGTCCAGACACCCCAGTTGAAAGGTAAAGATCACCTTTGGGAATGGAAACGCAAGGTCCAAAGCATGCTTCTTTAAGGAAATCAGCTTAAATGAAAGGACGCTAATGGGCCAGATAGAAAGGAGCGGAGAGAGAACAGGCCTTGCGCCCCCAAGAGGCCACGGTGCTGGGCTCACCAGGAGCAGCCGGCGGGGCCTCAGGCTCGAGCCCCACCGATCTGCACCCCCTGCTGCTGGGGAGCCCAGCCCCTTTCACATTTTGTGGGCCGTTTGATGTCCTCACTTATGAAAATCCGTTCTAGTCTTTGGCCAGTTTTTCGCTTGGGTTATCTGGCTTTTGTTCTTTAGGTTTGTACAAATTTTCTGATCATTTTATGAACTACAGATCTCCTCCCAGTCTGCAGCTGGTCTCTTCATTCCTTTACGTGGTACCTCTTGGTGAACAAAATATTTGAATATAGTCCAATGTATCCATCTTCCCTTAACAGCTGGTGCTTTTGGGGTCTTTTTAAAAAGAATATTTTCTTACGTGAAGATCATGAAGATATTCTATGATGTCTTCTAAATACGTCTCCTTTTGGTTGTTGTCCTTCACGTCTTTACGTATCTTCCATCCGAAATCGGTTTTGCGCACAATGTGAGAGAAGGGGCAGGTCTCTCTTTCCCACGTGAGTCCCCCGCTGTGCGCGCCCCATTTACTGAAAGGGCCTTCCTGTCCCCACGGCTCTGCACTGCCAGCGTTGTCTGGAAGAGCAGACCACCCTCCGGTGGGGTTATCAGAATCACGGCCCCAAAGGCGCCCACGCCCTGACCCCGGGCCCAAGAGGAGGTGCCCTGATGTGACAAAAGTGCCTTTGCAGATGTGATTCAGTGAAGGGTCCTGAGATGGGGAGACTGTCCCGATCGTCTGGGTGGCCCAGTGTCATCGCCAGGGTCCTGAAAAGAGGGAGGCAGGAGGGTGCGGAGGTAGCGGAAGGAGCTCGTGGCGCCTCTGGAGGCTGGAAAAGGCAAGGCAGCCGATTCTCCTCTGGAGCCTCCCAAAAGAAACTGCCTCGCTCACACCTGGATTTTAATCCAGTGGGAACCCTTTCGACTCCTGCCTCCAGAACCGTAAGGTAATCAGTTGGTGGTGCTTTAAGCCCCAACATTTGTGGTAATTTGTTACTGCAGCAACTAGACCCTAATACAAACTCTCACCATAAAGTAACAAAAATACTGCATAAATGTGAGTGAAGTCTTTTCAGTGCATTACGGAGTGGGGATAAAAAGAAGGATTCTGCAGGTCCCAGAGTGAAGTGTTCTCAGAGCCTTGAACCCTTCAGGCTGGAGGAATGCCCTTTGAGTGTTAAATATTCATGGCAAACCTTTAAGGATAATCACGAAAGAGCATAACTGGTGTATAAATTCCACCAATAAAGAGGGAGAGGGCTTCCCTGGTGGCGCAGTGGTTGAGAATCCGCCTGCCGATGCAGGGGTTACAGGTTCGTGCCCTGGTCCGGGAAGATCCCACATGCCGCGGAGCAACTAAGCCCGCGAGCCATGGCCGCTGAGCCTGCGCGTCCGGAGCCTGTGCTCCGCAACGGGAGAGGCCACAGCAGTGAGAGGCCCGCATACAGCAAAAAAAAAAAAAAAAAAAAAAGAGGGAGAATGAGTAAGAAAAACAAGTGAACCAACCCCTCAGTCGAGTTACAAAGAGCCAGTGACGGAGACGCACACAGGGAGCGGGGAGCATGGAGAACCCACAGGCCGGGTGCCGCGGCCCATCCGTTAGATCAGGAACCAAACGAGTGAGTGCTCCACACCTGCCGACTGAAGACACAGTAACAAGAGCACGTCAGTAGGACGCCGGCCACGTGAGACTCTCCGGAACAGAAAGGAGGCACACAAGCCAGAAAGCAGAAGGATGGAAAGAGAGGTGCCGGGCGGGCAAGCCACCCAAAGGGCCGCCATCTCACTGTCCGCCCGAGCCGACTTTCCAGCCACGGGCATCAGTAGGGCAGGGTCATCACACAGTGATGACGGCGAGGGAGCATCAAAGAGCCTCAAATACCAGAAGCAGCAAGTAACAAGCACCTGCGGCGAGGCTGGTGGGCCCCCCACTCCCGCGATGGGAGGTTCCAGCCTCCACGACTGAAAGGTCAGACGAGCAGAAAGCACAAACAAACTTAACAGACTTGGCTTAATGGACCCATGGACCCTGTGTCTGAAAAATAACTCACGTTCTTTTCACGTGGAACAATCACAGAAACTGGCTGAGGCCACATGTGATGAGGTTAGAAACCAATTCCCAAAAGACAGCTTTTTAAAATTCCCATACGTTCGGAAATTTTAAAACATTGACTTCTAAAAACTCATGGGACTCAGAAGAAGCGATCATAGAAATGTCAAAGACTGGCTGGATGTTTACTACAGCAGAATCTAGAAGGATCCTTTAGCTTTAAATGCTTAAAGGATCATGAACAGACACCAACAAAATAGGAAGCAAAGACAAAAATTAGTTATTTGGGAAAAAATAACCTCATAAAATAGACACATTTGGGTGAGAATGAGCCAGAAAAAAATAGACAAGGCACAAATAAACAATATGAGAAATAAAAGAGACACCAACTCTAAAGAGCATCGGAGATTTAAGAGAATAAGAGACTATTATGAACAACTTTTTGACAATATATTCAAAAATTTAAGCAAAGTGGACAAAGTCCTAGGAAAAAAAGAACTCGGAGACTCAAGAAGGAAAGAAAACCCAACAGCCTCATAGCGAAGAAAGGAAGATCAATGGATTTACATTTCCCCACAAAAAATATTGGTTTTACCATTTTCCTGTTGAATTCTACCAAAATTTCAGGAAACCGGGCATGTCAGGCTATACACGTCTCCCCAAGTAGAAGAAAAAAAGCCATCTTCTGCTGGCCAGTCCAGACCCTGACACCCAAACTACTCAAGAGTAGCAAAGAAAGAAAGAAACATGTAACATTTCATCACCAAGTGTGACCTTAAAAACGTACAGACATCACAGAGGAACAGGTGAAAGGGAAAATGAACTTAGAAACGTCCCAGATGATGAAGGAAAAAAACCATTTGATAAAATGCATGCATCCGTGATAGAAATTCTTAGCAAACCAGGAGTTCTACTCATCCTGGTGGAGAAAGCCATCCAAATCTAGGGCAAACTGCTTCCCAGTGGTGCCCCCGTAAAGCTGGGACATGGCAGAGAGGCCCATATCAGCGCTTACATCTCCGAGGCGGCCGGACGGGAATGAAGGAAACTGGCATTATTTTCGGTTACCTTCACCAGAACGGGAGTGCAGCGGGGGCAGGGTGTAAATCCTCCTGCAAGAGGGAGAGGGGCCAGCAGGGCCCGGCCCTTTGCGACGGGGCCAGCTCAGCAGGCACACCGGTAGGTGCTCCACATGGTGTGTGATCGGGCAGCCGCATGGGCCCGGGAACCTCTGGCAGCCGTGCCTTTCCTGAGGGCTCCTGGCCCGGGCCTTTCCCAGCCCTGTGAGCCTTTACCTTTGAGAGATTACTGCCATTTCAACTTTACAGAAATGAAAATCAGCTGTTCACACCGCTTCTTGTTTTTTTTCATTGAGGTGAGATTCACGTAACATAAAATTAACCGTTTTCAAGTGAACGATTCGGTGGCATTTAATGCATTCGAACATCGTGTACCACGGCCTCTGTCTAGTTCCAGGACATCACCACTTCTTGTTTTTGTCTCAACAGAAGGGAACGTGAAAAAGGAGAGCAGAGATAAAGATCACAGAAAGAGAAGCATAGCAAAGAAGGGAGCAAAGGTAGGCGGGTCGAGGCCCCGTTGAGGCGGAGAGCCAGAGGGGGACCGAGGTCCGGCCCTGCCCCCAGCACGCATCCCCAAGGACCCCTGACTGTCTTTGCAGGGCATCGTGTCCCGGATCATACCCCCCAACTGCATCGCGGTCGACGCGGACAACTTCAGATGTATCCTTTGATGCTGCTTCAGCCCCAGGCACGAGCGTGTGGTCCTGTCTCTCCTTAACCAAGGCCCAGTCGTTGTGGACCCCTACGAGGAGGCCCGAGGCCCAGGTGAGCCCTCCCGCCCACGCACAGCCATACACCGCCCACAGCGCTCGGCGCATCGTGGACCGGGTGTCTCGGCCTCTGCTGCCACCCGGCCCTCTGTCACCTCCTGCTACGCTGACGGTGGGGCCGGAGGGGGACACTGGTGTGCTCCGAGACCCCGCCCTCACCGTCTGCAGCCAGTCCGGGCGACGGCTGTGTGACATGGGCCCGCCTCCGGGCCTGCGGGTGTGGCTGAGGGCTGCCTCTGCGGCTCCGGGACAGGTTCCTCCGCCCCTCTTTTGCTGAGCTGGTGTTTTCATCTCTCCACAAAGGGGGGAAGGAGCACTGATTTCCCCCACCCCCGGGGCCCCCGTCTGTGAGGGCCCAAGGCCCAGGCCGCCCTGCCAGCCAGGGGCCACCAAGGGCCCCTGGGCCAGCCGTACCCACACGCGCAGTGCTCCTAAATTTTGTCACCATCCGATTCTGGCTGCAGATATGCTGACTCCTGTGTCCGTGACCCGTGAAATTTTGGAAAGATTCCGAGACACGTTCACTGCGAGATGGGCGGGGCATCTGGGGAATAAGCAGTTTCCCAGGTTGGCATCTGGGTTCCCGGGACGCCGTCCTGCGGTGGCTGCGGTGCGCCAGCCCGAGGGGCGCTGCGCATGCGGCCCCTTGGCCCCTCCCCGTCCCGCCGAGGCTCCCTCCTGCCCTGACCCCCACTTCTGTCCTGTCAGACCCTTCCCTCTGGTGCACGGAGGTGCCTGGATCCCCAGATCCTTGATGCGGACCTGGGCCCCTGCGGTGTGTGCGCCCCTGCACAAGGGCCGGGCCCATCCCTCGCGGGTGTGCGGGCCCAACCTCCAGGCGGGGCCTCGCGGAGGGGGCGGGGCCCCAGGAGGGCGGGGCCCGGGAGGGGCGGGGCCATCTGGGACAGGGACCTGGGCTCCTTGGCAGAACGAAAGACCCTCCGCGGCTTTTCAGAGTAACCGCCCCAGGGGGAGGGCGTGGCGCGGAACGCGGGGACAGTCTGCTCCGGATCGCGTCCTTAGCCCGTGGCTGCAGCAGATACGGGGCTGTCCCCGCCGTCTCCCCACCCCGGGTCTCCCTCCTTCCCTTGGCAGCCAGGCCGAGTGGGAGCAGCTCCTGGGCGGCTGCGGAGGCTTTTTCTTCTACGGGATGGAGAGCTTCCTGTCCCATATATTGGTAGAAAGGTTGGCCGCCATGAATCTGGAAGGTGAGACCCCCCTCCCAAAAGCCCGCCTCTCCGCCAGACCCGCCGGCACAAGTCGAATCCACACGGGGACAGAGCAGGGAGCCCCTGTGTCTTATCAGGCGTCTCCCCTGTCCTCTGATGGAGGGCTGGGGGGCCGCTTTAGGAAGGCACAGCAGGGCCTGGGTTGGGGGGCCAGTGTGGACCGAGGGCGCCTCCTGCCCTCAGTCCCCCTCCTCTGTTTCTCTGAGAGGCCTGGCCAGGGTCAGGCGTTGGAGGGGTCACCCCTCTAGGGCTGGACCTGCAGAGTGCAGGAAGGCTGGGCGGGTGTTTCTGGAGAGTGCTGGTCACAGCCCCTTCCCACCAGTTCTTCCACTTGAGATGCAGGCACTCTGGCCCCGTTTGCCCTCTCACTGTGCACTGGCCCCTGCGCCACCCAGCCCGCCCTCAGGGTGTCCGTGACTGTTGTCTGGCCTGCCCTCAGGTGACCTTCTCCTGAGGGGATTGCTGGGTAGCTGGCCACTATGCACGGTTGAGTGGGGGCCTTTTCAGGGACCCCTCAGAGAGGCCCCTACCCTTGGGGTGTGTGGCACAGGTGGACACTGTCCGTGGTCGGGGTACCCGGACCCAGCCCGGCAGCCCGTCTCCGCCCCAGGCCCTGCCGATATGGGCGGGGTCCCCACGCTCTTACCCCCGGAAAAGGTAGAGACAGGCTTCTCTGAAACTTGAATTCCAGACCTTCTCAGACGAGCTGGGGGGTGACGCTGAGGAAATCACAGGCTCCCAGGCGCCTGTAGAGGTGACAGCGTCGCCGGGTGCCCCCACCGTTCCCAGCCAGGCCTGTGTCCTCAACAGCTGGAGGCTCGGCCCCCTCTGGGGACGGCCCCTGACACCTGGCCTCTGCGTCTGTGGGGCTTTCCGCACACCCACATCCAAGAGCTGCATTTCGGACGCTGGCCCCGTTTCAGTGGGCACACGGGGCCAGGGCCACCGACGCCCAGCCCCTGGCAAGCCGGAGTGCCTCATGGGTGGCCTCTGGGAGCCAAGAGCCCCGTGCGAGGCAGGGAGAGCTGCGGCAGGCCCCGGGGTGGGCTTCCCTCCCTCGCCCGGCCCGGTCACCCAAGGAGGATGTGGAGGGTGTGGGTCCGCCGAGGAAAATAACGGCCGGCTTGCCCGTGCAGCCCACGCGACCCAGAAAGGGGGTGAGTGGAGTCGAGCCTCGGTCAGGTCGGGCCGAGTTCCCGCTCTCCTCCTCGCCCTGGGCGACACCCCCGCCTGCATGGCGCCCTCACCCTGGGTGCCCCGCGACTGAGCCGCCCCTCCTGTGACCACAGAGTGCCAGGTGGTGGTCCTGCTGGACCTAGCGCGGTCCCACGAGAGCATGCGGCGCCACGTGGAGTCCTCGGAGAGCAAGAGGTGCCCGGGGTCCCCTCCGCTCGGGCTCAAGCCTGCAGCCTGGCCTCCGGCAGCTGATGAGGAACCTGGCCGGGCGGGGGGCGGGGGGGGGGGGGAATATGAGCCGCGGCTGTCCGCCTGGGGCATTGTCCTTGCACCCCCTGGGCAGCTGGGATGCCGTGATCTGGCCCCCAGACCCTGCCTGGCAAAGTCCCGGGGCGGGGGGATGGACAGTGCCAGCACAGACCACAGGCCTGGCTGGAACTTCAGGCAGCTGGGCTTGGGCCAGGAAACACGGCTGGCAGCTGGGAGGGCACCCTGGCTTCAGGGCTCCCCGCGTCGCCTGTCACGCACACCCCAGGGCCTCTGTGGCCGGCAGGCAGGCAGAGCAGAGGACCACCCGCCCCTCCTGGCTCCGCGCCCCACGGCTGGGAGCGTCCAGAGGGATTTGGCAGTACTCAGAAATGACTTTTCTTGTTACATGGTGTTTAATTGTGTGCGGGGCGGGGGCGGGGGCGGAATTCTTGGTTCTTCCGAGAACCCGAAGAGCTGTCAGTCCAAATACACGGCCCAACACTCGATGCTCTTCGGGCTGTGGCTGGAGGAGGGCTCGGACTGGGCCCTTTGCTGCCGG
Organism: Kogia breviceps; assembly: GCF_026419965.1. Classification (NCBI taxonomy): domain Eukaryota; kingdom Metazoa; phylum Chordata; class Mammalia; order Artiodactyla; family Physeteridae; genus Kogia; species Kogia breviceps. The sequence continues at coordinate 678,404 of NC_081311.1, forward strand.
CCCACGGGAGCTCGGTCCCCCGCAGTGCACCGCAACTGTCCTTGGAGGGGCCCATCGAGACGGCCGTGCTCCTGAGCCTGGCGGGGGTCAGAAGCATCGTGGCGAACCAGTGGCTGACGGACCTGCAGGACAACGCGACGCGGGCGAGCGTCCTGTGGGAAAGTGAGTCGCGCGGGCAGCCGGCCCGCCCTGAAGCCCCGCGGGGCTCCCGGAAGCCCGTGGGGTGTTAACGGCCCCTCTGAACGGGTGTTTCTTCTCCAGATCTGTTGACAAGCGGCCAGCCGATCGGGAGAACGACCTGCCTCCTTCAGAAGAGGGGAACCGGTGAAACTGTCAACCACGGTAACTAGAAATGGCCCTACCTCCTTGCTCGTCCCTCAGGCTACAGGGTCAGGGGTCCCCCGCTTCTCCCGTGTCTGCGCTGCCTCCGAAGGTCAGCCGGCACTGACGGGGGCCGTCAGCCTCCCACAGACCGCTGCCGACAGTGAGATCTGGCACCGAATGTCTTTACGGAAACACACACGGGTCACTGGAACATCGTTATCTTCGAAACAGCTCAAGTCCGTCCCACAAACCCCCAAAGCCCTGGTGTGTTCTCTCGGTGGGGGGGCGCGGGGAGCCCACCCAGTCCTCCTTCAAGGCAAATGGAACCCTGAAGTCCACATGCAGCGGCAGCCTTACACGCGGGTTCTGGTGTAAAAAACTTAAACGCAGCGCGGGGTAGTCTAAGCTTTAGCAATACGTTGATGGGAGAATCTACCGTCACGAAGAAAGGTTTATCCCAGGGTCATTTAAATCATGACATTTTCAAATACACAAGGCGAAAGGGGCTTAACTTCAAAACTCACGTGGTCCACGTGGCCGGGAGGTGGTTGCCAAACAATAAATGCTTGCTTGTGGAGCGAGCCAGCGGGCGAGCGAGTGAAGGTGCGAGTGGGCGAGAGGCGGCGCCCCCGTCCGTCCGGGCTGCGACCGGAGGCCGAGCGGGCAGCACCCTCGCCTCTGCTGAGCCCCCCGCACGCACCATGAGCCTTGATCGGGCCCCAGGCATCCTGTCGCCGTGAGCCCCGCGTTTCGCAAGCCCCGTCTGCTCTCCCCACAGCTGAGTCTCTGCAGACCTGGAAGGACAGGCTGGTGCTCTTCCGGCCACAGGCGCAGGGCTCGGAGCAGCTCGCCGTCACCCTCAACCTGGTCCTCTACGGGCTGCCGCACCAGGTCATCGTGTGACGGGGCCGCGCCTCCCCACAGCCCTTCCCCACCATCCGCCATCCCCCTCCCTGGTGTCCCCGGCCTCCCCGCCCGTGACCTCCTCCCAGGCTGCGCTGCCAGACCCCCCCCCCCGCCGGCCCCCGTTCTGCACAGGGCGGGTGCACCTGCTTCTCCCTTCACGGTGAAGCCGGGGCCCCGTCGGGGGGAGGAGAGCATCTCGGGGGGCTCTGCAGCGCGGGTTGAAGGAGGAACGCGTCCAGGCCCACCCCACAGCGGCCTGCGCCCCCGGGCCCCTCGCGGCTCCAGGCTCTCCCTGGGGTCCCCGTGTCGGGCGCTGGGAGAGGGGTGTGTGCCTTCCATGGGCTTCCGCAGCTGGCGGCCCCAGCCCCTCGTGCCCCGGCTCTTAGACCGGAATCGCTGGGAGGACAGAGTCTGTTGAAGTGCTTTAGTAAACAGCTGCGTCACCTCCGAGCTGTGTTTCTGTGCGCCTGGAAGCAGGGACCAGCTCTGGTTCTGCACCCGCCGCCGACGCAGACGCCAGCACCGCCCAGCACCTCAGAACTCAAAGAGAGGCTGTGGCTGTGTGAAATGAGCCCCCGGGCCTCCTCTCCCTGCCCAGAGCTTTCCACAGTCTGGGGACTCACGTCCGGGGCGGGGCTCCCAGGCTCCCAGCCCGGGACCTCGCCCACTCAGTTCCCGGGGGCGTTGCCAAGGAGACGTGAGGGGGCGGGATGTCCGTGAGGGGGCGGGATGTCCGCTCCAAACGCCTCCCGGGTGGAGTGGCCGGGAGTACACTTGCCAGCCCTGGCGTCCCAGGCAGGGGTAGGCGGGAAGAGCCAGTGGGCAGGCTGGATCCAGGGCCTCGGGGAGGCGGGGGCGGGCCTGCGACGCCCTGTTTGTCCTGTTCCTCGCTGGCCACTCCTGGCGCGTCACAGTCTGTGGTCACCTCCAACCACTGGGCTGGGAATCCCTGGAGAGGGGCACTCTGTCCAGCGCCAGGCCGTGGCGGGGCC